>NC_046320.1:46576388-46890157 GCF_009819535.1 Lacerta agilis
GTAACCCCCGGTCGGGGGCCAGGGCCACGCAAGAGCCCCTGGGAGCCTGTGGGAAGAGGGGAGAGGTGATTCCCACTCACTTTCTCTACTTTCTCTACCCAGAAGGTTTTCCCCTTACTGACAAATGTCAGTTCTGTCCTTAGGGACAGATAGTCTGAACCAATGCCTAAGCAACCACTCACGTCTCTTGTAAGTCAATAAAGTTGTGGCCAAAATTATGCCAAAAAACCAAAACCAAAAATTATGTCTGTGGTGTGAATTTATTTGAGGAGTAGTTTGGGGACCTCGACACGCAACTAGCGGGCCACCCGGTTGGCATTTGTCGCAAGGGAAACAAATACACACTGCTTCCTGCTCAGCTTCCTTGAGGGTACTTTTAGGAATGAAAAGTTTCACTCTCCCACCATTTCTCTTTCATAAGACTCTGCATTGAGATATAAATGTTGTTTTAAAAACCTTTTTTTAAAAAGCTCTCTTACAAGTCCTGGATATGTCTGAAGAAACACAAACGTATTATATTCATATATTTGTGCACCAGGACATGTAAAACATATTTAATCTGGAGACTTATAAATAATTGCTACAGAGATACCAACAGACCCAACAAGTGTTAACCAAAAGAGAGAATGCCTGGATGTGCATGCCAAACACATTAACACTGCATGACCTCAACCTGGAGGATAGTTATAATTAATTAATTAATTAATTAATTATATTTAATTTGTATACCTCCCTATACCTGCAGGTCTTAGGTTGGTTCACAGGATAAAATCAGAATATAAAACCACAAAATGCATAACCAATACAAAAACAAAAACAACCCAACACCCCCCTCCCCCCGCAACACATCTTAAAAGGGCATAGGATGCCAATCAACCAAAGGCCTGGTTAAAGAGGAACTTTTTTGCCTGGCTCCTAATGGTACATAATGAAGGCGCTGGGCGAACCTCCCTGGGGAGAGCCTTCCATAGATGGGGAGCCACTACAGAAAAGGCCCCTTCTTATGCTGCCACCCTCCGGACTTATTGTGAAGGAGACACACAAAGATGGGCCTCAGAAGATGATCTCAGGGTCTGGGTGGGTTCATATGGAAAGAGGTACCAGCATCACTTAGCTTCAGCAAATGAGCACCTTTGGAATTCCATCCTCCAAGCTCTACAACTGTCACCTTGGAAACAGCATCATTTTTATCAGAGCAACTGATGAAGGCACTGAAGCTGAAATGTTTTTCTGTAAGAATTTAACATTTCTCTTTTGCTTGTCAGTGTAGTAGTGATTGACAGCATCCTATCAGGATGCAGAACAATCTTCTTCCTCTTCTTCTTCTTCTTCTTCTTCTTCTTCTTCTTCTTCTTCTTCTTCTTCTTCTTCTTCTTCTTCTTCCTTGAATCTATATACCACCCCCTATACCCAGATGCCTGAAGTGTGGATTGATGCTTTCATTTCTCTCTCTCTCTCTCTCTCTCTCTCTCTCTCTCTCTCTCTCTCTCTCTCTCTCTCTGCATAAACACCCACCCACGCCCACTGAAGTTCATTACTGTTTGTGGTGACTTGCTATATATAGCAGTACACTCAACAAGACACATACCAGTAGATGGAAAAGATAATCTGAAAATTACCATATGATACATACCGTATGATATACGGTAATTTTCAGATTATCTTTTCCATCTACTGGTATGTGTCTTGTTGAGTGTACTGCTATATATAGCAAGACACCAGAAACAGTTATGGACTTCACTATAGGGTGGTATATAAATTCAAGGAAGAAGAAGAAGAAGAAGAAGAAGAAGAAGAAGAAGAAGAAGAAGATTGTTCTGGATTCTGAATGGATGCAGTCAATCACTACTACATACCGGTATGTCTTTAAAAGGGCAGCACCAAAAATTATCCTTAATTTAAAAGCTTGAAATCACCAACCTGACCTGCCTTGTGGAACAAAACATTATTTCTGTTTACAACCACAAGATTTTGAATGTTTCAGTGAATCCAGAAGTTATATGGAAGGGTAAATCCAAAAGCCTTTATTATTTAACCACTGTTGGGAAAAATCCACCAGGAGCAAGCTGGTTTTTGTATCAATAGATTATGAATTTTCTCAAACTGTGTGGCTAATGATGATCCCTTATGAATACCCTCTTAGCTGAAATTTTATTTTGTGTAATGAAATGAGAACAAAATCTTATGAATATGCCACTAGTCTGAAGCCTTATCTAATCTACTATTTGTTTGAGGATAGTCTGAAGAATTTCCTCTACATATATTAGACTAGGATTCCTAGAATTGTCTTTGATATCTAAAATAATTCTACAAAGCAGAAACATTCTTACCAACCTGTACTTATTGCAGTCCATTTAATATCAATAACATTTTAATGGAATTTAATGTTTTCAAGACTTCAGTTAGAAAAGACAAAAAAGAAGAAAAAAGACTTCATATTTATGAATTCACCCCTCTTTCGATTACTGTGCCCAATCAACAATCCCCACTGGTTGACAATCACGGTTGAAAAGAATGAAAAAGAATCTTAACATGATTAGTGAATATTAAATTTGAGTGAGGAGGAAGGAAAAAAGAATGGAGAGGAGGATTTGCATATGTGAGATTCATGTGCATATAGGGATGGCCAAGCTTTATTTGGTCAAGGGTTGCATTCCCTCTGAGGTAATCTGTCAGGGTCCTTGTGATGGTGATAGGTGGAGACAGAGATGATGGCTGGACCCAGAACAAATGCATTCCTGATTAGCTAATCCAGAATGATTATTCATCATGGCTACCTCAGATTACAATTCCCAAACCCATCCAGGTCTACTCAAAGGAGACACAAAAATCTGTGCTTGTGGCATTTTTCTCAAATAACCATACAGGTAATTTTCGTTTGTGCAACAGACCCATGTAGCTACTGTACCAGAAGTTTCCTTTTGGGTGTTTATGCACATACACATGGCAGAAACCCTTCAATTTGTTCTCAGACAGCTGCAGGTCCCTGGTTGCGGGACTTTTTCCTAAGTCCCACAACCAGGGGGAAAGCAAACTAAAAACAAACTAAAAACAAATACTTTTTGTGTAAATCACAATAAGATCTAAAATAAAGATGCAAAATTTAATATAAATAACAGCATCAGCCCCTGCCCAACAATACCCCCTTCTAAATAATACCCTAGCCCAAGAGTTTGGGTGGTCCAAACAGAAAAGCAAATGAAAAGAGGATTTTTTTTTTCTTATTTGCATCTCAGGGCTTGTCCACACTTCTGCTTTTCCCATTGCTAGAAAGCTTGGGTCTGAGCAGTTTTCTGCTTGTCCCGTGCTTTGTAGGCATGAGTCCAAGCAGTTTTGCCTTTGCCCTACCACTTTCCCTGGGGAAAGCACTAAATTGGAACAAACAACAATCCGTAGGAAAACCTGATTTCCGTTTGTTCCAATTTAGTACTAAACTATGGGTTTTCCCAGGGGAAAGCTGTGGGGCAAACAGGTGTGTGGTTAAGCCATCAATCAGATAAGACTTCCCCCCACACAAGATGATGGTTTGTTGGTTGTGAAGTGTTTAAAGGAGATTGACTGTAACCGTCACTTTTCCTATGACTGAATGGCTGGGATTTATGTTTGTGAATGTGTCCACCACCGACCCCGCCCCTCCAACCAGTTCGGTTCAGTCAGTGTAAGCAAGCCTAGAGCTGTTCCTAATTGTTATCTCTTTAATAAAGCAAATGTCTGCTATGGTGTGCGGCTAACCGGGAGGTGTGCAATCATGTGAGCTGGGTGCGCAAGGGACTTGCCTGATACTGCCTGCAGTCAGAGCAGCGCCTGTTCTCCAATGATATCCCAGTCGTGTGATTATAGCACACAGAGACTCTCCAGGGAAGCCAGTGCTCCCGGGCAATGCGATAAGCCTCTGGAGAAAGAGGAAGCAGGGCTTTGAAGTGCACAACATTGCTGGTGGTGCAGGTATAACAAGCAGCCGATTCCAGACAGCTGTATTTCTGGAGAAAAGGGTGAGTTAAAGCAAGATATCACAGTTGTAATCAGCAAGTGATTCAGGAATTTTTTTTAATTATGGCTTGCCTTTTTACATATTTGACTCAGGCGTGATTTGTTTTGTTTTTTTAACTGTCACTTATTTCAATTACATACCACCTTTGTCTTCCATGTAATTGAAATAAGTGACAGTAAAAAAACACATCATGCCTGAGTCAAATATGTAAAAATTTCAATTACATACCAACTTTGTCTTCCAAGGGATGCGGGTGGCGCTGTGGGTTAAACCACAGAGCCTAGGGCTTGCTGATCAGAAGGTTGGTGGTTCGAATCCCCGCGACGGGGTAAGCTTCCATTGCTCGGTCCCTGCTCCTGCCCACCTAGCAGTTTGAAAGCACGTCAAAGTGCAAGTAGATAAATAGGTACCGCTCTGGTGGGAAGGTAAACGGCATTTCCGTGTGCTGCTCTGTTTCACCAGAAGCAGCTTAGTCATGCTGGCCACATGACCTGGAAGCTGTACGCCGGCTCCCTCGGCCAGTAACGCGAGATGAGTGCCGCAACCCCAGAGTCAGACACGACTGGACCTAATGGTCAGGGGTCCTTTTACCTTTTTGGTCTTCCAAGGATCTCAAGGTGGTGTACATGGTTCTCCTCCTTCCCATTTCATCCTCACAACAACCCTGTGCGGGAGGTTTAGGCTAAGAGATGGTGACTGGCTCAAGGTCACCCAGTGAGCTTCATGGCTGAATGGGGATATGAACCCTGGTCTCCCAGGTCCAACACTCTAATCATTATGCCACACTGTTACAATAGGTTGTACACTGTGTGCAATATTATGATGTTACAATAGCATCATACTATTGCAGCTTCATGACCATTAGTAACAACCCAAAGGTGCCATAGCATACCGTATACAAAGCAAGCAAGCAAGCAAGCAAGCAAGCAAGCAAACAAACAAACAAACAAACAAACAAACAAACAGTAGATAATAAGAGGAAGAAATAGTAACAAACCAATATAAATCCAGACATCCATATTTCCCAAACTGGCATGGATGGTGAATTTCAGGCATCCAAGGCTAAAGCATAAGAAACATCAGATGACATAAAAGTGATCCATCCTTCTGGAGACACATAATTTATATGTTATTTTCCCCCACAACAGCCAAGGTCCATAACCTCTTATACGACAAAGACAGATGTAGATTTTTCATGTTTTCCCTTGTTGGGCTATTGAAATCCAAGCTGCAGCTAACATCCATGTCGCAAGCTCTTTCATATTATTGGTCCACATATTCAGTCGTGACAGTTGTGGGGAGGCCTAAATAGGTTTGTTTTTTTTTAATAGACATTTCTTGGTATACTTGAGACCAGAATAATGAAACCAAAGACTGATTGAATGCAGAGGGATTTGTTCTGAACCTATTATATAGCCTGCTCACTGTTTAATCACAAAGACTGATATTTGTATGTTATGAAAAGCAAAAGGCAAACAACACAGCACATCCCCCAAAAGAAAAGATGCGCACACACACACTCATATCACACCAGTACTTGTGGTTTGTGGTAGAAAGTACAGTTCATGTATTGTTACTTAAACAACAACAACGAGATTTGTGTGAAGTGCTAATGAGAATTTTTATTATCTCAGTGTGTTTAAGCTGGTGGCAGCAAAGTCAGCAAAATATTTAGCATCTGCCATTAAAATAAGGGCCACTGTGGTGCTCTCTGAGACTATAATTTTTAATTTGACAATTTTATTTGTTTTTTAATTTGACAATTTCATTTAGTTGTGCCATTATGTTTGATGATGTGCTCTTTATATGAATTGCAAGGGCTGGTGGCTGATGCAGATTCATTTCTATCCTACTGATAGACTCTAAAACT
Organism: Lacerta agilis; assembly: GCF_009819535.1. NCBI lineage: Eukaryota > Metazoa > Chordata > Lepidosauria > Squamata > Lacertidae > Lacerta > Lacerta agilis. The sequence continues at coordinate 46,582,250 of NC_046320.1, forward strand.
ATAAGTATTCTGAGTCATGGCTACAATATGTGAATTGTGTACCTAGGAGAACAGACGTGAATAGAAAATATAACAGAATCACACCCTAAGGCTGCAATCCTATATTCACTTGGGAGTAATCCAATGGGGCTTACTTCTGAGAAGATATGAATAGGATTTCTCTGTAAAACACTGGTGCATCACCTCTTCATACAAAGTCAGATGTATAAGCAGAATTTAAACAATTCATAGCTCAGGTCATTGGTTTTGCATTTGAACTTATTTCTGAGTGTGCATATTAACATCACACATTGCATGGCATGATGATACAAGTAATACCAAAGGGCATTGGTACTCCTAAAATATGTAAGATTCCTGCTGAGCTGTAATGAAGGAGAGAATTATTCAATAGATTTCAACAGGTTTCCAAATCTCTGCTTGAAACTGATTATTTGAATAATGTCTATGCTTGTCAGACAGAGAGGAAGAAGAACTGGGGAATATTTATCAGTCTCAGGGCTGCATTCCTGGCCATATGCCGGGGGTGAAAATGGCTAGCGTCAAAGTTACCCTAGTTTCTACACAAACACACCCTTCTCTAGCCTCCATCTAGGTGGCAACAGGCATTATTAGAGTTCAGCATGTCATGCAGGGCCAGTGAAGGGTCTACGTAAGTGCCTGCTGGATCAGGCCAATGTTAGGATTTCCTATACACGAGTAGGAGCCAATGGCCCATCTAGTCCAGCATCCTCTTCTCACCCAGATGCCTATGGGAAATTGGCTTGGGAAAAGTTTCAAGGGCTAGACAGAGAGACTTGAATTGCTGCATTTGGTATCCTGAATGTATGAAGGGGAAGCAAGATCCTGCCTGCTGACAGGCACCAGGAGTGCCAACTTGGCCCTGTGACCATGAGTGCCTCGGGCCATGGGTGCCATGCACTGTGCATGGCCCTGGCACTGACATCTGTGGGTGCCCAGCCCCTTCATGGGGAATTTCGTGGGTGCTCGGGCACCTGGGGGCCCAGGGAGTTGGCACCTATGCTTGGCATTCACATGTTCCCCCTTAGCATGAAAGAGGCCTGCATGTCTGTTGGCTTACTTTCCATAGTTTGGACCTCTGGTCATCCAGGATTCCTGACTGCATGGGCCAACCTTTCATGTGCCTAGTTGCATGTGTATGGTGAATATGGATGAATCTGTGGTAGGAATGTCAACGGACATTTAATTTGGACCTGTCTCGAATTTGGTGGCTGACTGTGTCTTCACCTGTTTCGTGTTGGCCGCAGCACACGGTGCAAATCTCTGTTCACTCCTCAGTTTACCCATTATGCCATTGTCTAATATTGGGGTTTTTTCTGGTTGGCACAGTGGAAAACCACACCCCCTGCACATAAATATCATAGTAGTTTTTCTTTGGCCGCTAGGTGGTGTGGCCGTTCCTCTGCACTGCAGCTTACCATTCCCCCAGAGCCAATTATCAGTTTTGACAGTGTACACTGTGGCTTTTTAAAGGTACCCCCCCCCCATGTACTGTTTTCTGCATGGTAGAACTCACATGAGCTTTTAATAATTACCTGGTGGCATTCAGAGGTTTTGGACTACAACTGGAATGGCAACAAATGGCTACTGGTAGCAGCTGGAAGACTGCATGTTTTAGAGCATGTGAAGTGTTGAATAGAATTATTATTTTTTCTCCCCCCCCTTTTAATCAAGAGTAGTAGGGGAAATGGAAGAAAACAAGCATTGTTGTTGTTGTTCAGTCGTTCAGTCGTGTCCGACTCTTCGTGACCCCATGGACCAGAGCATGCCAGGCACGCCTATCCTTCACTGCCTCTCGCAGTTTGGCCAAACTCATGCCAGTCGCTTCGAGAACACTGTCCAACCATCTCATCCTCTGTCGTCCCCTTCTCCTTGTGCCCTCCATCTTTCCCAACATCAGGGTCTTTTCTAGGGAGTCTTCTCTTCTCATGAGGTGGCCAAAGTACTGGAGCCTCAACTTCAGGATCTGTCCTTCTAGTGAGCACTCAGGGCCGATTTCTTTGAGAATGGATAGGTTTGATCTTTTTGCAGTCCATGGGACTCTCATGAGTCTCCTCCAGCACCATAATTCAAAAGCATCAATTCTTCGGCGATCAGCCTTCTTGATGGTCCAGCTCTCACTTCCGTACATTACTACTGGGAAAACCATAGCTTTAACTATACGGACCTTTGTCGGCAAGGTGATGTCTTTGCTTTTTAAGATGCTGTCTAGGTTTGTCATTGCTTTTCTCCCAAGAAGCAGGCGTCTTCTAATTTCGTGACTGCTGTCACCATCTGCAGTGATCATGGAACCCAAGAAAGTGAAATCTCTCACTGCCTCCATTTCTTCCCCTTCTATTTACCAGGAGGTGATGGAACCAGTGGCCATGATCTTAGTTTTTTTTATGTTGAGCTTCAGACCATATTTTGCGCTCTCCTCTTTCACCCTCATTAAAGGGTTCTTTAATTCCTCCTCACTTTCTGCCATCAAGGTTGTATCATCAGCATATCTGAGGTTGTTGATATTTTTTCCGGCAATCTTAATTCCGGCTTGGGATTCATCCAGTCCAGCCTTTCGCATGATGAATTCTGCATATAAGTTAAATAAGCAGGGAGACAATATACAGCCTTGTCGTACTCCTTTCCCAATTTTGAACCAATCAGTTGTTCCATATCCAGTTCTAACTGTAGCTTCTTGTCCCACATAGAGATTTCTCAGGAGACAAATGAGGTGATCCGGCACTCCCATTTCTTTAAGAACTTGCCATAGTTTGCTGTGGTCGACACAGTCAAATGCTTTTGCGTAGTCAATGAAGCAGAAGTAGATGTTTTTCTGGAACTCTCTAGCTTTCTCCATAATATAAGGATAAAAATGGGAGACAAAAGGCTCCCCACACCAATGGATCTAGAGCTGTGTTCGCACCATACATTCAAAGGACACTGCCTTCTCCCAAAATAATCCTGGGAACTGTATCTTACTCCTCGCAGAGCTATAATTCCCCAGCAACCTTTTAAAAGCTACAGTTCCCAGGATTATCCCGGGGAAAGTCAAATGCTCTAAATGTTTGGTGCCTGCTTAGCCTAGGACCTGCACCACACATCCACAGTGAGGCTGGTGCCTCATGGCAAAAATCCTTCTATAACATTTAGTTTCACTTAACAGAGAGGACTTCCGGCGAGGACGCCATCGCGGACGGTCGTGGGTCGCTTCGGCAGCGAAGCGACCCAGGCCGGCCGGGGGTAGGAGCCCCGCTACTGCAAAGCGGGGCTCCGATAAGCCGCGGGAAGAGCGTCCCGCAGCTTGGGCTCTCCGGCGAGCCCGTTATGGCTCCGAACCCTTCCCTCGTTCCCCCTGTAAAGGGGGAGCGGGGGTGAAGGGACCACGGAGCCGGGCTGTGGAGGTACGCCCCAACCGGTTCGGCAAAGCGGCGGCCGCCGCTCGCGATGAGCGAGTTCGTTCTACCTGTCAAAGGGAAAAAAAGAAGAAGCCCGTTGGCCGTGAGTACGTTTAAATTGGATTTATCATCGGCATTTGGCGCTCCGGGAGCTATTACGAAAAGGAAGCCCGTTTATCTCCCTTTGTGTGGAGTGAAAGTAACTGTTTCTGACAGCTGCTGTTGCAGTGCTGGATATAATGTTTCGAATTTTGACAAGTGAGACTGATTAGATCCCTTTTGAGGGATTCAAGTTGGTGGAAATATTTCTTCTTAAAGTGGAAAGAATGTAATCTTTTCGCCCTGACTCCAGGGAAAATGGCTGCGGAAATCTGTGGTTGAGATGGAAAAATACTGTGACTAAGATGGGAAAACACTGAAATCTGATACCTTATACCCACTTCTACCATGTTGGGTTTCGCTTTCAAGTTGGCCTTGGACTCTGGATTAACCCACGAACAAAGGACTATTCTTTTGAACTTAGAATTGCTGAACCAGAAATTAACTTTGCTGACCCAGGATGACAATTTATACATCACAAGAAAGACTATTCAGAATATTGCTGAAATGGAGCAAAACCTTGGCAGGGAACTCAAGGGAATTATTGAAGTACATACTACAATGCTCTGGCAACTCCGAGAATATGAAAAATCCTGTTGGGGTGAGGGACCCAGGATTAGGAGACGGTTTATATCCAATTCCTGGGGTGAGAGTCCAGGAATGATGGGGAAAAGATTCATATATCTACAACTAGAAGACGAATGGAATTTTGAAGCGGAGATGCTGCAAGGTGATGATTTGTGTACCCTGATGCTCCCTGCAAGGATTATCATAGACTCTGTCTGGAACTGTGGCCATACAAGGAAAGAGGACACTTTGAAAAAGGGTTTTGGTGTAAGATGGAGGAATGTTTGTGAGGAGACCCAGAGAAGGCACAGGAAAATGGTTAGAAAAGGGATAGGGTGAAATATATTAAATAGAATTAGGATTTATTATGGTACCCTGAAGCCGGTGTGTTAAGATTTTAAGTTTTTGAACTAGAGAAGAGATATTTGAATTTTTTTATTAACAGCAGTTTAAGTGAAAGAAGATGTATGATTTGAAATAAGAAGTAATTTGTTATGTTATGAAGTTATATTATTAATTAATATGAAGTTATATTTGGAATAGATTGGATTTAAGCTAAGAAGTGATTAGTATTCATTTTTGAATGATTTAATTTTTGAGAAGAGAAGTTACTAAAGTAAATTAGAATTGGAACCAAAGGAGGGAAAACGGGGGAAGTCACCTAGTAAAGATTCGAACTAGAAAAGTTTTTTTTTTTTTTTGTATAAACAAGAAGAAGAATTGTTGGTGTGTTTTATATTTGTTTTATTATGTTTTGATTGTGGGGTTGGGTTTTGGTCTGTGTTAGTGTATGTGTTGTGTTGTTTTTTGCTTTGTAAAAACCAATAAATTCTTTTTTTTAAAAAATAGTTTCACTTAACAGAGAGGCTCCCTGTGACTTTAATTAGAAGTTTCTTCCTTGTGGCTTCTGCCCCTAGTTTCTCCTTGCTCAACATTGCACCCCACTGTATAATTCCAACACAATCATCAAATTTGCGGATGATACAACAGTGGTGGGGCTCATTAGTGAGAATGATGAGTCTGCTTATAGGAAAGAAGTACAGGGGTTAATTCAATGGTGTAAAGAAAATAATCTTATGCTTAACACCAAAAAAACCAAAGAACTTATAATTGACTTTAGGAGAAAGAAAAGTGTATTTTTACCAGTGCACATAAATGGCGAGGAGGTGGAGAGGGTTGGCAGTTTTAAATACCTGGGCATTTACATCTCCGAGGACCTCTCATGGACTGTAAATATTAATATGGCTGTGAGGAAGGTGCAGGGGAGGTTGTATTTCCTGAGAATGCTCAGGGGATTGAATCTATCTCAGCACCTACTCCTGTCCTATTATCACAGTACCATTGAGAGTGTCTTAACCTATAGTATACTATCGTGGTATGGGAGCAGCTCTGTAACGGATAAAAAAGCTTTACAGAGAATAATTAAAATTGCCCAGAATGTTATTGGGCTCCAACTACCAACCCTGGACGAGATCTTCACGTCTCGCTGTTTGAAGAAGTCACACAACATCCTGAGAGATTCCACCCATCCTGCTCACAACCTTTTTGAACTGTTGCCTTCGGGCAGAAGATACAGGATAATGAAAACTTGAACCACACGCCTTCTGAATAGTTTCTATCCAAGAGCTTTGATTGCACTTAATAATGATCTCAGGGTCAGTAGTAAGAAATAGTAAGCAGTGAGTAGTAGGAATGAGACAGGCTTTTAGGTTATGCTATGCTTTTAATAGGTTATGTTATACTCTGGATTATGTTATGTTTTAATAGATTATGTTTTAATAAGGATGAGAGTGTTGGAGATATGTGCAAATGTGTATGGTAAATCCGGTCTTTGGGTGTTTGATTTTCGTTGTTGTGTATACTGTGTATATATGGACAATGACAATAAATAAATCTAATCTAACATGGCCACATCATCACTGATAAAGTGCCCCTTAGTTGCGCAATCTTTGTTTTCCTTCTGGTTTTTTAAAATTGTGAAATGGTGCTGGTCTGGATTTATTTTTAAATGTAAAGGAAAACAGTAATTAGCCTCCTACACCATCACCCTGTGCAATGAACAAGTTCTTACTAATGAAAGACCCTAAGAAGTGATTTTTATTTTTATTTAGTAATGCTGCAGAGTCATGGAAGAAGAAACAATGACAGGTCACTGGAATGAAGCTTCCATTAAAGACGCTGTAGTCAACTTTACAAGAGTCAAGAGCGCTTTGCTGAGATAGTACACATTGATCTTGCACTATACAAGAGAGTAAGGTAAAAAGTGTACCTCTTCACCAAGTCAAGCATATGACCTGCCAGATATACTGTAATTTGTGATGAGCCCAAGGCTGTCACAGAGGCCATGAAATCCTGAAATATACCACAATTTTCCTGGTATTTCCATAAGGCATTCATAGCTCCTGAAATCTTTGGTAACACGGTGATGCCAATTTTGAGAGCTGTGTGAATAAATCAAGCTCTGTCTCTCACCTTCTGTGGTCAAAGAATTGCATGGCCCCCATGCTTCTTTTAAATATAGCAGCTTGTACAGTTATTAAAATTCATGTTTCTTTTTTATTTTGCACTGTGCAGCTACTGCCTGAATGGAAGCTTTATATTCATTGTGTTTTGTTGATGGTCTTTGTCTAGCTACATAATCCACAAGCACAGTGCCGTATATGAGAAACAGAAGAATGGAACAATGAGAAGACAAGCCAGCCTGCACTGAGTCATGTGCTGTGCAAAAATCTATTGCTCTGGTAAATTTTTGGGGAAATCGCTTTAATTGATTCTCTGTGTGAAAATTAAGTTCTATTCAGTAAATGACTTCCTTTTCAAGCTGTCAATCTGGCAAGGCTCCAATTACTTGAGCCCCTGCTCCCTCATTAAATTCTCCCTCTAGGTTACAGCTTAGAAGGGAGGCTGTGATTGTGATCTCTGTAGCCTTTCTTCAGTCACAGTGCAATCTTAGCCCTGATTTATGCCATCTAGATGAGGATAGGATGTCAATTCCCACTGCTGTGAAAAATCCTGAAAAGATGCTGGCCCGGTTTGTGGGGTGCGAAGCACCACAGTCACTGCTGTGCCTCATTTCCAAAGGAAACACAGACCCTGGCAAGTGTGCCTGGTACCCCCTGGAATCTCACACCACTTGGAGACTGGGGTGTCTCTTTGATAACTGGTTTATTTACACATATCTACAACCTGAGTCTGTGAGGGAAGGGTTCACAGCATTGCATTTCAAGAGGGTCTCTTGCTGCTCCAATAGGCTCAGCAGCCTTGGATTCAAAACAGAAATCTGCCACGGTCTCTGTCCCCTTTCACAGCCTGTCAAAGTTTATGTTAACAGATCAGTGCCAACTCCCATCCTAAAAATTCTGGATTTTTGTCTCCTGCTAAATGCCTCTCTAGGGACGCGGGTGGCACTGTGGGTTAATCTAGGGCTTGCTGATCAGAAGGTCGGCGGTTCGAATCCCCGCAATGGGGTGAGCTCCCATTGCTCGGTCCCAGTTCCTGCCCACCTAGCAGTTCAAAAGCACTTCAAAAGTGCAAGTAGATAAATAGGTACTGCTCCGGCGGGAAGGTAAATGGCATTTCCGTGCGCTGCTCTGGTTCGCTAGAAGCGGCTTTGTCATGCTGGCCACATGACCAGGAAGCTGTACGCCGGCTCCCTCCGCCAGTAATGCGAGATGAGCGCCGCAACCCCAGAGTCGGACACGACTGGACCTAATGGTCAGCGGTCCCTTTACCTTTACCTAAATACCTCTGTAGAAGAAGGAGGGGCTCACACCCTTCTGCTGTTCAGCACAGAGTAACTGCTTTGTTAATTGCCTATCTCCCTACCTGTTTGTTTGTGTAAGGACTCAGCCATTCTCAGGCTTTGTTTCCATGATGACCCACACTTAATGAGCTTTGCCTGGCTTGTATTCTTAACATAAGCACTGGGCCCAGGAATTTAGGGTGTCTTGTACACCACAAACTCATAACAATATTTTCTACAACGCATGTGCGCGCGCACACACACAGAGACATATATTGCAGCAACTTGTCCAGTGGTACTTGGCCCTTGTAAACAGTGTCTGGGAACGTCTGGGAAAATCAACAACTTTTGCCAAAAACAACAAACTCAACAACTTGTGTCTGGATTTTCACCCTGAGTGGTACATTCTTAAGTTTCATACACAATATGTTTATTCATGCATTATCAATTCCAGTACCCTCTCCACAGAAATTCTTGACTTGTGGGTGGAATAAAAGTATCTTCTGTCTCATTTATAAAGGAAAAGAATAGAAGCCAAGTCTCACCAAAAGTGTCTATCTTTGAAGTGCCTTTAAGTACCCTTCTGTGGCAAGTAAGGTGTTCGGATAGAGCCACATTCCAAATATTATTTACCCAGATTTCAATGGGATTTCAATGTTTTCTTGTAAGCCACCTTGAAAGTGTTCGATGTCAAAGGAAGAATGCAAGTATCCTAAACAAACAGATAAAACATTTCATTTATTCATTTAAAGTATGTCTTCTAATGTTTAGGTAAGGTAAAGGTAAAGGGACCCCTGACCATTAGATCTAGCCGTGTCTGACTCTGGGGTTGCGGCGCTCATCTCGCGTTACTGCCCGAGGGAGCTGGCCTACAGTTTCTGGGTCATGTGGCCAGCATGACTAAGCTGCTTCTGGTGAACCAGAGCAGCGCACGGAAACACCGTGTTTAGGTAAAACATTTCAAAACCACACTTACCTAACAGACCCCATGGTGTTGGACCATAGACATAGAAATCTATTCAGACAAAGCACAGAATTCAATATTCTTCTGAGAAAATAGGACATAGAAAGCAAATGGATGAAACATAACCTTTAAGCTCAAACATTTCAAGGATATTATCTTTTGTACAAAGTGGTTTGCATTTATTGTTGATTCTGCGCCGCTCTCAACTACATTATATAAAGATATATTTCGCAGCCATTGATATAAAAGGTTCATTAGGCTGCAGTGCCCAACGTCGGGAAAGCTCCAGAATTTCTTTTAAACTCCTCTGTTATTCACACTGCTGATTCTATTTTTTCTGGATACAGTACAAGGTGTCTTTAAGCAGAGTGTTGCCAGCAACATCATCAGAAGGTGATTTGTGTGCCCTGTGTCTTGCACTGTTTTTGTTATTCACAGAAGCGTCTCCAAAAAATCCAGGCAAGCATAATTACTTGTAAAATAACAAGAGTTAAAATGAATTCATACAAAGCTAATTAACATAAATTGCTGTCAGTGTTAGGTGGTGTGAAAGTCAAATGATTGTTTCAAAAGAGGTATTATTAGCAGATCATTTTCAGAGCATGTTGTAGACAGTTACAGGTACAATTGCAAGATAAAATTGCTGAAAGGCAAACAAAGGCTGACACTTATTTGCTAATTAACAGCGATACAAAGAGGCTGTTGTCTATTAAAAAAACTCTTTAAAAAGCAGTTCTGGAAATAGTTGGGAATGTTTGCGACTGGCTAATTTTCTTGTTCAGTTATATTATGATCAGTGGAGTAGGGATGGTGGTGGCTGGCGACTCTGTTTAGAGCTGGACAGAGGTGCCAACTATGTGGGGTGGGGCCCTGGGTGCATGAGCACCCATAAATTTTAAATGAAGGGGCCAGGCACCCTCAAGATTCCACTTGTGCATGCCACGGGCATGCTGGCGTCACACGCGCATGCTGGGGCATACTGACATGCTGCACACATGCCACAGGGTGTGCTGACATCACTCATGCATTATCCTCCAGCAACTTGTCTAATCCTCTTCTCAAGCGATCCAAGTTGGTAGCCATCACTGCTTCTTGAAGGATGCATTTTTTTCTGCAAGAGATGCTGCCAGGGACTGGACTGAGGAGGAATGGTGGGGACCGCCTCCCCAGCCTGACCCTTCCAGAGAAGAGGAAGACAGTATTGATTTACAACAGTGGTTTGCGGGAGGTCACAGCTCAGAGGCAGATGAAGGGAAAAGTTGGGAAATAATGGGAGAGGAGGAGGAGGAGGAGGAGGAGGAGGAGGCAGAGCCGGAACAGCTGACTGACACATTATCACTAGAAAGCATTCCAGAACCCTCCTCTCCTAGAACCTGTCGAGCATTGAAAGTAGGAGAGCAAAGAGCTTGGAGACAGATGGCCCTAAGCGGCAACCGTAAGGTGGGTGATGCTGTTGATAAATGAGGAGAGAAGGGGTATGTGGAGATTTACTCGGAGGAATGCCATCACTCCAAGAGGCAGCATGTCTAAGCCTCTCTCTGTGATTATTGAATAAACAACCTTGGTAAAAAAAAAAAAATCCCTGTCTTATCCATACCTGTCAACCTACCATGGGGCTTTGTATCCTCTGGTGCCTGACAGATGCATTGTTATGGAAAGATCACATCCGATTTGCCGCGGCAAGATGGTGAATGGCACCTAGTCAGCGTGAGCTCTCTGATTTTATCTTTTAAAGATTGTTTTAATGAGTACAGAAGTTTGATGCATAGTTATGCACACATATAATATATGCATTTCTTACATGTCACTTGGCTGGAAAACCGTGTTGCAAAATTCACAGATGTGTGAATTTAAATGTGAACCAATTCAAATTTCTTCCCATTTCCCACTGGAAATAAAACGTAACTTTTTAAAAGTAACATTCAGAGTCTAATACCTCAAAGGAAGGCTACATGTTGAACACTGCAGTATTATTATTATTACTACTGCTGTTATTGTAGTTGTTAGTTTTTGTTGTTATTATCACTGTCACCAGCATTTTAAGGCTAAGGTTTCCCAAGTGGCTTACGTACAATGCTAATACATAAAATTAAGGCAAAATAAATTAATCCGTACTATAAAATTTAAAGCCGTGTTCTAAAAACACCCTATAGTCCAGCACAGTAAGTGCAGTGAATCAATTCAAAATAATTAAAAACTTTAAAAGTATAAACGATAAAGCATCAGGCAAGCACCTTTAGCTATAAAGTCAAACAAAATGGGCTACAAGGTTCATTAAAAAGCTGAGAACCTGACAACAGATGATGTGGGTCTGCTGGCTGGCTGGGGAATCAAAATAATGAGACACAGGGGTATTCTGAGCAGCCTGTAGCTCAAATCACAGGTAGAAGCTTACCCTTTAGCTTTTGGGATTGGCTTTGGGCAGACAGTGCCAATCAAGAGCAGCCAAGCGCAGACAGAAGCTGCCAAAGCTGCAAATAGCAGGCAAACATAACCACCAGTTCAGCATGGTGTTTCAGTACTACATAGGCAGAACATTTGTATCTACTCAAAAGACACCAGTAAGAAGAAACATCGCCACCCCACCCCACCCCACCCCGTTCCCCCCACCCCACCCCACCTCTCCCCCCCTTTTCTTCCTAATGTCTCAACAAATGAAACTGATGTGTAAAAATGCCACATGGAAAAACACGAGAGAGACATTGCATACACCTTTGTAAAACAAGAAAATTCTTAATAAAAATTTTTTTTCAGTACTCCATTAAAAAAAAAAAAGACACCAGTTTGCTATGTTTTTTTTACTGATCATGGTACTGGACGAAGAATGCTACTCTATCCTAACTAATGTAAGAATCTTTATCTAAAAACTCTTAAGATCTGATGAACCACGGAGGTAATAAAGCTGTAACATGGTGATGTGAGTGGGGTTATTTTTGCAGGAAATGTGAAAACAATTCACATGAGTTAGTATGCTATGATTATCTATGCACATGGGTGGGGGAAATTGCTAGCTGGCAATCAGAAATAAATACAGGTGCTTAGAACTAGAAAGGGCTGTTTCGATTATTGCAATAGCTGAAATTCCCATGCAATATGAAATTATCCTGTGGTCTCTGAAGATCTAAGTTCTGCCTTCTGAGTACCTTGAACTTGAACACTTCAGCATGCAGTTTTTCTGAATTTCTTTCACGCTGTTTATCATGTTTAGAACTCTTTTGTATTTTCAGTTTATTAAATTGTTTAGAAAAGAGGCAACTCCCTCTCTAACAAATGATAGGCATTTAAACTTACAGAAAAGTTTATATAAAGTTAAAATAGAAAATAAACACTTCAAACAGAAATAAATACCAGGAAACACTGTTAAAATATACACAATGAAATCCCACCAACTGCTCCTAAATTCTGCAAGACGCATATATGAAGGGTGTCTTAAGATAGTTCACCACAACTTTAATGTTTAAACCTAGCATTCAATGCATACTCTACACTGTATAGGGTTAGCATGCAAGTACCTTTTAACATGAATAAACAGCTAGCCAGCCCTGCAAATTAGGGATCTGCTCTGGCATCTGCAATTTTTTACCCCCTTTTGTAGGTGTGTGTGGGGTGTGTGTGAAAAGCCCAAAAAGAAATTGGGGGTCACAAACAAGTTATACCGTGTTTGGGGAGGGAATCTCGGTTAGGTGAAGCTTTCTCCCTAATTGTATTTCCATACTTAAAAAAAAGAGGTGGGTGGAATTCTGTCTGCCACAGAGCTAAAACCATGCAGTAACTATGATGGAAAAGCTCTCAAAACAGCACACAAAGGAAGACTAAAAGAAAAACATGTCATCTACAAAATGGATTTTTTGGTTAAATATTACTCTAACAAAGAGTATGACAGGCACCCTCTTCTACAAATGCATCTTTATGGAGGGATGATATTGGATTATTGTTTTAATCTTTATTACCATATTTTAACTTTGCTACCTAATGCACCCTAATTAATATTACTTACTGATTACCTACTGATGTGTGATGAAACACTTCATAATGGATAAACTCCCATTATTTTTTCAGTGATATATTTTGTTTACCACAGTTGAATGCACAAAGATATATATGCTCAATTTCCTTTTTTAAAATCATGTTATTTTAGTTGTCACTTTCTGTGGGGTTTTTTCCCCTTGCTATGGTAATTTATCTTACTGTTGTAATGTGTTGATGGCACATTGCCATGTATATCTTTCTTTTTTTATTGAAAAATCCAATAAATACTCTTTACAAGGAAAATCCCCAGACCCTTAACCATGCAAGGAACTCACATTAGAGTAAAAACAACAACATCACCTAGGATTTGAATGCATCAAGCACAGCTGTGACTTCATTGGCCACGAGCACTGAAAGACGTGAGCAGCCAGGTAGGCTCATCTCATCAATCACTTAGAAGGCTGCATTCACATTTTGCTTCCTTTTCCCCCTTCCCGGAAACCTACCCTTTATGGAAGCTCAGAATCCAAGCATTGGCTCTCAAATCCTAATCCTCCTACCCTCGCAACCAACAGCCCTGTGAGATAGGCTACTCTGAGAGAGAATGACTGGTTTGGTCACCAACTGAGCTTCAGTGCAAAATAGGCATTTGAACCCAGGTCTCCTTGATCTAGGCCCATTTTTAGTTTGCTTTCTGTTGCCACACTGGAACGTTTCTTTATTAGTGCCACTTTGTTTTGCTTTTGCAGTTGATCAAAACTATCCAGCAATATCAAGTTATAGGAAAACTAGTACTATTAACAGTAATCCTTCTGGTTGGTTAATTGGTTTGGCAACTTCCAGGCACATGATGTGTGATGCTAATTATTTCCCCTAAGAGTTAAATGATAACTGATCAGAGGCAGCTTCCGGAGAGCTATGAGATTCAGGTGAGGGTGAGGGTCAGATGACTTGTCAATCCCAATCAGGTGAGGGTGAGGGTCAGATGACTTGTCAATTCCAGCAGGTATATAAGAGGACGACCTGGCCTGCCCCAGGCCTGCCCATCTCTTTCTATTCCCGTACGTTGTCGCCCACGGAGAGCAACTATGCTCAAATTGACAAAGAGGCATGTGCCATTCCCTCTGATGCAGATCTGATATATATAGGGGGTGGGGGGGTTGCACATGTGCCCATCAAGCTGTGTGCAGGAATTCTCCCTCCGTGTGTGGTGCTGTCAGGAGGGGGTCGCGCAAATGCTGCGTGTTGTGCAGAATGGAAATATTTAGATGCGATGTTCTATCCATGGATGCAGCTTGCAGAGGGGAAATTCGAGAGGGTGAGGGAGCATGGGTCCGCTGTAGGGACCGGAGTGCATGTCTTGCACACGGGGGCCTGCCTGCAGAAGGGATTTGTGCTGCGGAGCTCTTGTGGAAAATGCCTATGTGGTTGTGTTGACAGGTGTGCAAAGGAGGGGTGCAGAAGCTAAAGCTATCTGTCTATATGGCCTTTCCAAAGGCCAGGTTGTGCAGTCAGCTGGGGCTTGTAAAAAGCCAGGCCGGGAGCCACCTTAACTTAACTTGAGGCTGCATAGGCCTTGTGGTGCATGTGATTCAGAGTCTATTCAGTTGAACCTCTGGTTACGAAGTTGACATTTTTTTAGCAATGCCCCCCTAGTGAGCCTTCTTTTGTTCACTTCTTTTTATTTGGAGGCAGTGCACACCTATGTTTGTGGAACTGCAAACCTTTCCAGTCATGTGTTACTCCAGTCAAATCTCACATATGAATGTGGGGAAAGATGATGGTGTGTAGCCTGTCCCCGGGACAGGTGAGGGTGCTGATCCCTTATTTTCAAATCCGAAACTTGACAGCTATGCTCCAGAGTCTTGCCCTGTGCCGCTCCATAGCCTCAATTCTGAGGACGCAGCGCTCCCCTCGCTCTCCGAACTCCGCGAGGTCTTGCTTTGCAGCCTCGCTGCGCCCGCTCATAGCCGCGTTCCAAGCGTCCCTCTCCGCCCGAGGAAGCGTCAGCCGCGCCCCTCCTGGAAACTTTGAAGGGCGGGAGGACGAGAAGACGCTCTTTCTGCTCACCGATTGGCTAGCGCCTCGGAGTAAGTATCTAATAGGAGCCCTTCGCTGCTTTTTCCAAGCTCGACTTTTCGCTCTTTGCTCGCCTTATTCTAGACGGGAAGGTTGCGGCGCGCTGGGCGGGTGGACGAGCGCCTCTCGCTCTCAAAAGTTTCTCGCCTCGATTCACACCCTCACCCACCCCTAGTTTAAACCTCCGCCACCGGTTTGCTCTTCGCTTCGGCTGCCTTTCCCAGACGAAGGACAGATCCTCGTGGAGACGTTTGTACAATGAATAAAAGGCGAGCTGAGGCGCGGATCTTGCTGCAGCCCTTAGCGGTAGACGCCGTCGAGCAAGGCTGAGAAGTGTCCACCCCCCCCCCCCCAATTTTAAAGATAATTCCCTGGTTTTATAAGCCTATCGCGAGGAGCTCCCGCTTCGTCCGGCCATGCTGCAGAGGATCGCCGTCTGACCCGCCGTGTCGCCGCGATGCGCTCTCTGAACATCACCCCGGAGCAGTTCGCGCAGCTGCTGCGCGACAACAACGTGACCCGCGAGCAGTTCATCGCGCTCTACGGGCTGCAGCCGCTGGTCTACATCCCGGAGCTGCCGCGGCGCGCCAAGCTGGCCTTCGTGCTCATGTGCGTGCTCATCTTCGCCCTGGCGCTGTTCGGCAACAGCCTGGTGCTCTACGTGGTCAGCCGCCGCAAAGCCATGCGCACCGTCACCAACATCTTCATCTGCTCGCTGGCCCTCAGCGACCTGCTCATCGCTTTCTTCTGCGTCCCCTTCACCATGCTGCAGAACATCTCCAGCAACTGGCTGGGGGGTGAGTGGCAGAGCCAGAGGGAAGGAGGCGGGCGGGTCTTCACTTTCAGGGAGGAGGGAGACGGGCGTTTGACCTCCACTTCATTCCGACACACCACAACGATTCTCCCCCCCCCCTCTAAAATTAAGGGAAATGTTGGGGTTCTTTATTTTTAAATGAACAAGTTTGTAGTCCTCATGGAGGTACAGAAGCTTAATACTTTAGAAGTATTAAGTGAGTGCAAAGGAGAAGAAAGCAGATTCATAGTGGTGCAGCAATAAAACTGCTAACACCTGTGCAAAGCTAAGCTGGGTCAGGTATGGTTTCAAACTGGATGCAGGGAGCCATGTGTTGAGATTCCTGCATTGCAGAGGGTTGGACTAGATGACCCTTGGAGTCCCTTCCAACTCTACAATTCTATGAGAGATTGCTGGGAAAGCAGCCACAACCATACATCTGGGACTTCAAAGTCAAGTTTGTAAGTGGAGGGGCTTACAAGTTTGTAATTGGGGAAAAGTTTTGATTCCATTTCCTTCTGACATTCTTCATCACTCGTCACTTTAAGGCAGGGTTGGCTAACATGTACTCCAACTCCCATGGTGCCTGCTCATTGTCAGCACTGGCTGGAACAGATGGGAGTTGGAGTCCAACAACTCCTGAAGAGTATCCTCTGCTTTAGGCCAATGTTTGCAGATCAAGGCAGTGTGGTATAGTGGTTGGGAGTGTTGGACTAGAACCTGGGAGACCAGTTTTCAAAACCCTGCGGGGGTTATGCGGGGCAGGGGGCTTACCTGGGTCGTCCCCCCCCCAATATTTTATTCAAGTTGGCAGTCCTGGATGGAAGAGAACTGTGTACTCCCCCTTGAGCACTATTGGGGAAAGGTGGGGTAGAAATGTGATAAATCGATCTTGTACCAATGTTGCAAAGTTGTCTGTTTAAAGACAATCAACAGCTACTAGCCACAATATACCGGTATATGTGCCACTTCCATGATCAGAGGCGGAGTGTACCTTGATACCAGTTGCAGGGAATCACAGGTGAGTAGCGTTGTTGTGACCAAGTTCTGCTTTGGGGCTTCCCGCAGGCATCTGGTTGGCCACTGTGAGAACAGCATGTTGGACTAGATGGGCCATTGATCCAGTTGGCTCATCTTATGTTCTTGTGTCAACTTACATCAGCCTCACATGCATTCTGTTGCTGAATTGCTTCCATGGGTGCATCTTAGAAGCCACCCATAAAGCTGTCTTGACTGGGGAATCATAGAGTTGGAAGGGACCCTCAGGATCATCTGGTCCGAGTCCCTGCATTGCAGGAATATGCAGCTGTCCCTTATGGGAATCAAACCTGCGACCTTGGTGTTATCAGCACCATGCTCTAACCAACTGAGCTAGTCCTAAGAGTTAATCATGCTGCTTGATTTCCTATAGCAGCATCCAAAAATGACATTATCTACAGCCCAGCAGTTAATTATCCTTCGCAAGTTCCATTTAGAAGTGTGTGAGAATGCAACTCTTAGCAGAGTGTGGTCATAGTTCAGACCCAGCTTCAGGAACAGAGCATGACATTAATTGTAGTTGTACTACAAGTGTATTGTACTTTCAAAACAGGGACACTGATTAAAGAGCAATGTATAATGTACATAATATATGTGAATTATAACTGCGGGGGACTGATGGACTCCTGCAATTTGCATTGTGATTGAGCACAGTGACTGAGTGTTCAAAGCACTTTAAACATTATCTTGTAAAGATAACAATAACCCTGCAAGTATTACTATAGTGCTGCAGATGGGAGACTGGGGAGTTGGTAATCAGTTCATGGCGCAGGTAGGATTTAAACCTCCTAATTGTAGCTGTCTTAGCTGCTGTGTCACATCAATCCTCTCTCCCCAAAGGGCATGTAGCTCCAGTTTTCTTTAAAAAAAAATCTAGCATGGCATCATCATTCAGGCCTTTTTCATACTGTGCACTAATAAATACAATAATTATGTCTTTTGCATTTTATTATGAGATTGACAAATTGGAGAATTTAATTTGAGTTGGGTGTGTTTGTTTTGCATCCATTTAACCTTTTGCATTCCACGGCCCTTTATTGGCATTCCCTGTATCTTTCCCTCTTTGAATAAGGTGTGGATTTTCTTCTTCTTCTTCTTTCCCCCCAGCAAGGGCTGTTGGCCTATAGAAAAAGCAAGTGGGGACCACAACTGATGGTGGGTAAAGCAAGAACCAAAAGTGGGCAGACTTCACAACAGCGCAGGATTGCATAGCACAATTCTTCTCATTGCCATCATAAATGGCCCAGTCCGTTAACCTGTCCCATCACTGGAGGCTGGTGGGGTGCATGGGTGGAGCCTACAAGGTCACATGAGTAGAGCCTAGGAGGTGTTTCCTTGTGAGATCCCCTTGCAAATAGATAGTGGACACTTAAAACCGTACAGTTGTACAAATGTTTAGCACCTAAGTGTCTAACCTTGGTTCAGAAGGTGCCCCTGTTCACAAACTTGCTTCTCTGCAATCATATCTGTGGAACACCAGCTGGAGGGAAAGCATTTGAAGAAATCTAAACATCACCTCTCCTCTCACAGTTTCCCCCTTGAAAATCACCCTCTGCTTTTGCAACTTAGTGACTGTATGTCTGAGACCTAGGGTTCTGCCAAACATATTGTGACCACCTCAAATCTTCAGTCTTGTACTGTACCACTTTTCAAGCAAAGTCTGCTAGAGTCTATATATTGTCACTGTAAAGAGCCTTGTTTGCTATTCATACAACTGGTGATCACGGTTCTGCAGAAAACAGCATGCCTAGAATCAAATTTGGCACCACATGTTTAATGGAAGACAAATGCTGGAGGTAATGGTATATTAGTAGCCTACTCCCAGTGTTGTTCCAATTACTAACAAAGACAGTGTGTGTAGAGAAAAACAACCAGCAATAGTAGCACCCATTATATTGTTGTTGTTGTTGTTTAAAAAATTGTATACCACCCATTTTGTAGCTGGAATGCACTTTGGCAGTCTAGCTGTTCATTATGTCAGGTTAAGATTTCCAGCCATTCCACAGACTTTTAGTTGTATGTGCCATCATTTTATTCAGCTTTTAACCTAAGAACTCTGCTGGCTCCGAATTTGTGAGAAACCAAGGCATCAGTTCCAGCTCAGTTCCAGCAAAGAATTTGGTAATTTTAAATTAGTGTGTGCAATTGAGGCCCCATGCACACCCTTCCCTGTCAGCCAACATGGTTCCAAGTTCTTTTTCTGCAAAACAGCAGATTTTGCAGAGCAGCTCAAATATGGATTTTTTTTGGAAAAGAAAATTAAATACATTACAACATTTGTGGATTCCAGTTAGATAAAAAAAGCAAAGGAAATGGAACTCACAGTTCCAAAAAGGAGTAGAATATTGTGTGATACACTATTAAGTTTGGGTTATATTAAGTGGTTTTGAGTGTGTGGTTTTTTGTTTTTAAAAAAGAATTCATTTACAGTGCATTCCTATACATGCCACCTTGAATCCCAGCTTGGGAGAAAGGTGGGACAGAAATATATTTAATAATAATCATGTTTACTTGGAAGTAAGTACCATTGAGCTCAATGGAGCTTACTCCCGGATAAGTGGGGATAGGCTTGAAAGCTTTGTTGCGAAAGTCAAAAACTGCTTTAAAAATAAGAAAGCCACCTCCTTCTCTAGCCAGTGCTCTCCCCACATTACAATATAAGCCTATCCAGTCCCCAGAATTAAATCTTGTGTTCTGTTGCCCCCATGTCTCACAAGCAGTAGAATAAGTAAAGAAAAATGCATCCCTCCCCTGTAAGCCAGCTCCCTTCGCTATACAAGCCAGTTCACAATTATTACTCTTTCTATCTCTTCCCTAGCCAAGGACAAAACATCCCCTGGTGTAGATGAACAATTTCTCTCTCTCTCTCTCTCTCTCTCTCTCTCTCTCTCCCCCTCCCCCATGCCCTTTACAACAGAAAAGCAAGCTGCTGCACAAGGGACCCCAACCTTTTTAAACAAAGCAAAGACCTTCAGGAACCAAGAAAGAAAGGGTTTTTCTTTTTTGCCTCTTTGCCTGCACTGAGGAAAGAAAGAAAGAAAGAAAGAACCTAACGCACCTTCTCAGATAAAGGCGGACAGATCTTGCTCTTCGAGGAAATTATGTGTACCAACAGGGAAGAGTACACAGCCACATGGTGGCTTAGGAAGGTAGTCACAAAGCTCCGCGCACGTCGTCACAGTCCATGTCTGGTGCCTCAAGCCCAGGCTTCTGAAAGAGAAAACATCAGATGGTTGCTTGTTGGGAGGCAGGGGAGGAAGTCGTCTGCTAGTTTTTGAATGACTGGCTAGGCAGAGAAGATGAATGGAAGCCTCTCAGTAATTGGAAATGTATTGATGTTATTGCTTGTGTCAGAAGAAAGACTGGACTGTGGCTTCAGAGGTTTGAGGGTGCCTCCCCTCCCGAAACTTTACAGGGCTACATCCCACTTTGCCCATAAGAGGGGCATCCCCTGAATATGATGTCAGGCACAGGAAAGGCAAAACTGTAGAGCTAAATTGAAAAGGAAGAATCGAGAACACACTCTAAACATGTTAACCCTTCTTCCTTTCTAGCCACATTCATCTTTTATTTCCTTTCAGTTTGGCGCCTTTTCTTGTCACTGGACAGTGACAGAAAGGGTGCCAGATTCAAAAGGTGCTGAATTACAGTTGGAAAGGAAGAATTCTTCTGGGCCTGGGATATCTCTTTTGGTAGTGCATGAGACTCTTAATCTCAGAGTCGTGGGTTTGAGCCCCACAGTGGGCAAAAAGATTCCTGCAGGGGGGTGGACTAGATGACCCTCGTGGTCCCTTCCAGCTCTTCCTTCGCAGCTGCAGCCTTTCAATTCAAGCCATGGCTGCAAAGGATGAGAGAATGAAACAGGAGTCCCAGGTTCAAAGCTATATTTGTGGCAAATTTGGAAGTAAAATCAAAATTCAATGGCAAGCGTAATGAAACATATGACATAATGCTTGGATATCTCAACAGATGATTATGCTTTTGACATTATCTTTCCTAATGTAAAACCACCATGAGCAAAACCTCTAGTTTTAAAAATACTTTTACTCTAAGGCAATGCAGTCACAAAGTTTCTTAAAGCATTTAGGATAAGTGAGTTCCAGTGCAGACAGTGGTTATTATAACAAGACTTATTTTCTGGAATGACTGTACTTCAGGGAAATCCTGGACATGTCCTCTTTGGTGGGGGGTGGGGGACAGGCTTACATGCCCATCCAGGTGGATTTTTACAATTTAAGGCAAATGTCCGGGATTGGTGTGTGTGTGCTCGGGGGGCTTGGGTTCAGGCTTTTTGTGTCTGGATTTTTACCTCTTGAAATATGGCAGACCCTAACTTAAAGTGAAATCATTCCAGCATATAAAGGTGGGGAAGAGTGTCAGGTTATGCAGTATAGCAAGCTGGGGGGTACGAAGCTGTTCTTCCTATTTGGGTCAAACCGTCAGAGAGTTGCAGCACCTGCTGTGGCTGTAGAGACCAATATGGGAGAGTCATGCTTTATTGCAAGTGGGGCAGAGGAAGGTTTCCAGTTTTGCTGCTACAGGCGTACCATGGTCACTGCTGCATATGCATGACCTGACTGTCTGTCTCCAGCCACTGTGATCGTCTGCAAGGAGTTCCCATACAGTGGGGTAAATGTTGCCAGCCTTCATGCCATGTTTGAAGATGTCTTTGCAATGCAGTGTTCATGTGCCAACAGGCCTAGTGCCTGAAGCCAGTTCCTCAGCCATCTCCTTGGGGATCCGCTGAGCAGAAGTGTGTACATACTGGGAATATGGGCTTGGGAGAGCACGTCTTTATTTTAGACTCTGTCGTGCCATTTGATACCCAAAATCTTCCTGACACAAGGCATATGGAAAGTGTTGAGGTGTTGCTCCTGGCAATTGTAAGCTGCCAACAACTCACTTCCATAAAGCAGCATACTCAACACACAAGACTGGTAGACCTTCGTCTTGGTATTAGATGTTAGCATCACATTCTCCCATACCCTTTTGGAGAGGTGAGCCATTGCTGTTGCTGCCTTGATAATACACTTGTCCAGTTCAGCATCATTGGAAAGGTTGGTGGCTATGGTGGAGGCCAGGTAGACAAAAATGTCCTTACACCTCAAGCATGTGGTCACAAGTTCTGATGCATGGAGTGCTGGCGACGTTGTGACTGAGGATAATGGTCTTCATCAGGTTGATGGTGAGGCTGAGCTCCATGCAGGTTAGGGAAAATGGTCGATAATACTATGCCAGTTCCACATATTGAAGCAGTTGAGTGGGCATATATAGGGTAAAGTGATCTCACAGGTAAACTGGATCCAAGTTGTGTACTTGGCCTGGTAGCAAATCGGCAACCAGTGCAGGTCTTTCACCGTAAGTGCTATATGCTGATAGGGTCTCACTCCTGTCAGCAATGGTGCCAACTATGTCATTGTGTTGAAAGGTTTTGCATTAGATAATGTATTTTTAAATGGTTTATACATAATAATAAGTAAAAGTAAAATATAATCAGGTTTTGATATGTGAGTTCTGTCTTTGTAATGCAATTTTATTTACTTCTGATAGGGACTTGCTATATACTAGTTACCAATCTTGATTGAAATATCTTCGGGTGATTTGTCTGAGGTTCTCCCCTTCTGCCTGCCTTCATTATTTTATAACAGAGTGACATTGCTAAACACTTAATGTTTATTGACTGATATTTACAATGGGAGAGTTTAAAAATATGTCCTCTACAGATGGATAATTGGCTTGGCTTGCTCTGAAGTCAGGTGATAAAACAAATGTTGCCCCAGTTACATTTAATGAGCTGTAAATGCCATCCATTACACATTAGATGGGATGGGTGACTGAGTGACTCAGCAAAGTTTAACAGCAAGGGCTTAATGAATTATACTTTTTTCTTTTTACTATTATTAAAGTTTTTCTTGGTTTACAAAAGTACATGCCTCCCCCCCCCCTCAAGTTGTACAGTCTTTTCTACAGATCAGTTACATTTGTTATGAGACATTAGTGTTGAGTATAGTATAAGGTCAGGAAGAAGGGGGGAAGGTGGTGAATTTTTTTGCAGTATACGTGTGGGGTTTCGTGTCAGCATCAGATTCTCTTTCTATTCGCTTGTTATGTTTCCTTGGTAGTGAGAGAGGTTGGGGGACCAGGATATGGTTGGTTGTCTGTGGTTGGCTGCAATGGGGTTTGTTTGCCTTTGGGGGTGGAGAACATGTTGGGTCATGTAAGCCAGATTGATTTGTTTGCTCTTGGTGGGTTCTTGTTGTTGTCTTGTTGGGCTGTGTATGTGATAAAGGGGAGCTATACTGGGGTGAAGGCATCTTCTATTTGTCCCCGTGTCAGTTTTGGTTTATTGGTTAGCTTTTCTAGTAAGACTGTTTCCCATATGATTTGATACCACTGGTTCATGTTCACCCCTGATAGGTCTCTCCAGTGTCTGGCTATGGGGCTTCTGGCTGCTGAGAGTAGGTGGGTTATAAGCTCTGTATAATGTGAGTGGTCATTATGATCTTGGAAGATGCTGAGTAGGGCCAGTTCTGGGGTGAGTTCTAATACCTGCTTAGTTATTTTGCATATTTATTGTAGGACTTCTGTCCAGAAAGGTTGGATTTTGGGGCATTCCCACCACACGTGGAGGTATGTGCCTGTGGAGGTGCAGCCTCTCCAACATTTTGGTGAGGTTCCTGGGCGTATCAGCGCCAGTTTCCATGGTGTTAAGTAGCACCTGTAGGTGAGTTTCAGAGTGAGTTCCCTTCTCTTGGCTGAGATGGATTTAAAGGGAGGTTTAGACCACATTCTAAGTAGGTCTTTAGTTTTTCCCTAAATTGGGCCAAATGCATTTTCTTAAAATGCAAGTCCAGGGAGAAAAATAAACCAGACAGCTCTGTGAAGCTCATAACAAGGAGGCAAAGTTTATCATTAAAGCTGTACTTTAGCTTGCTTTTTAGTTATTTGGAGTGTTTCTACCCTGCCTATTGACCAAAGTTCTTGACCGATATTTAAAATTCCTAAGATAGACAATAGTGCAGTGGTTAGGACCAGACCTACTTGGAAATGCCAGGAATCAAACCTTTTATATATAACACATGTGCTCTACTGCTGAATTATGCCAGAACTGGAGGTGTCACCTCCTCATCTTGCCTGCCTTTATATGTATGCTTTAAAGTTCCATGCTCAGACTACATTTTAAGCCAGACTTAAGTATTTCTTTGTAACTAAATTACCATTTTAAGCCTGCCTGAACAAAGCTACTGTATCTGTTATTCTTCAACAAGTATTCTGAGTGAGTAAAAGTTATGTTTATCTTTTTAAGGACTTTTTGTGTGATTATTGTTTTAAGGGGGGGGGGGGGAATACCAGAAAAAATCCAGTCTGCCTTAAAGCATTCTGTCTAATGTACTGATAAGTATAGTACTGCTCTTCCCATATCTTTCAATCATAAAATGTTCATAATTCTTTAAAAAAATAAAAATAAAATGTTCATAATTATGCAATAGAACAGTCCTTTTAATCAAATACATTAAAGTACAGTGCTCTGAGCTAGGAATCTTTTTTTCCTTATAGAAAATGATGATGGGTTTTGAATTGGACAAACACAAGGGTGAAAACGGATATTAAGAGAAAAAGAAACCAAAAGTTTTCTAAGTATAAGCTTGTCATGCTAGCTTTTGTATTTCTTGCTGAGAGGTTATTTTAATTCATAATGATTTCTGTTGAAAAACATTGCCTGTTTGAAAGCTGTACTTAAGTTTGGATGCTTGGCTGAAACTGCAGTACTTTGAGCCGGCATACAATTTTTGTCAAAACAACTTCTATGATAGAGAGACCACAATTCTGTTGCTAGGCAATTTGGGTATCAGAATGCATTCTCTAATGAAAAAAAGCTAACTTTCTTGTTAGATCCTCTGCTACAAAATTGTATGCAACCAAGTGGCCTTTCATGTCTTGTCAGGGTTTTGTTTGTCTGCATCCTAGAAGCTCAATTAGGCTGAATTAGAGAAAAACTGATAATTAAGCTGACTGCATCAGATTGATTACCTCGGAAAGATGAAGAATGATGTGTCTCCATTAAGAGTATGAAGAAGAAGAAAAGATAAAATTGTGGAATGTAGAGTTAGAACTTTTTTGGGGGGGGGAGGAGTAAAGGCTAATTGTCTCCCTGAGGAAGAGCAGCTGCAGTCCTACGCATGCTTACTTGGGTGTATGACCCATTGACCCTAATGCATTTACATCTGAGTAAGTAAGATGCAGGTGGCACTGTGGTCTAAACCACAGAGCCTAGGGCTTGCTGATCAGAAGGTTGGCAGTTCGAATCCCCTTGACGGGGTGAGTTCCCATTGCTCAGTCCCAGCTCCTGCCCACCTAGCAGATCGAAAGCACATCAAAGTGCAAGTAGATAAATAGGTACCGCTCCAGTGGGAAGGTAAATGGCATTTCCGTGCGCTGCTCTGGTTCACCAGAAGCAGCTTAGTCATGCTAGCCACATGACCCGGAAGCTGTCTGCGGACAAACGCCAGCTCCCTCGGCCTATAGAGTGAGATGAGCATTGCAACCCCAGAGTCGTCCACGACTGGACCTAATGGTCAGGGGTCCCTTTACCTTTTTACAATCCATGTTACATTGCTAAAACATTACCTGCTTCAAGAACAAACAAGCAGGAAGTCAATAGGAAGACAATAAGGTTTATAAGCTCATAAGAAAAAGCCTGTTAGATAAAGCCAGAGGTCCACCTGGTCCAGCATTCCATTTCCACTTTGGCCAACCATATACAGTACCTGTGATGCCTATAAGCAGGTCATGTGTGCAATAGCCCTCCCTAGCTCATATTCTCCTGGAATTGCTTTTCAACAGCATATTATCTGTGATTCTGGATAATAACATTTCAGTACACTAATAGATCCTCTCAGGGCACTTCAGGTTACAAAATATCCTTCTGGGCACAAGGCACTGAATGAAATGTTGCCTCCATTGGTGTCTTTTGTTCTGTGGTATAGTATAGATAATGAGACCCTGTTGATGACTTGCTTTGTTTGTTTTAATCCTTTATTAGGTGCTTTTGCTTGCAAGATGGTGCCTTTTGTTCAATCCACTGCAATAGTTACTGAGATACTTACAATGACCTGCATTGCGGTAGAAAGGCATAACGGGATCGTCTACCCTCTTAAGATGAAATGGCAATACACCAACCGAAGAGCATACACAATGCTTGGTAAGGTCCTGGGCTACTTTGGTATTGCACAATGTAGCATGTTGCTAGTGATTTCTCACTTTTGATATGTCCACTGTAGAGCAGTGGTGAGGAACCTGGGGATCTCCAGATGTTGGACCTGATCTTTGGTCATGCTGGTTGCAACTGATTTGAGTTGCAGTTCAACACATCTGGAGGCCCTCAGATTACCCATCTCTGCTTTAGGGGGATGCAGCTGCTATCAGAGAAGATTAGTTTTTTTTTAAAGAATATAAAAGGATAATCCACTTTGTATGCATACAGATTGAAACCCCTCCCTCACTCCAAACATACATACAGAATCAAATGGAACTAGTTGTTTAATATATTTGTATATGGTCTACCTTGCTTTTCAATAACTGGTCTTCTAAGATAGCCTACAACAATTTTAGCTTGCAAGATACAAAAAGATCACGATCTTAAAAAATCAAAACAAACAAACAAAATCCTTCCAGTAGCACCTTAGAGACCAACTAAGTTTGTTCTTGGTATGAGCTTTCGTGTGCATGCACACTTCTTCAGATACACTGAAACAGAAGTCACCAGACCTTATATATAGTGAGAGAGTGGGGAGGGGTATTACTCAGAAGGGTGGTGGGAATGGGTGATTGGCTGATAGGTGTGGTAAACCTGTTGATGACTGTTAATGACTTTCAGAAATAGACCGGAAAGAGAAGTTGCTGAATTGCAACTAATTACCAAACTTAAAACCATGGAGAGACCTGGTCTGAACAAAGACATTGGATTCTTATCTCATTATACACGACAAAGCTATCTTTAGCCATTTCACCCCTTGCTTTTTCCTGTAAGACTAATTGCAGTCGTTAAGAGTCATCAACAGGTGCTACTGGAAGGAATTTTTTTATTTTGTTTTGATTATGGCAGACCAACACGGCTACCTACCTGTAACTTAAAAAATCAAGTTGATAAAAAACCCAAGAAGAAACTGGAGCAATAACAACACAATGATAATGGTGAAATGCAAAAACAAATGGGTTCGTTGCTTGACTGAAAGCCAAGAGAGAGGGAGCCAACTGGGCACTACTGTTGAGAAGGTCCTGCCATGTGTCCTACCCAGGTAATGCTCTGAAGGAAAAGGAACATGGAACAGCCTGTAATGGGTAGACAGACATGCACCTTCAAATGGACCCTGCTAATGTTCTAGTAATATTTTATAAACAGGTCCAGTACAAAAAAACTCTTTGGAAAAGCTACGTTTCTGCAGCCTCTTCAGCTAATGTTCACTGTAAAAATGACCTAGTCCCATTTGATTGCCAAAAGATTGCTTTCTCTCCCTCTTCCTCTCTCTCTGCCGCTCTGTCTGTTGGTGGTGATAAATCCGTAGGAGGACAAAAATGTTTTGTTGATGATGCATTAAAATATCTGTTTTGTTTGTGCAAGAGCTGTACTAGGACTTCTTCCTTCCTGAAACCCTCATGACTTGACTTCCATTATGTACAGAATTATTGAAAAAGCACTCAACAGTGCATCCTTTGAAACAAGAATGCCTCGAGAGCCTCTGTTGCATCCAACACGCGAGATTTACCCTAGATGCCCATATGCATGCTTTGTGGACTGATACCTTTCAGAACAAAACTGAATATGACTCTGTCTCAATACTCACTGACTGGGGTGGGAGAAGAGCCCCAGAGTCACTCAGGGGTAGGCATTGTTGGGTAACTGCTGATGCCCACACCTCTGCAGGAGCCCTATGCTGAACGCCACAGCTCCTGGCCCTGCTCTCCTTTTTGCAAATGTGGCTTGTTCACCACCTTTCTCTGAGCATGTGGTTGGTGACAACCGTGAGAAGATGGAGAAGCGTCCTCCCCTTTTCTTAGGTTCTCTCTCTGGGCAGCTGTGAGGATTGCTCCAGAAAAAGAAGGCAGCTGAAAGGGCAGAGGTGGCAAGTCTAATCAGATAAGGCACCTACTGAGTGCATCTCACCTAAGCCCCCTGGCAAACCTGGAGATGGCACTGAATTCACTTTCAAACTTCTCCCTTCCCAGTATTGGTCCATTTTGTGATTTGGACATGTAAAATTCCATATAAGGTAAAGGTAAAGGACCCCTGGATGGTTAAGTCCAGTCAAAGGCAACTATGGGTTGAGACACTCATCTCACTTTCAGGCCAAGGGAGCCAACTTTTGTCCACAGACAGCTTTCCATGTCATGTGGCCAGCATGACTAAACCGCATGACATATTTATCTACTTGCACTGGTATGCTTTCAAACTGCTAGGTTGGCGGGAGCTGGGACAGAGCAACGGGAGCTCACCCTGCTGTGCGGATTCGAACAGCTGACCTTTCGATTAGCAAGCCCAAGAGGCTCAGTGGTTTAGAACACAGTGCCACCTGCATCCCTTGAAAATATACTTTATTCTTAAAAACAAAAACAAAAAAACCTGTAGCTTATTGCTCCGAATTCATCTCCAGGGCAAAATGTGTATCTCACAATTAGTCCTAATTCTAACTGCCTTGCTCATGCTTGCTGCAATATATTGTCCAAATGCTCCATATGGCCACATCACCAACTAATATAAAAATGCTAATTGCTTGCTCTAATTTCCTGTTTTTTCTCTTTAAAACCAGCAATTACTTTATTTATTTATTTATTTATTTATTTATTTATTTATTTATTTATTTATTTTCAGGCATAGTCTGGCTGTTGGCAGCTATTGTTGGGTCACCCATGTGGCACGTACAGCGCCTGGAGGTATGGTCTGTTGCATTGTGCAATTATATCTTTATAGGTCAGTTTTGCATTGAGTTTCAGCATGAATAAGGCTACTTTTCAGGAGATGAATGTTATGTGCTATAGAAAAATGTACAAAGAAAAGTACAGGCTGCGATGACGCAACAGCACTTTTCCTCCTGGCGCCATTGGGCCTGCCCTCACTTAAATATAATGCACCCGCCTCACACAACACCAATTCCTACAAACTACCCCAGATTATCTTGTGGGGGGACTTGTGTGAGGGAAAACTTAATAATTTGGAGTCTCAGGCAGGATTTGATCAAATAAACAAGAGAGATTTTATTTAACAAAGGAAGTTTATGGCACAATGTGGGTAAAACATAGGATACCTCAGATTATAATGTTATTTCACTTCAGTTCTTTCTCAGTTGTTGCACAGCTGTTGCTGCTTAATACTTTGGTTCTTCAACAAGGTGGTACTTTCTGTCAGTTACACACCTGTTAAACAACCCTACTCCTGAGGTACTTCAAGTAACAGACCCAAGGGATCTCCACACCCCTCTTAACTGGTTTGGGAGTCTTCTCTTTTTTGTAGAAGAATCTCTCCCCTCCTGACAGGAATGAGTCCAAAGTAGACTGTATCCTCACAGCTTCTACTTCTCCTGGCTCAGCCTCAGCCTCCCAGTTTATTCCTAGCCTAATTACTCTTACAGGACACCACACACTGTCCTTCACACTAAGCTCAGATACTTCTTTCTCTAGCTTGTGATATATTCCTCAGAGTGGATGTTTCTACCCAGAACCAACTCTCTCTCCCCTCACTCCCTATCTCCCAACCTGACTCCTGACCTATCTCCCAACCTCTATCCCAACCTCCCAAAACTGTCTCTCCAAATCCTTTCCTTTTCAACCCCCTCTCCTGGAACCCCGGCCACTCAGAGGCTGCCATTCATTAACTGTTTGCTGGTAGGGAAAAAGAAAACACTTGGGGACCCAACCTGCCCAGCAAAACAAACTTTTATGTCACACAGGCATTTAAAAACAGTGACCTTAGAAATGAGTATGGACCCAAGCAAATAAGGCTTGTTTCTGTTGAAGAACAACTGGTTTTAGCTCTCTTGGGAAGTACTGTTTGCATGGTAAACCATTGTGTGATCAGAGCTGTGCTGAGCTGCCCTGCCCTGATATCACATGCACTGACTAGCCCTGCTCCCTGGCATCTCTGTGGACATTGTGGACACCTGCAGCCGTGTGTGTGTGTGTGTGTGTGTGTGTGTGTAGCATTGGTCTTATGTGTGCATTATACTCCTAAATAGGGTGATCGTCTGTCCTTATTGTTAGAGCAGAAAATATATATCTACAAAGCAGCTTGTGGGATGAACTTTAAAAATAATTTTTCACTGACCTACCATCATGTCTGGGTCAGACACTTGGTTTAAGTCTTTCTGTAGTAGTTTACTGCTTCTGGCCCTAGATTATAAGTTCAGAGAGTGTTCATGCTTTTTAAAGTTTACCTTGTGTTTTGCCATGGCTTTCCTTGTTCTTTCATGGACCTTGCTGTTTTATCCTACAGTAAACAGATGGTAGATACTCATATATTTGATTGCTGTATTTTAAATATGGTTGCGTTTAAAATAGTTGTACAACCCATCCCTGATTTAGCTCAATTGGTTTGATCAGATATGCATGTCTGCATGTGTGGATTGAACATTGCTCTGTGCTAGAACAGTTTTGCATACATAATGTCCCAGGTTTGGTCATTGCTCTTCAAATAAGGTTGGGAAAGACCTCTCTGCTTGATATCCTAAAGTGCTAGCCTAAATCACCCAGTGGCCACCCCTGAGTCAGGACAAGCCAATCTGTACAGGTTTTGCACAGCCATCACTTAAACCTCTGCTCATATTTGATAAAAAAGTATGCACCTTTTCCTTTCCTTGCTAATAGGCTAGGAGTAAGTTCTCTTTGCTGTATTGAGTGTGACTTCAACTTAATTTGTTTCAGAATAAATATGACTTCCTTTATGAAAAAGTGTACGTTTGCTGCCTGGAAGAATGGGCCAGTCCTGTCCACCAGAAGATATATGCTACTTTCATTCTGGCTATTCTCTTCCTGCTCCCAATGATACTGATGCTCTTGCTCTACAGCAAGATTGGTTATGAGCTCTGGATTAAGAAAAGAGTTGGAGATGCTTCTGTTCTGCAAACTATTCATGGGAATGAGATGTCCAAAATAGCAAGGTTTGTATAGTCGGTCTTTAGCATTCAGTATTAAACTCCAAAATGTACATAATTTTATTTTATTAGAGTCTATAAAGGAAACCCTTGGCTCCCCAGTTTTCTTGAATTCTTTGAGAGTGTCAATGATCACCTGTAGACAGAGGTTACCGGTATCTATCAGACAAGTTATAATTTAGGCCCAAATTACATGTTACAAACAAATGTTTGTTATGAAGGATCAGAAACGTTTGGCTCATCTCTCCCACTCTGCCCCCCCTTTCTATTTTACATACACACCTGGATTATATCATCTTCAGATGGTGGGGGAGGTATGTTACCTTTTTACCCCATTCAGAAGGTAGATCCAGATGTTGAGATCAAAAGATAAACCTAGCAACTTTGCCACCAAAGTTCAGTCCTCAGCAGCAGTATTTGAATGTGTTTTAATGAGTTGTTAATTATTAATCTTAGTATTGTTGTTGTTTAGTCATTTAGTCGTGTCCGACTCTTCGTGACCCCATGGACCAGAGCACACCAGGCACGCCTGTCTTCCACTGCCTCCCACAGTTTGGTCAGACTCATGTTGGTATCTTCGAGAACACTGTCCAACCATCTCGTCTTCTGTCATCCCCTTCTCCTTGTGCCCTCAATCTTTCCCAGCATCAGGGTCTTTTCCAGGGAGTTTTCTCTTCTCATGAGGTGCCCACAGTATTGGAGCCTCAGCTTCAGGATCTGTCCTTCCAGTGAGCACTCAGGGCTGATTTCCTTAAGAATGGATAGGTTTGATCTTCCTGCAGTCCATGGGACTCTCAAGAATCTCCTCCAGCACCATAATTCAAAAGCATCAATTCTTTGGCGATCAGCCTTCTTTATGGTCCAGCTCTCACTTCCATACATCACTACTGGGAAAACCATAGCTTTAACTATATGGACCTTTGTCAGCAAGGTGATGTCTCTGCTTTTTAAGATCCTGTCTAGGTTTGTCATTGTTTTTCTCCCAAGAACCATTATGCTTTTACTACTGTAATTGTGTTTATTTATAACATGATGTATTATTTATGATGATGAAGTCTGTCTGTTTGTTCTTCAAAATCCCAAGCGCCTTTGGAGGAAAGGTGATTTTTAAATATTTTAAGCAAACAACAAGGGCAGTTCCAGCCCTTCTCCATTAACTTTTTCCAACAGTTGCATGAATGTTACCCCACAGCTGAGAAAAATTACCAACAAAACCAAGTCCTAACAACAGGTTTTAGAGTTTTTAGAAATTAATGGCAAAAAAATAAAAATCATTTTATTACTTCTGTAGCACTTACCTCCACTTTTTACAAAGCATTTCTGACATGGGAGCCACTTCAGTGCAGCTCATTTCGCTTGGGTAACATGGGAAGAGTCTATGCTTCAGTTTCTCCTTGGGCCAATGTTGATCCAGTTTCCACCAAGGGTGGAATCAGTTATGAGGAATTATTGTTTTAGTTCTCGTGGTTCTAAAGCTAGCACTCCCTTTTATATTGCATTAGACACACACACACATAGCATGTGAGAAAAAAGAATGCTTTATATCAGATGAACTGGATAGCTCAGTTGGTTAGGTCATGGTGCTAATAATGCAGAGGTTGCAGGTTCAATTCCTGTATGGGACAGCTGCATATCCCTGCACTGCTGTGGGTTGACTAGATGATCCTCAGGACCCCTTCCAGTTTCGATTCTATGAACTTGTTTGCAGAACTGTGTACATTGGTCAAAGCTGCATACCCCCCAAAAAATGTTCAGATTAGGAGAAATGCTGACGAATTTCAATGTTATTGTTGTTTTAAAATAATAAATCGCAGCAGAAAGGTGGAGAACTGAATTTAAGATTGGATAAATGGGAAATTGAGAAAACGGTAAGTGACAGATCCTTCCACCCTTACGTAGCTGCAGGAAAAGGTCTTCCCCAGCACCTACTGCCTAAGAACATTTCGCCGGAGATGTCAACCTGGAGCCTTCTATAGAGAAAGCATGTGATTTACTACTGATCTCTGGTCCTTCTTTATCACCTGGATACCCCCCAAGTCACCAGGAGTCATCTATATATCTGTGCAGAAATTTGCAGTACAAACTCTCTTTCCTCTTTCAGGAAGAAGAAGCGAGCAATCATTATGATGGTAACTGTTGTGGTTTTATTCACCATCTGCTGGGCTCCTTTTCATGTAATGCACATGATGATAGAATACAGTGAGTAGCTTTTTCTTTTGAAATTGTAGTAGTTGGTTTTGTGATCAAGGTGGCCAATAAAATGCCACAGAACTCATATAAAACACCCAGCACATATATATTTCACTAAAGGTCTGTAGCAGTGGTTCCCAACCTTTTTTGGCCATGCCCCACCTAAGCATCTCTAAAATCCTGATGCCCCCCCATGACATATAATTCTTTTTATTCAAAAAATGAACTCCTGTTCACATGGAGGAAGCCTAAAAGGCCATTAACTGTTAATAACTCATTTTCGAATCGCCTCCCTTAAAAATCAAATTGCCTCCCTGTGGGGTGTGTGCCCCACATTGGGAACCACAGGTCTACAGGGACACTGAAAAGAAAGAATTAATCTATCATAATCAGAACAATTTTGGTTTTTAAAAAAGATGCCCCTTAATACATTTTTACCATGTATAAAATTCAGCTGTCCAGTACCATTTTGAGATAGCATCTCTCTGCTTTTTTGTGTTTCATTTAGTCTCCTTCCTATACTTTTCTTTCCTTTGTAGGTTTTTTATATCCGCCATCTCCTTTTATTCTAGTTACCTGAATTGCTTATTGAATGCCTCGCCACCCCCTCAATCTTGAATTATAGTACACTCTCTCAGCTAAACTTTGTCCTTGAAGTAAATGAACAAACCGTGGCAGTTCAGTGTTGTCAAGAATTACGGCACTTGACTTGAAAATGTGCAAAATAGATGTTTGAAGGTGATTTTTTTTTTTTTGCTATTGTTATTGATTTTGAGGTGAAAAACATTATGTACTCTGATAGAATACAAGTTAAGTGAATGCCAGGGTGCGATGGCATGGGGCTTCATTGTAGAGTTATCTATAGACATTCTCAATTGTCAAATGTTCCATAACTCAGAACTGATTGGGATTTTTAGCAAGAGGTCACCAAAGCCTCTCTCTTGAGGCTTGAAAGGTTAGTCTGAAGTCTTGGAACTGTCTCATTTTTCCTCAGACCAAAGTTGCCTTGGATTCAGAGCCAACCTGAATATCTCCAAGGTGGGGGCATTCTCACATCAGACTTGTTCCTCATCTAAAGAAAGTTCGCAGCTTAGCGCTTATCATCAAATTACCATGTAATGCTTACCAACACAAAGCCTGTTCTTAATGGGTGTTTTCTTCTCCCCAGGTAATTTTGAAAGGGAGTATGATGATGTCACCATTAAGATGATCTTTGGCATAGTTCAGATCATTGGATTTTCCAATTCCATTTGCAACCCCATTGTGTACGCCTTTATGAATGAGAATTTCAAGAAAAACTTCCTCGCTGCCCTTTGCTTTTGCATTATAAAGGAAAATCTGTCCACATCCAGGCGACTTGGGAACTTAGGGATTACAATGAAGCAGCAGAAGGATGAAGGCTGTAGGAGACAACCCAACTCCTTGGGGGAGAACAGAAGAGAAGCATTCAGCGAAGGGAACATTGAAGTAAAACTCTGTGATGAGTCCTTTGCCAAAAGGAATTCCAGAAGGCACCTTGTTTTGTTTACCTCTGAACTCGATGGGCATGGGCATGCTTCACTGGGACACTAGCATTATGGACATCTCACTGGATCCTTGATACTTGAGAATGCTTGCATCATATCCTAGGCCTGGCCAATCTGAAGGCTTCATGTAAATAGTCAACAAAGCAATGCATCTCAGGCTTTGGCTCCTTCAGTTGTCAGCTCAAGCTGCTGATCTCAGGAACCATAGAATCATAGAATCCTAGAGTTGGAAGAGAACCTGAGGATCATCTAGTCCAACCCCCTGCAATGCAGGAATATGCAGCTGTCCCATATGGGGATCGAACCTGCAACCTTGGTATTATCAGCACCATTCTGCAACCAACAGAGCTAACTGAGCTAACCCACTAAGTCTGGATTTGGTGTGTGCCTTTTCTTGGCACTAGTCTGGGCCTCACACTGAGCTAAGAACTAATCTAGCCTAACCTCTTAACAATTAGCACAGTATGGGTGTTATAGCATTTTCTTCTTTTCTTCAATTCCTTCTCCCGTTCTTTGTTATGCTTCCTGGGGACTAATATGGAAGCTCTTTCTTTTCTTTTCTATTTGTTCTTCTCCAATCTAAGAACAACGACCTGCTTAGATGCAAGGCAAATTGCTTTGGTTTAGTTAACCTTGAAGATGGCATCATCACCAGTGGTATTTGAGGATTATTTGCATGCATTTGAAACAGACAATTGTAAACAAATTGCACTATTTTGCCTAAAATTGAAGGATTTTCACAGCAATGCAGTGGTTTAATACTCTGTTTTGTTACTTGTTACTAGTGGGGGTTTTTTAAGAGATAGGGTTGTATTTAACTAACTTATTCTATATAAATGACCTTCTTTAGAAAAGCTGCATGCAGTTATAAAGAATATTCCACCATAAGCCAGTTTTTACAAAACCTGGCTTATAGTGGAATATTCTTTATAACTGCATGCAGCTTTGCTAAAGAAGGTCTGTTTTCCTTTATATAAAATGTACTGTTGCCTTGAAATTATTGGCCAAATAATCAAACAGTACAACAAAATAACCTGTAATTTGTTTTGCACTCATTCAGTGTACAAGGCCAATATTTTTTTTTAGCGAAGTTGTGATTACGAATACAATGTATTTCCTAGCGAGCATTTAATTTATGAAGACATTTTAATGCTGTTACCTTTTAAAATGATTATATACTGTCACCTCTCTCCCTTCATCATGCCCTTATGCCCAACTTTTATTCATAATAGTTTCCTACCCCCCCTGACTCTTTAATTCAAATAACAGCCCTTCAAAATACTGAGCATTTGCTGCATTTACAAATGCTGGTAAGTTCTCCTGTATATGCATTAAAAATGGACGATTTCCATTCATCTAATTATGCACCTCGTTTTTAAAGTGTCTAAAACTGAACAAGGATCTTCTCCATGGGCCACTACTGTATATTACATATGATCCAACTTCTAGAA
The DNA here is from genome assembly GCF_009819535.1 of Lacerta agilis. Classification (NCBI taxonomy): domain Eukaryota; kingdom Metazoa; phylum Chordata; class Lepidosauria; order Squamata; family Lacertidae; genus Lacerta; species Lacerta agilis. Next base: position 46,618,204 of record NC_046320.1, read on the forward strand.
TTCTCTTGGAAAATCTGGATTTCTCCAAAAAGGCACCCTCAAGACATCGGTATTTTCCACATTTCTAGGTATAATTTGATTTAGATTTTTTTTTTATTTAAGATTTATTTATTTATCTAAAAAAAAAAAAGGACTTGATTACTCACTGGCCATATTATGGAGCCACTATTATCATTCCACATCATGTTTTAAAATTTTATTCACGGCAGAGATTGCCTAAGCCAGTGTTTTTCAACCACTGTTCCGCGGCACACTAGTGTGCCGCGAGATGTTGCCTGGTGTGCCGTGAGAAAAATTGAAAAATTACTTTATATATAGTCAATATAGGCACAGAGTTAATTTTTTAAACATTTTCTAATGGTGGTGTGCCTCGTGATTTTTTTCATGAAACAAGTGTGCCTTTGCCCAAAAAAGGTTGAAAAACACTGGCCTAAGCAACTGTGAGTGGTGACACCTGTTTGAGCACTAAACTTGGAGATCTGGATTTTCATCACAGCTCTGTGATGAATTGACTTGTCCTTACCCAGCAGTTTCAATACATGCCATGGCAGGAATTATGTGTGCACTTAAAAGTGGAACAGTGTTTTCAGAGCTGCATTTAGGTACCTCTTAAAAAAAGGCACACACAATGTATGTTTGGGTCACTGCAGCAAACTGTTGTAGGCTACTGAGAAAAACATAGTGATTTATGTGGCTAGGGAGATGACCCACTGCTCCACTGCCTAGAAAACCATTTCTTTTCATTCCAGTACTCTTACCATGGGACTACAGTAGATGGGGACTACAGAGGGAAAGGCTGCTTTTCCCTGTCCCTTCACCACTCACTGAGCATTGTCTGCAAATGTGAGCTGGTTGGATGGATCCGTGTGTGGTATTTTACCTGTACAATTAGTAGTTACAGACTGGTGACATTGTAAGAATTGCAGGAGAATCTGAGTAGCTATGAATGCTATGGGAGACTCAGTTTCTGCATCTTATCATCCTATCAGTATTGTCAGTTGAGATGCTTGCAATTGAGGCTTAGAATATGGACAGGCTTGCCATATTTGCAGGAAGAGAAACATATAGTCGCCAAATAGGAAATTTGCTGCACAGCAGTGCAATGATGCGGATTGTTCGCTTATTTTTTTGTGTGCGCATTAGTGATTCTACATTATTTTTTAAAACTGCTTGAGAAAATCTGCATGTGCCTGTGCCTCCTTATTATTTAACAAAAGCATGTAAGATTCTTATTTTGGCTGAGAATGTTGGCTTATCTTTAACTTGCACCCACTGTATACTTTTTATGGGTTCCGTTTATGGAAGCCATGGTTTTTCAGTTTGCTAGAAGAGGGCACTGTGAGGTCTAACTACATATTGCTTTGCACAGTTATAAGAGTATCAGTTGAAAGATCAACTAAATAGAAAAATGTATTGCATCAGAATGATAGTATTTCCCATAACTGGATGTTTACAAATAGGTTAAAAAGGGTGTGTGCGCGCAAATTCCATGCTAGACGTTAATAGTAAAGGGACTGGAAATCAATCTGTTAGTATCATAATGCTCCCAGGGAAATGGGATTAGGATTGCAGCCTTAATATACTTCCCGCTGTGAATTTTAAGCACCAGCAGAATGCACTATTGATCATTGTTTTTTTCACGTGGAAATAAGTGGTCTCTTTTGTTGATGGTGGGCTTCAATCTGTGCTTCTCAGTTAAAGTCTGAAGACTTGAAGCTGTCAAGCACAAAATCATGTTTACTATAAACAATTTAAGACACAAATTAGTTTAAGCGTTATTTCAGCAGATGCACAGAGCACCACTTTCTATATAAAATGCTCAGTTATGAAATAAAATGCTGCAGTGCAAAAACAGGGTTTATATAAGTGGTAGGTAGGTAGGTAGGTTTATTTCGGCCATGTGGCCCATATCACATCATAAAACACATTCATCATAATACACACAGAGTAAAACAGTTTAACAAACTTAAACAATACAGTACGAAAACAATTTTAAAACAACCCATTTGCACCCTTCCATCTAAATCACACTGAGATCTGAGTAGTCCAACTGAACTAGTTTTTTTAAAATTAAAATAAAAATCTGTTAAAAATTAATTTATCAGCTATTTTATCGCCCCAATAATAGGTCTTAATTATTTTCTGCATTGTCATAAATTGGAAGAGAACCATTCCTCTTCTTTGTAAATAGCACATTAGTCAAAAACCTAGCAACCATATGGGTTCTATTTGGTTCCTCATCATTTAATAAGTAGATTAATTTAGCATCCTGAGTTCCATCTTGGGTTTTCTTCAAAAGTGGAACCAAAAATTTGGACCGAGCTGCCGAATGAATTGGACAGCAAAAAAATATATGCTGTAAGGATTCTGTGGAACCAGTATTACAGTCGCAAAGGAGGGAGATTTGACCATTGGAAAGTCTATTGCTCAAAACATTTGATGGGAAAACATTAAATCTGGCTTTTAAGAAGGCATACCTATACCTCACAACAGAGAGATTGGTTAAGTAGTGTGGTAGTTTCTTTGGTGGTAATAGGCCTAAGTTAGATGGTGAGCAAGTTCCGTGACTTGTCAGAGAGGTAAGCTGAAAATCAGTCTCCTCTAACTTTTGAGAAAAAGCTCTTTTGGCTGAGACTAAGTCCAGTTCCAGGAGATCGGATGGGGATAACCCAATGTCCACGAGTTTATTATGGATAGCTTTCAACCAAGGACTAGAGAAGCCATCTCTCCAAAGACATTGGATCAGGTGGAGATTAGGAAGTCTATGCCACAATGATAGCCAGTAGCTTAAAATACGTTTCCATAAAATGGTTCCTAGTGATGGTACATTTAATTCTAGTCGTATAGCTGAATTGCTTACGCATCTGGGTAATTTTAACAACCTTCTCAAAAACTGATTTTGGATTGTCTCCAGAAGGGTTAGGTTAACAAAGGGTCCCCCATTATATAAGTGGAATTAAGAGTGCCTATAAAATGTTTTCGTATTCCCCAGGGAATTTATACAATTCAGTATATCAAGAGGGTATTAAAACGATCTTTCCCAGATGCTTGAGGGAGGGTAATTAGCAGGACTGATTTTTTTTTACGGAACTGTAAAATCAAGATGGGTTTGTAATGGGAAGTTAGCTTTTTCTTTAAGATGCTACAGTGCTTTCCCCCCACCCCACAAAAGACTTAATAGGGCTGTTCCTCTGGAAATTCATTATTCAGCACAAAATGAGTGTAAACATCCACTGATGACTGATATATGCATAGCTATCTTTCACTATGATATGTGTAAAAAAAATTACACATATTTTTGCATTAGGTAAAGGTAAAAGTACCCCTGACCATTTGGTCCAGTCACGGACGACTCTGGGGTTGCAGCGCTCATCTCGCTCTATAGGCTGAGGGAACTGGCGTTTGTCCGCAGACAGCGTCCGGATCATGTGGCCAGCATGACTAAGCTGCTTCTGGCGAACTAGAGCAGTGCACAGAAACGGCGTTTACCTTCCCGCCGGAACGGTACCTATTTATTTATTTGCACTTTGATGTGTTTTCGAACTGCTAGGTTGCATAGTTTCGGATTTGAAAATAAGGGATCAGCAGCCTCACCTATCCCGGGGACAGTCACATGGCAGTGGTGGGCAGAGCCAGAAGCAAAAGTGGGCGGCACTGGTGTGAATGCGCGCAGTAGGCTTACTGTATTTTGGAAACGCTGCCCGTGGGCTACGACGCCTGTAAGCGCGGGAAATGGCTCCCGCTTGCTTTGAGGCTGCAAGGAGGCGAGGTCTTCCCAGTCCCTGGCCAGCAGGGGGAGGGAGAGGAGCTGCTTCCTTTGAAAAAACGGGAAATTAAAGGGATATAAAAAATAAGGGATAGCAGCGGGAAACTGCTTGAAATAAGGGAGATTCCCGGGGAAAACGGGATACTTGACAGCACTGCTAGGTTGGCAGGAGCTGGGACCGAGCAATGGGAGCTCACCCCGTCATGGGGATTTGAATCACCAACCTTCTGATCGGCAAGCCCTAGGCTGTGTGGTTTAGACCACAGCGCCACCTGCGTCCCATTAGCAGATGGCAATACCGGAGAAAGACTTCTGCAACATAAACTGATTGCAGCAGAACAAAAAATACAGGATGAAAGTTCAAATGGGTGTAGAATGAGCTCTTCCCTGGCTGGGCTGCTGAAGGCTAAATGAGCAGGAGGAGGATTTATTATATAGCAAAAATAGATTTCGGAGATCCTGAGAGGAGCAGATACCTGCACTGAGCAATTATTTGAATCTCTCCAACACACAGTTGGTTTTGACACAGCACCGCTCAGCATTGGTGCTGCATTAGTGGCAAGGCCAGTAAACCTTGTAAGGGAATTTAAATGGAAGCTTCTCTCAGCACTGGTTACTTTACCCTCTTTTTAATTTTAATTTTTGGACAAATTAAATCATCTGGGCCACCAGAGGCTTGCGTCACCTTGACCAGGGCCTCAGCACACTGGCATTTTTGCCCAGCCACTCTGTGTGCTGATATTGAGCCTGGCGAATGAAGTGCTGGTGGGTTCAGCCAAAATAAATAATAATAATAATAATAATAATAATAATAATAATAATAATAATAATACTTTATTTGTACCCCTCCCATCTGGCTGGGTCTCCCCAGCCACTCTGGGCGGCTTCCAACAAATATTAAAATACATTAAAATATCACAAATTAAAAACTTCTCTAAACATGGCTGCCTTCAGGTATTTTCTGAATGTCAGGTAGTTGTTTATCTCCTTGACCTCTGATGGGAGGGCGTTCCACTGGGCGGGCGCCACTCTGCCTGGTTCCCTGTAGCTTTGCTTTTTGCAGTGAGGGAGCTGCCAGAAGGCCCTCGGCGCTGGATCTCAGTGTCCGGGCTGAACAATGGGGGTGGAAACGCTCCTTCAGATATACAGGACTGAGGCCGTTTAGGGCTTTAAAGGTCAGCACCAACACTCTGAATTGTGCTCGGAAATGTACTGGGAGCCAATGTAGATCTCTCAGGACCGGTGTTATGTGGTCCCGGCGGCCACTCCCAGTCACCAGTCTAGCTGCCACATTCTGGATTAATTGCAGTTTCCAGGTCACCTTCAAAGGTAGCCCCACATAGAGCACATTGCAGTAGTTAAAAGAACTCAAGTTTGTTATTTGTTCGATATTCCTGGCAACTGACATTGTTTTGTGCATATGGCCAGTGACTGTGGTCACTGTATTACTGTGGATTTTATACTATCCTAAATCATGTATTATTGCTTACACTGTTTTCATTGTATGGTTTTACTATTTCTGTACGCTTTTTGACATTTTTAAATGTAGAGCAGTATGTAAATGTATATAACAAGTATTCACTATTTATAAATACAGAAAACACTGTTAAAATTGAAAGCATGTATTTGGAATTGTGTTTCTGGAAGAGGAAACTAAACTTTGCTTCTTAATATTTCTGAAGCCTGTGTAAAAAAAATTCTTTAAAGTTGTCTGTTCTTCTTGGACTCTCCAGCTGTGGCCATAGCAAGGCACTCCCTTGTAATTAAAATGTCAACTTAAGCAAGGAGTTGGGAAGAAGCAGAGAATGGATTGAAAGTTTCCTTGCTTGAGTATATAGGCTTTAAAAAAACAACAACCCAGAAACCAGAGCTATTAGCAGATTGCCAGTCAGAATTGTTTCCTACTTGCAAAGCAGTTCTCCATGTAGTGGGGATTATGCAGGTGGGAGGGATGAAGACTTGTTCAATCTTGCTCAGTGGAGACCGAAGGGAGATGCTGGCTTGTCTTCATATACATCTTTCCTGGAATCCAGCCTTCCCCTTAAGATGGCTTTGTCCTAGAGGTAAAATAATGGTGACTAAAGTAATTCTTCACAGCTGGTTACTCTAAGCACATCTAAGCACTTGAATATTCTATCATTAAAAGGGCATTCATCCCAAAAAAAACTTCCGAAGTTGAAACTAGCTTGGGGTATTGGCTCGAATCGTTGTGTGTCTGGCGACATCATGTGGTACCATTTGGAAAACACATTTCCCAAGGCTCAATTATAATACATATGGCTTTTTCATATGTGTATAAGAATTGCATTGATGTAACAGTAGGTTGCCCATGCAGTAGGTTGGGCATTCTCAACCTGAAATAATTCAGGCAGACACTTATATAGAAGAACAGGCAAAACACTACATTTATAGAATACAGTTTAGAGAAAAAGTGTGAGAGCTCTCATACACACCTTAGTGCACTGGTGGAGTTACCTTGACACACTCATACACACTCCTACAGTAACCCATATTCTGCAGGCTATAGTTACCAGGAATAGATTCTCTGGCTTTTAGGTGGGCAGTCTAGGAAATGTTGAGATTGTAGCATTAGATTCTTCATTGAGGTAGATTAAGAGTTCTTGCTGTCTTCTGTCCTAGCTCTTGTACTCTTTTCTGCAGCTACCAGGGGACCTGTTGTTTATGCCTTTTTCTTTTATACCTTTTGTTATTTTGGCCACAGGGTATCAGAGATGCTTTATCCATCGCTGTGCTGATCCTGAGATGCGCTTCCAATCTGAGCCCACACTTTCAGAGGCCCAAATGAGCACTTACTTATAGTTCCAAGGAGATTAGGCATCTCAGGCTCAGACATGGCATCTTCAGCCAACTTTGTTGGAATACCAAACTTTGTGACAAAGCTAACATCGTCTGCTGCTCTTTAGAGCTCTTTCCTAAACTGAACGTTTGGTATTCACTCACAACATTCACTACTGATTTATATTCCATTGAGGACATTAAAGACTGGTCTATCTACACCTGAGGGCAATATTGTAGAAATGTAAAGGTAGCTTATAAAGAAAATGTATGGAGTTTCTACTTAGGAGGCTGACTGGAAGCATTAAAGGCATGTTACAAAGGGAGAACATACGTGAGTGCTTGGCATGGAAAGCGTATAAACGAGTACAATAAAAACACTGCTAACTTATTAAAATGTCTTTAAAAAAACATACTTTAATTGCCTTGTCTTTCACTGCCAAGATTTCTGCATCATTATAAACATAGGTTTAAAAGACAAAATGAGCCAAGCCCTTGTAGATATGTTGTTTATAGTAAGTAAAAGAAGTGCCGTATGTTATGCTAACACTAGCAGCTGTTTAGTGCATAGGCATTGTTAGATCACTGCTGCTTCTGATAAGGAAGAAAAACTAGGACCGTGTGAGCCCCCCAGCCTCAGCTGCACTTTGGGATCATATCTGGTGCTTCAGATTTGGTCCGTTTGGTTTGGATTATTTGAGGTGAGGGTAGGAGGTGACCCCTAATCCAAGCAATATTCAGAAAACTGAAGTTTTGGTCCTCCTATTGGCTTTGCATTGGGAAATCAAAATGGCAAAAGTCAGAAAAAAAGACTACAGTATTCCAATTGGGCACAGTCTTGCTACAGTTAAATCTATTGGCTCAGAGGCAAGACTGTTGCATGAGGATGATTCACATTACTTATTTTCTTAGTTTTACTCTTTGTATCGAATACCTTTCTATGTAAACATTGTTATGCTTGCTCCACTTTTCCAAGTGGTGAGAAGTTCCAGCAACTTACCTGGGTTTGTTTTCCAATGGAAGGAGGTAATGGAAGGTTTATAGGTATTTCGTAATTATCTACAAATATACAAGATGAGCATAGATTTGAATTCATAGCAGAACAGACAGCCAAATCCACCACACAGCAGATCTCTAGGGGCAGTCATGCATCCCCTGAAACTGCTACCTTACAGACTGCCCCCAACTACACAGCTGTCTCAAAAACTGATAGGAATCACATCAAAGTGACTGCTAACCTGGTTGAAAGCCACAATAAAAATAATAATATCAAAGATTCATTTATTTACCACTTTCTTTTGCTAAAGATGTTCTTAGATTCCTTCCAAGCAGTTTCCAAAACATCCAGTTGTAATCTAGGGTCTGGAAACCAAGCCTTATGAGGAATGGTTGAGAGAAATGGGTATGTATAGTCTGGTAAAATGGAGTCTGAGTGGAGAAATGATAGCCATCTTCAAATAGCTAAAGGGCTGTCACATGGAGGGTGAAGCAAGCTTGTTTTCTCCTGCCCTGGAGGTGGGGACCCAAAGCAATGGCTTCAAGTTACAAAGAAAGGGGACCCCAGCCAAACAGCAGAAAGAACTTTCAGATGGTGAGGCCTGTTTGGCAGTGGAACAGATTCCCATGAGGTGGTAGACTTCCCTTCCTTGGAGGTTTCTAAGCAGAGGTTGGATGGCCACCTGTCATAGATGCTTTAGCTGAGATTCCTGCATTGCAGGGGGATGGATTAGATAACCCTTGGGGTACCTTCCAACTCTACAGTTCATTGATTCTGTGATGCCAAAATCAGTTCTAAGTACATAAATAACACAGTTAAATCTTACCAGATCACCAGTGTACTAACAAACTTATAAACCAGAATCCATTTACGTTCAGATGCAGCAATCAAAAATCAAAAGCTCACTGATGCTTCTTTATTTCAGTTGGTCCACTTTGCGTTGAACTATCATTAGATACAGCCTACAATTCCAGGTCAAAAGAATATGAAATTTTAGTTATTATTCCATGATCCACTAGAGAGCGCTGCTTATCAAAAATGCTAACTGTACAAATGTAAGGTGTCCTCTGAAGCATCACATTTACCAAGAGCCATTCAGCAAAGACTTAAACAGATTATATTATTACTAAAATCTTGACTGATGGGGGAATCATTTTTAAACCAGGAGGAGACCTAACCCAGCAGCCCACGCACCTGATGCTTCTGTTCCTACCACCCACCTCCTTGGTATGTAGGTTTTTATTCTCTTTACTAGAAACAGCGCTTACCAAAGATGACCTCTCTGTTTACTGAAAATCTGAGTTACACTGTGATTCATGGGCTAAAACTGACAGAGGTAGGGAATGACATTAAGAAATCTAGACTTATGCAGTGCTTTCATATCATTTGTTGTTGTTGTTGTTGTTCAGTCGTTCAGTCGTGTCCGACTCTTCGTGACTCCATGGACCAGAGTACGCCAGTCACGCCTATCCTTCACTGCCTCTCGCAGTTTGGCCAAACTCATGTTAGTAGCTTCAAGAACACTGTCCAACCATCTCATCCTCTGTCGTCCCCTTCTCCTTGTGCCCTCCAGCTTTCATATCATAACACTTTTTAAATTCTCCCTTCATTAGACCTGTATTTCTCCTAAGGTGAAAGTGCAGGGCAAGTCGAAGGCTGCATAGCCACGTGTCTCGATGGTGAGAGTAGAGCATAATCAGGGGTCAGCTATGAGCCTGTTTTCAGTGTTAAGGTGCAGCCACAGAATCCAGGAAGTGGCATATGAACTTGGAGTGCAACCCCAAACTAATGAATCAGTTGAAGCATTGTTGTGCTGTGCAATTAAAACTTAACTCTTAGTGGTGTCACAGTGCTGTGATGGGGAAAAACTTAGTATCAACCTGTGCAATTCATCAGATTTATAATTTGTTAATAGTGTAATCCTATGCATGTTTACTTTGGGTGGGATGCTACTTTGTGCTTGGGTGCCAGCCCCAGACATATTGCTGCCTTAGGCAAGGACAAGATGCCACTCCCCATTCCGCATACAGAAGCCAACTGGGCTGACAGTTGAATGAATCATCAACATAGTGTCCTCCACTGCCCCTGAGGGTGGCAGGGCAGTTATGCAGGTGGAAGACAGGCCAATCAGCTCTGTTATTTACAAGAGGCAGGCTTGCCTCATTCTGCCTAATGTTAGGACTGGTTCTAGACATGTGTGTGTTTAAGACTGCAGCCTGAAAGGATACTGATGTTTCTGATTACAAGCCAGATCAATTATTATCTTCCACCTATTAGTTAGCATTGTATCTCTTGCCTGTGCAAACAAGACCTGACTGTCAACAGTTTACATTTCCTCTGGAAAACATTTGTTTCCTTCCTTCCTTCCTTCCTTTTAAATGATCTGCAAGGCAGCTGTTATATAACAATATTTTTAAAGCACACAATGGAACAGCTGAGTAGAACTAATAAACTAATCACAAGCTTTAAATTTGGGATGAGAGGAGCTCCCCTGTTTTGTTCCTTTTATTGTTTCATCCATTCTCTCTGCACTGTGTGCTTTCCACTAAAAGGGACGTGGGTGGCACTGTGGTCTAAACCACTGAGACTCTTGGGCTTGCTGATTGGAAGGTTTGAATCCATGCAACGGGGTGAGCTCCCGTTGCTCTGTTGCTCTGTCCCAGCTTCTGCCAGCCTAGCAGTTCGAAAGCACACAGTGCAAGTAGATAAACAGGTACCTCTGCGTTGGGAAGGTAAACAGCGTTTCCATGAGCTCTGGCACTCGTAACGGTGCTCCTTTGCACCCGAAGCAGTTTAGTCATGCTGGCCACATGACATGGAAAGCTGCCTGTGGACAAACGCCGGCTCCCTCGGTCAGAGTGCTGCCCCTCATAGTTGCCTTTGTCTGGACTTAACCATCCAGGGGTCCTTTACCTTTACTTTTGCCTTTTATCCTGCTTTCCACACTTCCTGGATTCCACACTTCCTGGATAGCTATGCCCTTCTAAGGCTGCTTCAATACTATCACCGTTTTTAGATGGGATTCAATCATATACCAGCAAATTCAGGTTGTGCAATTATAGTTGACTGGTAGGTCTGAGCACTGGAGTTATGGGCTAGTAATAGTCTGTCCCCATCAACAGTTTAACCACAGCATTTGCACCAGCTGGAGTCTCTGGACCAAGCATTGTAGCCCCATGTAGAGTGCATTGCAATAACTGAGTCTTGAGATTGCCAATGCAATGACTAATACAGGAGTACAAGGACAGCTGTAATTGACATACCAGCCATATCTGATAAAAGGCACTCCTACCTCCCGAGGCTACCTGAGTTTCCAGTGACAAAGGAGGAGCCAGGAGCATTCCCAAACTCTGAACCCTGTTCTTTCAGAGGGAGTGCAACTCTGTCTAGAACAGGAAACTGGTCTATCTCCCAAACATGGGAACCACCAACCCACACTACCTCCATCTTCCAAGGGTTCAAGCTCAGTTTATGGGCCTTTGCTCAGTCCATCACTGTGCCCAGACAATGGTCCAGATAATGCACAGAATCTCCTGGCTCAGATGTTATGGAGAAGTGTTTTCTATCAGCATACTGATAATGCTTTGCCCCCAAACTCCAAATGACTGCACCTAGTGGCTTCACATAGATGTCAAGCAGCAGTGGGGACAAGATTGTACCCTGGTGTACACCATAGCACAAGAATCATTGTGCAAGAACACAGTCTGCCAGTGCTACTCTCTGGACATTACCCTGCGTGCAGGAGCAAAACCATTGGCCACACAGGTCAGAGTCCAACCTTATCTGGAGGACTACAGGTTCCCCACCTCTGATTTAAAATGTGGGGAATGGACTTTTAACATCATAACCACCACCAATCTGATCTTGCACCAGTCACTACCGTATATATTTATATTATTTATATGTTTAATATATATTCACTAGTGCATTAAACCCGTTAAATTAACGGGCGCTAGAACATATGTGGTGAAACATTTTTAAAAACAGACTGCTCTCCCGCCGCCACTTGTAACGGCCGCTTCCGCTTAGAAGTACGTCTACAGAGCCCGGTACGCGCACTCCCTCTCGCGCGGCTGGGCTCTGTGAGGGGGCGCTCGGTGTGTTCCCCTGAGCGCGGCCACCGCCGGCGGTCTCGCCTCAGACGACCAGCCTCCCTCCCTCCCTCGCTGCCGGCTCTCCTCCTCCTCCGCCAGCTGCCTGGGCGAGACCCGGAAAGAGGAGGAGGAGGGCGGCAGCAGCAGCAGCAGCGGCAGGGTGTCGGTTGCAGGTCAAGAGAGAAGAGTTTTTAAAGGCTCCTCTTGCCCGCTTTTTACCTCAGGGGGGGAGGGAGGAGATGAAGGAGCCGCTGCGCTTCCCGAGGCCCTTAAAAAAAAAGTAATAAAAACCACTTGCACGCAGACTTGCAGTCAGGTCTCTGTCTCTCTCTCTCTCTCTCTCCCTCTCTCTCTCTCTCTCCCCCCAGTTTCCCCTGCAATTGATTTTTTAAACTGAAAAACACACACACACACACGCACAACCCTCCCCCCCCCATAGACTGGTTGCCACTCGAGGCCGCCCGAAGTGTCTCTGCGTTCCAAGTCCCAACGGCTGTCCGTGGGGCACATGCGCAGTAGCGCAATCCCACGGACACAGGGACTGGAACGCAGAGACACTTGCACTTTATTATTGTGGATTATTGTTACCTATTACTATGGTCAGTGGCTTTGGAGGCCTGCTGCCAAGAAGAAAGAATATAATTACTTTAAATGGCGGCATTGGCATGAGACTAGATGAAATGATGCAGGGAAGATAGGTGGCATCCTCACTGAGAGCACACCCGCATCTTACATATAAAGTGCTCTTATACCACTTTAATAATCATAGGTTCTCCCACAGAGTCCTGGGAACTATACTTTGTTAAGTGTGCCAGGAACAGCAGGTCTGTGAGGGGTCTCCTAACAACTCTCAGCACCCACGAGGGAAGCCATACCTGTTAAAGAAGCATGAGAGTGCTTTGGATGAAAGCTGTGCATTTGAATGCACACACCCAATCTGCACCTGAAGTTCTTGATCCAGAAAGTAATATATGCATGGAAGCTTGCTTGTATGCACAGATTTCCTTAGCTGGACTTGGGCAACTCTGTGTGATGGGGTTTGGCTGAATCAGTAGATCTGGATATAATTAAAAGAAAGAAACCTCAATGAAGATTTTGAAAAAGAGGAAGACAAGATGGAACAAGACAATGGGTTACACGAGGAAGTTTGCCCCAACAACCACTCACGTGGCATCACAGTAAAGGTATCAGTACATTTACAAGGCATTAACGTTAGTGCTTAAATATACCAATAATGGAGCAGGGCAGAATAGGGCACAGGACAAGAAACAGATGCACCATAGTAGCAAAACAAAACAAAATAAAAAATTCTTTCCAGTAGCACCTTAGAGACCAACTAAGTTTGTTCTTGGTATGAGCTTTCGTGTGCATGCACACTTCTTCAGATACACTGAGACGGAAGTCACCATAGTAGCATTTATTGGAATAAATCACATTAACACCAGATGCTGTAGTTTAAGGTTCCAGTTATAATTCATGTTCATAAAGTAGCATGGCCTCGTTAGTGTTTAACTGTGTGACTGCAAGGAAAAAGATTCACTGCACAGAGCGCCTTACAAGCTGTGGCATTTAAGTGCTTTGACACTGAAAGCAAATAAAATAACTGATTCTTCTGCATTATCGTGCTACAAGGGAAGTAAGTGACCCCAAACCACAAAAATGTACAGCTTCCCTTACTGTTTGACTAATTCTTCCTCTGAACAAATTATAACATTTACCGTGTTGGAAGATACGGGGATTTCCTTTGCTAAAAGCCTTATGCTGAACCAACTGACGCAGGCTGAGGTTGTGCTTTATAATAAGGCAAATGAAAGAGGGGCTTTTATTTAGCGATGGCAAACATCCCCCTAGGGAAATATTTAAACATCAGGGCAAATTGGAAGGCAAATTGGGGGCATTTAATGTAGCCCAACAACCACTCAAGCTGAAGCAATTCTTGTGTAACTAACTTTCTTTCTTTCTTTCTTTCTTTCTTTCTTTCTTTCTTTCTTTCTTTCTTTCTTTCTTTCTTAATGCATTCATGTGCATCTTGTGAGATGCTTAGAATTTTGTGATCCACATATTAAGAGTCCACTTAAGACACATGATCCTTGAATTCTGTGGCTCATACTGGTTATACAATAGACATTTTGAAGGAATTCAAAAAATATTTATTTAGTCTGATAATGTTGTTGGTAATAGTAGTAGTAGTAGTAGTAGTAGTAGTAGTAGTAGTAGTAATGGCTGGTACATTTAGATTACTTTCCTGCCATTCACCATGAGGTTCCAGGAAGAGTTACAGCAATTTAAAAATACAATGGCATGTATTTGCTTTTGCTTTAGTTCTGACTGATTTATCACCAACGTTATGGGAACAATAACTTGGAAGTTTCTTCTGTGGAAGGCCCAGGGAAATGTATCGGAGCAGTTCAAGAGTACAATAATATTATTTTATTGTTCCTATGCACCTTTGAGGGAATTTGCACAGAGGTTTCCCCAATAGATTGTGCCGATAAAAAAAGAGGATAGATCAGAATCTACTGGCACAACACTGACTAATGTGCAGGGAGATCGGCCAGGGGGTTCTGTCTCCCAATTATTTTGACAATAGAAGGAAGAAAATAGCAGCCCGAATGTACATTATTAGATTGCTGAAATGGGGTAACCAGGAATGGATTTTTGTTTGGAAGGACTGTGAGCTCAGCTCTGTGTTGGTACACAAAACAAATCCCTGTGCCCAGCAGCTGCTCAGAAGCATCACATTTGTTACTTCTAAGTATATGGCCCCCTTCAGTCTTATTTTTTTTGTGTGTGTGTGAGTATATTCTGCTTAGTACCGGTAGTTCTGTTGTGCTTCCCCAATGTTACCATATTATTGCTGTCTGGAGGCGCACATTTTCACTACAGTGCAACAAAAGTAGGGCAGGACCCCCACCCCACCGCTAGGAACATCTGTGCTCTGAAAAGTTACAGGACTTCAACTGGAAACTATGGGGCATGAGCCTGCTGCAAGCAAAGCAGTGTGATTGCCCCGAAACTTTTGCTGGTGCAGTGCAAATGGTATTGAAATTGTGGTAATGTGTAACTGTCCTCATAACTCCAGTTACAGGTAGGTAGCTGTGTTGGTCTGCCATAGTCAAAACAAAATAAAAAATAAAAAAATTCCTTCCAGTAGCACCTTAGAGACCAACTAAGTTTGAGATTTTTTGTGCATGCACACTTCTTCAGACACTTCTTCACATGAAAGCTCATACCAAGAACAAACTTAGTTGGTCTCTAAGGTGCTACTGGAAGGATTTTTTTTATTTTGTCCTCATAACATCATGAGTACCAATCATGATGAGTGCACAATAAATGGGGCATCTATGTCTTTTACCACCTGCCTCCTGGTGGTTGATGTCAGACCTTTAGTAAAACACAAATTGGGATTTCACAAGCCTGAGGTCTGCTCTCCTTTAGACTGTGCCTTAAAGACACAATTTTCAATCCAGCCATATTGCCTAGTGCCTATGAGGTCTCTCTCTCTCTCTCTCTCTCTCTCTCTCTCTCTCTCTCTCTCTCTCTCTCTCTCTCTCTCTCTCTTTAAGCAACTCTTCCCAATGAGAGGTGGGGAACAAAATGAGAAAAGAGTTTGCTGGCGAGAGTTGGGAGACAGTTTTATTCTGTCCTGTTTAGTATTAATGTGTTAAATTAGTTCGGTTTTATTGCATTGATTTACTGATATGCCTTATTTTGTTCTTAGTTTGTGTGTGTTCTGATAAGCTACTGTAATGGAAAATAAAAAAGAAAACAATAGATATGCTTTTTGCTTTCCATGCTCAGCCATAGCTCCCCTCCATTAAATCATAAATTATTTCACATTTCAATACCCCCAAAGGCATCAATACTGAGCTTTTTTGGTAAACCACAAGTGTTATTTAAATATACAGCACAATCCTACAAACTCAGAATACTAGTTTGGTGAGTTAATTTTTTTATTTTTTTTTTGCTGTTGGAGTAAGCATTTGCCTCACTGGGCAGGCTATTGTTTTTATATATGGCAGACTCTTATTTTATTTGCTGAATCCTATTTTTTTGCTGCTGCTATTTTATTTCTTCTATGGGATACTTTTGTTTTTCATTTTCATAAGCCACCCTGAGTGATGCAAATGCATTGGAAGGGCAAGGTAAACATTTACTAAACAAACAATGAAATGAAATTTCCTTAATTAGTAGGCAGCCCTGACACTCATGGGAAGATAATGAGATTATTCTGTTTCCTATCCCAGGTGTTAACCAGGTGTTTCTTTAAGATCATTTGTGTGGACAGATGTGCGCCTGGGATAGAGTAAGATTCTATCTTGACAAATAGAGAGTGTCATATATGCAATGTATAACATTAATGGACATAAACAATTATTTTATGGATTTATAGGTGATGGAAGAATAATATATAGCCCCGCTGTATCCTTTCAAAACCCCAAACGCTTGTAAATAAGTGAGTCTCATGCTGTCCAAAGCATGATGAATCACTGTTTTTACAAACCATAGCAAAATTATTCATTTTAACACCCTTTCCCCCCTCCACTTCAACAGTCTTTGTTTTTCCTGCCTATTCCCCTGTGCTTAAGAACTATATCTCTACATAATTTTATGAGTACAAATCCAAAGATCAGATGGGTGCAATTTCCATTAAACAGGGATCGTGTAAGTTAAGAATCACAGCAGGAGATCAAGAGTGATTCTGTTTTTATAGTCTTCTCAAGTGAAAACAGGAAAGACACCTAAGGCACTCCTTTACCCAGATATACCGGATTTTATAATTGAGGAGGAGGACATGTGCTGGAAAGGGTTTTACCAGATTTTACAGATTGGCTACATATAGCCAATGTGGTGCTGTCCAGATGATGGACTCTCAAAATCTTTGGCCATTGGCCATGTAGTCTGGGGCTGATGAGTGTTGTAGCCCCACATCTGGAGGGCAAAATGTTAGGCTACCCCTGAGTTATTCAGTGACTAACATTGCAATCCTATCACAAAATTACACCCACTGGCCAAGAATAGGACCACTAATAAATCTCCTTGCACCCATAGAATATAAAGATACGGACATGGTTAGAGTTATGTCAGCAAAGTTATATTGTTTAACAGATACAGTGGTACCTCGGGTTACAGACACTTTGGGTTACAGACGCTTCAGGTTACAGACTCTGCTAACCCAGAAATAGTACCTCGGGTTAAGAACTTTGCTTCAGGATGAGAACAGAAATCGTGCTCTGGCGGCGCAGCGGCAGCGGGAGGCCCTATTAGCTAAAGTGGTGCTTCAGGTTAAGAACAGTTTCAGGTTAATAAGAACGGACCTCCAGAACGAATTAAGTTCTTAACCCGAGGTACCACTGTATTACATTATAAAGGCATAATAGCTATGCAGGTGTGCACCAGGCAAGGGAGAAAATGGCTGGAGTTTGGGACATGGCATTTGAAGGCATTTTTCCTGGCAGAAGGATGGCTGCATTTGGGCTGCCAAAAAGAGATCCACGTACCTCTCTGGAACAGCTCTAACACTTTTGACTGCAAATGTCAGCTGCTGCCTTCTAACTACTGCACTATGAGTGGAGGAGGTCCTGTAGACTGTTTTTTTCCCCTGGCAGCATGCTTGTATCTTATGTGTGGGTGAGGATCAAAAAAGCTACATGACACCATAATGGCATTCCACTCATTCTGTGTGTTGATTGGTACTGCCATGCCTGGCACCACAGGTGGAGTCCTCAGAGAGGACAATCGAGAAACAACACAGGTAGAGGATCCCAAAGAAGCCATCCAGTTGTCTGAGGAGGCAGTAGAGCCATTCCCCAGTCCTCAAGAATGCTGGCAGCAAAAAGTCTATGTCCAGGCCAAATAATGTTCTACACAGGATGTATTTATGGACCCAGAGACATTGCCTGGCTCATGAATAAGTATTCCTGAAACACCTTCATTACTAGTAACTGTGGTATGGTGTGGTCTAGGAGACTAGAGTATTTAAGCTCTTGAGCTTTTTACTGTAGATGCTGGAAATTACACAGGTCTTTGGCTCTTGTTACTGAGTCTCTCTGCCCTGGCTTGCTTTGTTATACCTTGCCTGAGGTATAAACAACTCAGATCCCAAATATCTGAAAGACTTCCTTCTTTAGACCCTCTCAGATGTGATACAGAAGCTGGGCTGGGGGGACAACCCAGGAAAGGACATTGTCTGTGGCAGCCCCTATGTTGTGGAACTCCCTCCCCACAGAATTGTGCATCAAACTTCCATTATACAGCTTTTGAACTGTTTTTAATATATTTTAAATTGCTGAAACAGGTCCTGGGACCTTAGGGTGAATGTTGGGTAATTGATAATGCTGATAACAAGGATGATATTGGTTTATTTTTATTATTTCTTGAAGCAGGAAGAAAGATTATTGTTCTGTGCGCAGGTAGTTGGATGATATTTCATTCAAAACATTTCCCCCCTCTGCTTTTTGGTTGACATAAGGTCAATAACCAACAGAGCAGGATAATACTATATATAATGTATATCTGCTACAAACTGTAACAAACTTTCAGGAGAAAATGTCAATCTCTGGAACATTTTAAGTGCATAACTTCATCCATATTGAAAGGTACAAAGGGATTTAGTTGCAACTGCTGTCACGGTAACAGCAATAGCTTTGACACCTATAGACTGAGCTGATGTGATGTTCTAGAACATTCTGTCTAATGAGGGAAATTGTCAGTCTTTGAACCTTCATAGCATTCCAGGCTTTGTGAGTCAAAGTAAATATTCAAAGATTGAGGGGAAATGGAAAGGGAATGACAGGACAGTTGAGTGAAGCTAGCAGGCAGTATTCTTAAAAACAGAAACACGAAAGGTGATGAAACAGACGTCTGAGGGAAAGGATGGCAGACCTGACTGAGAGTTTAAAAAGACGGGCTAATGACTGGGGTTGGTTGCTGTGGAAAAACCTCCCACAGCCAAGGAGAGAAAATGTATGCTGTTGACAAGAAACAATGAAAAAAGGTTGTAAGTCTGGGGGAGCAAAAGAAAGTGCAGAAATTACAGGGGTGCAAGCAGAGACCTGAAGAAACAATGGTAGGAGAGTCCAAAATTAAAGTTAGGTTGGCCTGTAGCTTCACAAAAAAATGGTCTATGGGCTGAAGGCAGGGACTGGAGAAGGAAGTTGTGATATTGTGGGTGCTAGGGTTCAGTTTAATAGTTCTGGGGACTAGTCAGTGCCTGTTGTTGCCTTGCTACAGTTGCGGAAGACTGGAAAGCACTGCTGTGCATGAGAGTCCTGCTCAATCCTTTCATGTTATCCCGTTACCCCGAGCAACAGGAGTCTCCTTTAGGAGTTACTCTCCACACATTTCAAGAGTGTGTGTGAAGAGGGGCACTGCATGGACCTGGACCTGTCCCGTTATCTGAAGGGGAATTTGGCTTAATGTTACAGGTAGGTAGCCGTGTTGGTCTGCCATAGTCAAAACAAAATAAAATAAAAAATTCCTTCCAGTAGCACCTTAGAGACCAACTGAGTTAGTTTTTGGTATGAGCTTTCGTGTGCATGCACACTTCTTCAGATACACTGAAACGGAAGTCACCAGACCCTTAAATATAGTGAGAGAGTGGGGAGGGGTATTACTCAGAAGGGTGGTGGGAATGGGTGATTGGCTGATAGGTGTGGAAAACCTGTTGACGACTCTTAACGACTTTCAGAAATAGACCAGAAAGAGAAGTTGCTGAATTGCAACTAATTACCAAACTTAAAACCATGGTCTGAACAAAGACATTGGATTCTTATCTCATTATACACGACAAAGCTATCTTTAGCCATCTCACCCCTTGCTTTTTCCTGTAAGACCAATTGCAGTCGTTAACAGTCGTCAACAAGAAGTGTGCATGCACACAAAAGCTCATACCAAAAACTAACTTAGTTGGTCTCTTAGGTGCTACTGGAAGGAATTTTTTATTTTATTTTGTTTTGGCTTAATGTGTGTAGGCTCCTGCATGCAATGGAGAACCTAAATTGCATAGTGTTGCTAATTTTGTGGAGAAGCCGGCATGCATTCAGCTAAACGTGCATTCCAAGTGTGCATAGGTTCCCCCTTAATACCTTCTGCCCAACATGTGGAGCTGGCAGGCAAGGGGATATTGTGGGTGGAGCCAGGTGAGTCTTTTCTTTCCTCATCATTGCAAGAAGACAATGGGGTGGGCAATCGTATCAATTTTCTCTTTTCATAGTTTCTCATTTTTTCCAGTCTTAATTTCAATTTTCTGCATTTACAGTTGATTTTTTTTTTTAGTATTCAGCATTCTAGTGAAAATTCTCCCTAATATACATATTTTTGTATGCAATTTTTCTTAATATACACGTTTTTTTCAAAGCAGTTTCCTGTAATATAAAGCATTTTCTTATTTTCACTAATATATGCATTATATGCTTTTTATGCCCACTTTACCTCTGTATATGCATTTTTTGTACATATTAAGCAATGCTGGAGAGGTACATTTCAAAATTCAGAGAAGTGCAAATTTTGAAAAATGGCTTTGTTTTGGTTCACATATTGTTTTGGGAAGTGTGAATTTGTTGGTTTGTCTTTAAATGCAAACTGAATTGAATTTCTTCCCCATCCTAAATGATGAATAAAACCATACGTAATGAACCCCCTCCCCTTTCTGTGCACCTGCTGGTGGTGACTAGAGACAATAAAACCCTAAGAAAATGAAGAGGGAGAAAGTGTCTAATATAGCATAAACTACATACCCTTCAACATTTCTTGATGAAAATAGGGGCATAACTAGCAAACTGGGGGAGGAGGTGGGGGAAGACCCTGTTCTGTACTATTCTGGTGACTAACCCTTCAGTGAAGTATGTTCAATTGAAACAGAAACTGGGACTTGGTCATGCCTGGCTAGTAGTACTAAAGTGCAACGCGAGGACAAGAGATGCTCCGTCTTTCTTCTGGAAGGACTGCCATGACTGAAAGACAGGCAGAAATGTAACAGCTGTCCTTTCCCCAGTATAGAAATACAGATTTGGGAATTATTGCAACTTCCTGTGAAATGCACAGCTTTTAAATACAAAGGAGTCTTGCAAGGGATGCAGGGGAGATGAATAAAAAATAAGGAAAGGGGGAACTGTTTTTCTGGATGTATCTAAGGTGGGAGGTTTCATTCCCTCACAAGCAACCTTTCGGTGGCCACATGTGAGAGGCAAAAGTGAGCAGAGCGGCGGATGTGACTCTTACCTTTGTACAGCAGGCTATATTCTAACCATACAAACAATGCCTGATTTAGGGCGCTGCAGGCAGTTCCCCTGAGCCTAGGGGGCTCAAAATTGAGAAGATCCATAATTGAGAAGATCCCTTTTGGGGCACCACACTTTGGCCTCACACATGATACCACACTATGAAAGATTACCAAAGTTTGCCCCTACATGGAAACATCAAAGCTTTCTATACTCCCACCCAGAGGCATTGGCACAGTTCAAAGATACATCCCAGCCAGGTAAAAGCACTCAAGGAAGGTGAAGGTGTGGCCTGAGGAGAGCAGCAGAGCCTGGGAGACTCTTGAGGGCTGGATATAAAGGTTCCTCACTCCTTTCATTAGGACCATCTCCACGTCTATCTATGAGTCCCATAGAAATGAGCTGTGAAGCTTATTATTGGTGGGAACAGCTCTCTTTCTATAACAACTTGAAGCATATTACCACATGGCACAATACTAATCATGACATCATGCAAGGCACTGCAGCAGCTTGATCTGCAGCAAGTACTTGACAATAATTGCTTTCATTCACAGGCTGACTTCTGCATATCAAAGGCTCAGAGGCAAGCCAACAAGCAGGGCTTTTTGGGGGGTGAGGGGGTGAGGTGGGGTTGCCAGTTAGCACACCAGAGATCATAGAATCTAAGTTGGGAGTGGGAGTGACCCCAGGGAGTTGGGAGGGACCCAAGGGTCATCTAGTCCAGCCCCCTGCAATGCTAAAGCATCCATGCAATCTCAGCTAAAGCATCCATGACAGATGGCCATCCAACCTCTGTTTGAAAACCTCCAAGGAAGGAGAGTCCACCACCTCTCATGGGAGTCTGTTCCACTGCAGAACAGCTCTTAATGTCAGAAAGTTTTTTTCCGAATGTTTAGTCATAATCTTAGTTATTATTTTTAACCTTTCTTGCAAGCCTGATGTCCCCCTTGCAACTGTTGGCTACTCAGGTATACTCCTTTGTGATTCCCCCCTTTCTTCTATTTCTTATACATGCCCTTCTTAACTCTCAGTTCATCTGTAAGCTCCTTATGCAGCCACACCTGTTTCCTTAGATGCCTCCTACTTTTCTTTCTTGTTGGTATTGTTTGCTGCATTTGGGCCTTCAGTATTTCTCCTTTTAGAAACTCCCATCCTTCTTGGACTCCCTTCTCATCGAGTATTTCTGACCATTGGGATCACACCCAGTAGCTCCTTCAGCTTGTCAAAATTGGCCCACATGGGGATTGAACCCGCAATCTTGGCATTGTTAGCACCACGCTGTCACAGTCCAATGCCCATCAGCCTCAGGCAGCACAGCCAATGTCCAGGGACAATGGGAGTTGCGGTCCGGGAACATCTGAAAGTCCATGGGTTTCTTCATCCCTGTCCTACATTCTCACCTGAGATGGAACAGGCTTGAAAGGCTAACCTACAAAAAATAATGGCAGCTTTCAGTAACAAAGAATATAAAGCTAACAACTTATACTGGAAAAGAATCTCTTCCCCCCATATTAAAGATATACACTTTGTCAGTTCTGAAAATGACTGCAAATTGATCTAGGATTGCGGGTTTTTAAGTATGCAATAAAACATGGGTGCACAGAGAAGTTAGAGCTGTGGCCTTGGGCTACTAAGGAAAGATATTTGCCTGTACTGATGATTTGTCTTCTTAAATGATCTCCTGGACGCAGTGTGCTTTTTTTGTTTTTTATGTAAGCAGCTTCTCAATTTTGGCATTGGCTAGTGACAAACTGGATTGACCTTTAGCTGCCAGTTGATTACATTTTGTTTTAGGATAATGGAGTGTCAGTGTATTTTAAAGTTACTGTTATCTACCATCTGTTTTTATTTTCCTTTTATCAGCTATATCCCCACCCTTTATTTTATTAAAAATTTTGTGCCTAATTTTTGTATTTTTTTTTTGTATATATTGTCAGCCACCATGGGTGAAAGAGTAGTACTGGAAGAACAGGGTAAAAATGCTTGTAAATAAAGGATGCCTGTTAAGAAGTATATTGTACACTACCCACTGAGTTTGTGTATCATCATCACTTATGCTGACAAACAGGAGATCCTTTTTTTTTTTTTTGAATAATGGATCTCTTTCTAGACTCCCACACACCAACCCCCCCCCCCCCATGTCCAAAAGTGTGGTGTCAAAGCTTTTGCTTTATTATATTCCCAGAGAGAAATCTTGAAACCCTCTCAAGGTGGGAAAAAAATATCTTTCTCTCCAAGTTCCTTCCTGGAAGATATAGTTCTCAAACTGGTTTTAACTCTAGTTCCAAATAAATGAGTAAATATCTGTGTTACTTTCCAGTTTCCCTCTCTTCCTTATAGAGGATTCCCCCACTCCCATTGCAACATGTCAACTGCTAATTAACAGCATGATCCTAGACAGTTCTACTCAGAATTAAATTCCATTAAGCTCATTGGGGCTTACTCCCAGGTAAATGTGCATAGCATTGCAGCCTAACCCATTTACAAGGCACTTGGGAGCAACTATAGTAAGCTGTTGTCTTCAAAATTATATTAAATTTTCTCTAACTCATTTCCTTATTATTCCCCAATGGAAATTCCTAAAGAAACATGTCTTCAGTGGACAGTAAAACAATTTGGATGGCAGAAATCCAATTTTTGCTCTGTCTCTCTCTAAGTGGCTTGGTTATGTATGAGAAATAATGTAATGCTTTATTGTCCAATTAGTTTGTTCTGTGTAACAAAAGTGTGGCGATATGTAGCGAAGTACAAAGGACGTCTGTTAGAGAGCTCATATTTTCCTCCCACAACTTGAGGATTTCCCTTCTCCGTTCTGCTCTTAAAGGCAACTCCACTTCCTCCCTGACTTCTTTGTTGGGTAGGGTGGTCTCTTGGTTTTGCTGTGAGGGAAAGGTCATCTGTTTCGTAATGAATAGCCACTTACAGGTATTGTGGAACAGTATGGTTTGACCCTTGAAACTCATTGAGTAATAATTAAAAAACAATCCAGTGGCTTGATCGAAGCCTATTTCTGCTTTCCTTTTTGCACCTCTTCTTTTGTAAATGCTTCACACAGCCTTTAAAGCCCTGAAGGATGTGTGTCATCTAACAAAGCAATCCAACATGTCTACTCAGACACTGGAAATTATAACAATCTCCTATTACACAATGCAGTGGTGATCAAATGTTCATGAAGTGGTTCTTAGGAGTGTGTTTATTTCACTTATTATCACTGAGTGAGATTTCTGTAATTGATCCAGGTATTTTCAGGTTAGCCTCTATCATGACTGGACATGGTTTTTTAAAACCAAGAACTGAAACAACAACAACACACACAAGCATAAAGAAAGAAAAATAGTAACCCAACCATACCCAGTCCCTGGTTCAAAAGCTACCAACCACCCTCTACTTTTCCCTTCAGAAACTTTTAAATAAACAGTCAAGTGCTGCCTATCATGGGTGTTAAAAAACCTATGTGAATGAGTGAATGAATGGTAGAATACAGCATTTAGACAAATCATTAATCAGATGAAACCCAGCATCGTGTTCATTCCACGAAATGACAGTGTGACTTATTCAACTTTACAGTAAACAGTGCTACTTCAAGATCAATATTTGGGTACCGTACCATTTCTGGAGTGGGGGCGTTGATGCAACCTTTTTCCATGGCAGGGGACTCTCCCACGGTGTTCCCTCCACTTGATGTGGGAGTAATGTTTTGCTTCTGTTCCACGGTAGGCTGAAGAACGAGAGGGAATCCTCTGTGCTCTTTCGTTTTGAGTACTTTCAGCTTGAACTATGTAGGCTGTGCTTCTGTGCAATATGATTAAGCGGTCTTTCAACTGTGGATATTTTAGAAATGGATTTCCCTGAACGTGACCTTTTGAGATATATATGTATCTCATCAAAGTACTTTGTCCTCTAATTAAGGCTGTGGTTAATGTATCGTAGCACCAGTGAGTATCTTGACTATGGTGAGTACCTGAAGATTTCTTTTTTCTTTACTGCAGTTCTGCTTAGATACATACCGGTAGTTTACCTCCAATCAAAACTGTTTATATTCAAGTTTTTAAATAATTGCTTTTAAAAAAAATGTACCTTTACAAAAATTACTTATTTATTTTAGTTTGAAAAATGCAGCACTCAAAAATCCATGCATCATTTTCTGATCATTGGTTGGTCCTGATAAGGTATTATTTCATTTTGTTTGTGAGTTACTTATTAGCTAGATTTTCAGGTTCTTCTCTTTTTTCCTTTCAGACCTATATTTGAATATGGTCAGTGAATACCAGCAGATATGCATCTCTGTAGAAGCTGTAGTGTAGACAGTTTTTAAGATCAAACAAAACTTAGTATAAAGATTATCCCAAACCTATAAACCATAAGAGAAGATTAAAATACAGAGTTACGTGCACTTGTTGTTAAATCCTATGTATACCTACTCTGAAGTAAAACCTATTGGGTTCAGTGAGGATTACTCTCAGGTAACTGGGTATCAAATTGTAGCCTTAAACCATTGGAGCCATAGTTCCAGTTCTATGGGTGTTTACTCAGACGTAAGACCAACTGTGTTCAGAAAATTGCAGCTTCGCTCTGTATTGGATTATGGCCATTAACTTGAAAGGCACTCATATAAACAGAACTGATTTAAACAAGTGTGTGCTTAAAATTGCATCATAAAAATATGTAAGACCTGCTGGAGATGAGTTAGGAGAATAAGCAAGTTGACTATATTTTTTTCAATAAACCATCACACTAGTAAAAATCAGTTGAGCCCCTAGGTTTTAATTAGCTGAAATCCAAACATTTCAGATTGTTTGTTCACTGAGGCTCTTCAATTGTTTCTTTTAAACAAATAACAATAATGGTTTATTATTATTATTATTATTATTATTATTATTATTATTATTGTAATAATTTCAGTAATGTGGTTTTTGTTTTTGGTTGCTACACTTATTAGGTAGTACGTATGTAATTTTAAAAACTTTGTGCTGGATTTTTTGGCTAAATTGTGTGGCATTTCTCATGTCATATTCTTAAGGAAGTCAGCTGTCATTTCTATTTGTCTGCTTGATAAAAAAAGATTTTAAACATAGTTTTCATTACTTCATCAGAAAATAGTTTTACACCTTTGCACATTTTAACGTAGCTAAAATCAGCTCCTGGGGTTGATTTTCACGCTAATTGTATTTCACGGACTGGTCTGAGAACTTCACAAACAGTATATCAGTAATCTTTACTAACAATAATTAAGGTATGTATGTAGAATTATGCCCATAAAATAATGTGGGGTGGTGCTGAGTGGCTTGCTTTATAGCTGGAGAAGGAGGCAAAATTTGAATGGGGAACTTTCTGATTATTTGAGCCGGTGTGCTGCACAAGGACACATCTCATTAACCTGCATATGCCCCACTTGACCACTTGGATCTGTGGAACTGACAGGGAGCTGCCACATAATACTTCTGCATTTGTAATAAAATGCCACATTTAGTGTGGCAGCACCAAACTCTGGAACTCCCTGCCTATTGGCATCAACCACGTTCCTTCACTGTATTCTTTTCATGCCTGCATAAAACATTTTATGTGTGTAGGCAACACTATCCAGACATGTAGAATGCTGACGTGTATTATAATCTCTATTATTATGTTAGACATTTTTTGTGTTTTCATATTGTAAACTACCACGTGATTCTCAGATGAAAGGCAGTATAGAAAGTAAGTACAGTGGTACCTCGGGTTACATACGCTTCAGGTTACATACTCCGCTAACCCAGAAATAACGCTTCAGGTTAAGAACTTTGCTTCAGGATAAGAACAGAAATTGTACTCTGGCGGCGCAGCGGCAGCGGGAGGTCCCATTAGCTAAAGTGGTGCTTCAGGTTAAGAACAGTTTCAGGTTAAGAATGGACCCCCAGAACGAATTAAGTATGTAACCAGAAGTAAGTAAGTAATATATAAACAAACCCTCTCCCCTCTTTTTTATTATTAGAGTGACCAGGAAGGTTCTTGGAAGTTTCTTGATATGCATACCGGTCATCCATCGGATTCAGAAAGGTATTAACAGTTCTACACATTTTACTTCGCTTTTTGGAGAAGTCTTGTGATACCTCAAATAAACTGAAACTGCTCTATCTTTTTTTTTTTTTTTAAGTCATTCTATTATGGCTCAAGCTGGCAAAATATTCTAAAGCCGGAACTATCAGATGTTAGTGAAACTAGATTAACTGCAACAGGTGGCAAGAAGCGGATGGATTCTGCATGATCTATCAGTGAAATAAAAGACAAACAAAACTAATGTAAGGGTATGATCGAAAGACACCAGTTCCTGATTTATCAGCTTCTGAGACTGCTATGCACTAAGCACATGTGCCAGTGTACTTAATCCCATCTATTCGCATTTGAAGTGACATGTAGCCTGATGCTGGGCATGTTTTCTTGGTGTTAGCCTCCACTGAACTCAGTGGGATTTTATTCCAAAATAGCTTTGTACAGGATTACAGCCTAAGTGATATTCATCAGATTATATATTTGAGATGCATGGGCATGTGAGATTTGAACCAATTGTCAAGGTGACTTCATAGCAGGGGGTTCCTCATCTGATGATGGTAGCTTCTTAGATCAGTGTTTTTCAACCACTGTTCCGCGGCACACTAGTGTGCCGCGAGATGTTGCCTGGTGTGCCGTGGGAAAAACGTCCCGGCCGTTGTTGTTGCCTTCCTTCAGCCAATCAGGGTCAGCCCGCGCGTTTGTACACAGAGCCGAAAAGAGATGCCCACCTTGCCCCAGCAGCGCCGAGGCTACACTGCACTGCATTGCACGGCCTTGGACGCGGCAGCCGGGCCGGCCGCCTCAAAAGCGCCTCCCTCCCTCCTTCGCCCTCCCGCCGGCCAATCGTCAGCGCCCTCCGGCCTGCCGGAGTTCCCCGCCTCCTCGGCCGTCGGCGTGGCCCTGAAGGGATCCTGCGCGCCACGCGCGCTTTGTCGCAAGTGGGGTTCCGAGGCCAATGTAGGTGCGCCGCGCGCATCTTAGAAGCGGGGGCGTGGGGTGGAAAGAGCGGGCCGGAGATGAGGAGGGAGCCGGCGGTGGATGTGGGTGGGGGCTTGGAAATGGCGCGCGCGAGGCAGAGGCCGGGGAGGGGGGGGGGAGAGAGAGAGGATTCAGTACCAAATCGGATGCAAAACCGCATCTATAACCTCTCAAGGGAAATGTTTCCCAAAGTGCAGTAATCTCCAACCTACATAAATTAATTAAGAATTCTTTTGCTGTTTGGAGGAAATAACAAGCCTGGCTCCTTTCAGCTGGGTGAGAGCACTTTGCTAATAAATGATGAATAATTAGGATGTGTAGGTTTCCTTTTGCATTTATTTGGCACTTGCTGGTTCAACCTCTTTGAACTTCCCAAAGCACAAGATCATCACAAAAAAGGGAAACACCACATTGGCTGGGCTCTCAAGTGTGGCATGGCAGTTAATTATATCATGTCAGGATGTCTCAGGAGCTTCTCCACTCATGTCTTTGTCACAAAAAGTCACTCAGGTACAAGACTAGAGTCCCTCAGACCTTACTTGGGGCTGGACTATATTTTGAAAAAAATATGAACAAATTCCTATGCCCCACAAATAACCCAGAGATGCATTTTAAATAAAAGGACAGGTTCCAATTCTGTAAAAACACGCTGATTCCTGGACCATCCGCGGGCAGCATTTAGAAGGTGATTGGGCCACATCCGGCCCCGGGTCTTAGTTTGGGGACCCCTGCTCTTAAGTAAGTTAATTATAAAATACTTTCTTTGTGTTTATTTGATTCCTATTCAAGAGAATTACTTTATATATAGTCAATATAGGCACAGAGTTAAATTTGTTAACATTTTCTAATGGTGGTGTGCCTCGTGATTTTTTTCATGAAACAAGTGTGCCTTTGCCCAAAAAAGGTTGAAAAACACTGCACTAGTGTGCCGCGGAACAGTGGTTGAAAAACACTGATTTAGATATCTGCATTAGTGATTTGAGTTTTCCACTCTCCTGAATACGGTAACACCTCATTGGCATGGCAAAATTCAGCCCCCATCAGTTAGCACCTCTCAAGAAAACTTTCAGGAAACATTCATCATTCATTTTGTAGCTTAAGATGAGAGCAAGAGGTAATTATTTTGGTTGGGCACAGTTGTTTCTGACTGGCTTATTCACTGTGAATTATGACTATTTTAGTCATAATAGTCACAATTATGTAGAACAGAGCATAAACAAGGCAAGAGATTATGTTTATTTATGTTTATTATTTTATTAGAATGATTTGCCTTGCCTTTCTGCTAATATGGCAGTCAAGGCACCAACCACCACATTATTAATTGTAAAAATATACAATAAAAAAATAAAAAATAAGAGAGGCAACATTCATGTTATTGTGAAATTATCATCCCTGCTGGAAATACCAAATGTCACTCTGATATTAAATTTAGTTAGGTGGTATTGTGAACATGTGCCCTGCCTCTAAGTATCACCAGTAAGAAGAAAACTGTTCTAGGTTGCATTGCCTTAAGTTGTGATGGAGATACAAACTAACTCCAAGAACAAGTATTAATATCCATTTATTTATTATTTTAAAAATCTAGAAAAATATTACAAAATGGTATTTCTACATAAACTCAACATATTCCAGCAAAGGTTGGCCAGAGAAGATTAAAAATAGCTTCTAAAACTGATAAAAACAAGAGAGATCAAGAAGGAAGAGTCCTTGCAGACCACAATGCAGGAATCCCCCTACTGTGGTGTGAACTGTCAATCACCACTCCTGTAGAAACTTCAGATAAAGGTCAAGGCTTAGACTGCATACACATTCCCATTAACTCTGCATTCATTGCACTTCACTGCTGTTTTGGGAAAGCAGTGTATACAGGACACTAGCCACCATCTATATTAATCCTATGTATTCTAGCCTGTCATCTCTTATGATCTCCCAGCCTCAAAGTAGTCCAATGTAGTCCTTTTCTTGCTCTTCTATGCATAGTTGATTTAGACGACAGGAGCCACAGCAGCTATAGAAACAGTCGGCATGTACTGAGCAAATGTGCACAAATGAAGGCTATTCCTCTTGGCTGAAAAACTGCAGCTCTCAGTGTCTCAGAATTCAATACACCTTGGTTATTTGTCACTGTCCCCAGGCCATAGCAGGGGATAAAGCTCTTTGGCTCCTACCGTTATCATTTATTATTAATTATTAATTATTGTTATTGTTATTGTTATTGCTAAAATTTCTATACCACCTTTCATGGATCACAGGGCAGTTTAGATTATAAAAACCACAAAAACAACATAGTAACAAACAAAAACAATAGCCCCTTCCCCAGTTTAAAAGGCCATACATAGGTTGTTTAGTTAGCTAAAGGCCTGGGAATGAAGGCACCAAGAAAGCTTCCCTGGGGAGAGCATTCCACAAACAGGGAGAACCCACAGAAAAGGTTCTTGTGTTGCCACCCTCCAGACCTTTTGTGATGAAGACACACGAAGAAAAGCTTCAAATGATGACTGCAGGGTCCAGGTGGGTTCATATGAAGAGAGGCTGTCCTCGAGGTATTGCGGTCCTGAGCTGTTTAAAGCTTTATAGGTCAAAACCAGAACTTTGAATTGGGCCTGGAAACTATCTGGCAGCTAGTACAGCTGGGCCAAGATTGGTGCTATATGCTCAAACTGGCAAGGAAATAGGCTGCTGAATTCTGCAGCAGCTGAATTTTCTGAACTATCAGCAGCCCCACGTATAACACATTGCAGTAATCTAACCTAGAGCAGTGTTTTTCAACCACTGTTCCGCGGCACACTAGTGTGCCGCGAGATGTTGCCTGGTGTGCCGTGGGAAAAACGTCCCGGCCGTTGTTGTTGCCTTCCTTCAGCCAATCAGGGTCAGCCCGCGCGTTTGTACACAGAGCCGAAAAGAGATGCCCACCTTGCCCCAGCAGCGCCGAGGCTACACTGCACTGCATTGCACGGCCTTGGACGCGGCAGCCGGGCCGGCCGCCTCAAAAGCGCCTCCCTCCCTCCTTCGCCCTCCCGCCGGCCAATCGTCAGCGCCCTCCGGCCTGCCGGAGTTCCCCGCCTCCTCGGCCGTCGGCGTGGCCCTGAAGGGATCCTGCGCGCCACGCGCGCCTTGTCGCAAGTGGGGTTCCGAGGCCAATGTAGGTGCGCCGCGCGCATCTTAGAAGCGGGGGCGTGGGGTGGAAAGAGCGGGCCGGAGATGAGGAGGGAGCCGGCGGTGGATGTGGGTGGGGGCTTGGAAATGGCGCGCGCGAGGCGGAGGCCGGGGAGGGGGGGGGGAGAGAGAGAGGATTCAGTACCAAATCGGATGCAAAACCGCATCTATAACCTCTCAAGGGAAATGTTTCCCAAAGTGCAGTAATCTCCAACCTACATAAATTAATTAAGAATTCTTTTGCTGTTTGGAGGAAATAACAAGCCTGGCTCCTTTCAGCTGGGTGAGAGCACTTTGCTAATAAATGATGAATAATTAGGATGTGTAGGTTTCCTTTTGCATTTATTTGGCACTTGCTGGTTCAACCTCTTTGAACTTCCCAAAGCACAAGATCATCACAAAAAAGGGAAACACCACATTGGCTGGGCTCTCAAGTGTGGCATGGCAGTTAATTATATCATGTCAGGATGTCTCAGGAGCTTCTCCACTCATGTCTTTGTCACAAAAAGTCACTCAGGTACAAGACTAGAGTCCCTCAGACCTTACTTGGGGCTGGACTATATTTTGAAAAAAATATGAACAAATTCCTATGCCCCACAAATAACCCAGAGATGCATTTTAAATAAAAGGACAGGTTCCAATTCTGTAAAAACACGCTGATTCCTGGACCATCCGCGGGCAGCATTTAGAAGGTGATTGGGCCACATCCGGCCCCGGGTCTTAGTTTGGGGACCCCTGCTCTTAAGTAAGTTAATTATAAAATACTTTCTTTGTGTTTATTTGATTCCTATTCAAGAGAATTACTTTATATATAGTCAATATAGGCACAGAGTTAAATTTGTTAACATTTTCTAATGGTGGTGTGCCTCGTGATTTTTTTCATGAAACAAGTGTGCCTTTGCCCAAAAAAGGTTGAAAAACACTGGCCTAGATACTTTGACATCCAGCCAAAGGCTACTAAAACAGCTAGCACCCAAAAATGCTGTTAGCTTTCAGAGTCCAAAATACAGCTCTCTGCCTTTATCCGCCTCTCTCAAACTGCAGTCTGTTTCCTTCCAGACAGGCTGAGTACACACAATAATTTAAAGCACACCCCGTGTTTAAGAATTGTGGTAACTGTATTTCACCCATCACAGAACTACAATTCACAGCACCCTTAATAAACT
This sequence comes from Lacerta agilis, assembly GCF_009819535.1. NCBI lineage: Eukaryota > Metazoa > Chordata > Lepidosauria > Squamata > Lacertidae > Lacerta > Lacerta agilis. Next base: position 46,650,405 of record NC_046320.1, read on the forward strand.
ACAGTTCCCAGGATTCTTATTGTGTGTGCGGAGGGGTGGGTTTTAAATGTATGGAGTGTTCACAGCCATAGAAGCAGCTTGTCCCCTCTCCCTGGCCGGATTTGAAGCAGGGGACCTGGATCAGCCATCTTCTCTGACCATCACCTAGCTTCTTGGGTCATTTTAGCTTCCATGGAGACACATCACGGGACTATCAACAATATTTGGTCAGTTCTAAGAAAATCAGTAACACAAACACAACTGTCCTCTGCTGCTCTAGTAGACAGGAGTAGACGTAGGCTGTGTACACATTTAAAGCACATTCCTTCCCTGCAGTAATTATTGGCACTGTAGTTTATGTCTCACAGCGTTCCAATTCCTAGAAACCCTTAACAAGCTACTGTGTCCAGAATTCTTAGCAGGAGAGAATGTGCTTAGAATGCACTTTAAAGGCATAGTAGGATGTAGCCCTAAAGGGCTTACATTACAGGAGGTTGAACACTAGGAGCAACTTATTGATGGAAAGAGCAGTCCAACATTCGAAGCAATCACCTAGGGAGGTGGTGGGTGAGCTTTCTGCTACTGGATGGCTTCAAGCAGGCTGAATAGCCATCTGTTGAGGAAGCTCTAGTTCTGGATTTCCTGCCTCAAACAAGGGGTTGGGCTAGAATGGCCTACAATTCTGCAAGGCAGGCAACCACAAATCTGTTTTGTTCTGTGTCCCACCACCACTGCCACCACCACCACCACTGTATAACAGCTTCAAGAATCCTTTGCCTGAAATGCCCACCCATGGTGACAAAAGCATGTGTCAGGCCCCTTGTCTCTGGAATTAATTTCCTCTCAAGATGAGATGCATTTAGGGTGGGTAAGGCAGTATTGCCCTCTTTAGAAGCCCTTGTTCATCATTAAACCTTGTGGTACTTCATGGGCGAGCTGATCACAAGGATGGCAGAGAACAAGTCTTTCCCATTTCCTATTTGAACAGAGTGGTCTCTATGCAAGCAAGCTCCATTTATACCCCACCTTTTCTCCAGAGTGCTTAAGATGGTATATACAGTCTACCTCCATTTTGTCTTCCCAGGTACCAGGGCAGAAAAGTGGGTATTGAGAACTCTCACATGTGAAAATCCTTTACCTTTAACCTAGGCATGTAGGACCTCTGTATCTTTACCCAATGGTAAAGTAACTCAATGGTTACTGTGGTTTTATAATTTGTTGGAAGCTGCCCAGAGTGGTTAATGATGATGATGATGATGATGATGATGATAACACCCTTCCCTATATTCTTACTTAATATGTTCCAGAATTAAAACCTTGCTTGAAAATTTGATATTGAAGCTAACCCCAGTTGAGTCTTGTCACCAGTTAAGTCCTGGCAGGGGGCACAGTCCAAATACAAAACAAAATAAAAAATTCTTTTCAGTAGCACCTTAGAGACCAACTGTGTTTGTTCTTGGTATGAGCTTTCGTGTGCATGCACACTTCTTCAGATACACTGAAACAGAAGTCACCAGATCCTTAAATATAGTGAGAGATCTATATTTAAGGATCTGGTGACTTCTGTTTATAAAGATAACTTAGTCCATTGCACTTCAAATCGTGGATAGGTTATGGTTATGGTTATGTTTACAATTACAATTAGGTTGTGTACCCCAAATTAAGGTTGGGTATGTTAGTAGTAGCAACACTATACTCAGCTTGTTCCTATTTGTTTTTGGGAGGAGGAGAAAGCCAGAGAGAAAACAAGGGTGAATGACGAGAGAGGGAGGGGGGGAGAGAGAGAGAGAGAGAGAGAGAGAGAGAGAGAGAGAGAGAAGTAACTCATATTGTAAAACAAAAATGTAAGTTTGGGACTAAAGGTGGGTGGAAATCTATTGGCTTTAACCAGAGCACTTGCACAATTTTCTGCACTTAGCAATCTTCACAGATGAACTTAGGTTGTATGGATAGCTAAAGATAAAGTTTCTATTTTGCCATTAATCTGCAGGAAAATGCCATTGTTTCTTTGGTTCATCCACACAGTTGCACCTTTGAGGTGTAGTAGTTTGAAATGTAACTTCAGTTATGCACCCCTGGATACTCTTGCCACTTCTGTTGCAATGCTGCTGTCAACTCTTCTTATCTGAGATTTAGATTCCAGTCCATACATTTCTCCGTGCAGGTAAGCACACACTCAGGTGAAGGTAAGGCTGCACCCGGATGCCTGCCTTTGCCTGAAGTGATGATGTCAGGTTGTAACAGTGTTACTCAGATGGAGGTTGCAACTTTAATAAGCAGCCACTGTGGGAAATCACCTTACTGGAGTGGAACTGTGTACACACTGTGACGTGTATGTTTTATAAAAGGGGCAAACTTCTTAAATCAGATTTATAATATTTTCAGCGAATAAAAATCTGTATCACTCCTGGCAATAACATTTCCTGTTACCTTTCCCGTTGATAAAGACAACCCATGTACGTATCTGGCAGCAGTAGCAGTGGCCTGTGTTGTTTTATTGCTTGTTGTGCTGCCCTTTCTAAGCAGCTGAGAGCTAAGACTCGTGAATTCCCAGATGTAAGAAACTGGTCACTTGTCTTCTGCGCCATTGACAGAACAACCGCAAATTCACTCGCAGACGAATCACTGAAGAGACTTCTAATATATTTGCAAGTGCATGTCCATGTAAGCCCAATGTTCTCAGTGAAACATTCATCTGTATAACGTTTGCACTGGATTGCACCTTTACTAGCTCTGACCTACACAGGCTGCCATGGCTCTTCTTCTGCATCTGCCGAAAAGTACCACAGGGCAGGCAGGCAGGCAGGCAGGCTTTCTCCTGCACTTGTGACACAGTCACAGGGACTTATGAGTGCTCCAAGATGTCCACCCAGTACTGTAAATGTTGAAACAAAATCGAAAATTCTTTCTAGTAGCACCTTAGAGACCAACTGAGTTAGTTGCTGGTATGAGCTTTCGTGTGCATGCACACTTCTTCAGATACACAGAGTGTGCATGCACACGAAAGCTCATACCAGCAACTAACTCAGTTGGTCTCTAAGGTGCTACTAGAAAGAATTTTCGATTTTGTTTTGACTATGGCAGACCAACACGGCTACCCACCTGTAACTGTAAATGTTGAGACCTTGCAAATAGGTCAGTTGAAATATTTTAATTTTTTCTTAACTTTTCACATTTCTCTTGGACAAGGGCACACAGCAACATAGGAAGCTGTGTTATTCCAATTACAGGTGGGTAGCCGTGTTGGTCTGCCATAGTCAAAACAAAATCAAAAATTCTTTCCAGTAGCACCTTAGAGACCAACTGAGTTTGTTCTTGGTATGAGCTTTAGCTCTGTGTTGTCTACAGGGCTGGTGCTATGATTAGGCCATTTAAGACAGTCACCTATGATGCAGACCTCAGAGGAATGCAGTACTGACCTTTGAGGAGCCCATTTTTTTACATATTAGTTTTTTGTTATATCATAAATTTCTGACAATATTTTACTTTTATTGTATATTTTGAAAAAGCTGTATCACTTTTTTGGGAAGTAATTCACACATTAGAATTTTTTTGAGGTGTGTGTGTGTGTGTGTGTGCGTGTGTGCGTGTGTGTGTGTGTGTGTGTGTGTGTGCAAGTAGTTAGCCTTGCTCGGGGCACATAATAGCCTGGAACCAGCACTGACTGTCTACATTGATTGGCAGTGGCTCCTACACTGCAGGGGGTTGGACTACATGATCCTCAGGGTACCTTCCAACTCCTCGATTCTATGATTCTTCAGGTTTCCAGGAAGGTGGAGATTGAATTTAAAAATCCAGATTAAATGAGTGAAAAATGCAGGCTGGTATTCTGATGTCAATGGTGCTATATGGATTTTCCAAAAACCTGTATGCATGAGGACTACTGATTCCATCCGGAAACATCTGAACATGCAGATAAGCGTGCATAAGATTGGGTTGTTAGGAGAAAACAGACTTGTTTGGTTTTGGGGTGACAATCACTTCCAAAGTTCCTCTCTTTCATGGCTGATTTTTCCAAAATAGAAAATGCTGTGTAGTTTTGTTCCGCCCACCCCTGTAATTCCAGTGTTTGAAACAACTAACAGTTGCATAACAAGCACAAAGTAAGAGGTGAAGCTTACTGTAATAACTGCATTTGAGAGAAGCTTCACCTATAAAAGTTTGACTAGTCATGCAGCTGTTACAAGCAGAGGAGCCCAGCTAGAAAAAAGTTTCGACTCAAATAGTGCACAATTTTCCAAAGGCTTTTAAGAAATATTTTCAATTGCAATGAAAGTCAGGCCCCTGCCTTTAGAAAAGAATATGTTCTCATATCCCCAGACAGAAACCATCTTTGAATTTTTTTGATGAATATGGAGTTTGGTTATCTAGTCACAAACATAATGAAGCAGAAATCTGCTCACAGAAATTGAGAGGCAAATACTTTTGTTTTTGAATTCACCTTAGAATATCTTTAAATAATAGTTTGGTTGTTTAGGTAAATTTCCTGACTAAATTGTGAGTGCCCTCTAGACTTTAAAAATAAGTACTGCACTATTGTTTTTACATATACGTCCACTGTACATTTCATTAAAGAAAACTTAGAGACTAAGAACAGTAATGTACGGAAGTGAGAGCTGGACCATAAAGAAGGCTGATCGCCGAAGAATTGATGCTTTTGAATTATGGTGCTGGAGGAGACTCTTGAGAGTCCCATGGACTGCAAGAAGATCAAACTTATCCATCCTTAAAGAAATCAGCCCTGAGTGCTCACTAGAAGGACAGATCCTGAAGTTGAGGCTCCAGTACTTTGGCCACCTCATGAGAAGAGAAGACTCCCTAGAAAAGACCCTGATGTTGGGAAAGATGGAGGGAAGAAGGAGAAGGGGACAACAGAGGATGAGATGGTTGGACGGTGTTCTCGAAGCTACTAACATGAGTTTGGCCAAACTGTGAGAGGCAGTGAAAGATAGGCGTGCCTGGCGTGCTCTGGTCCATGGGGTCACGAAGAGTCGGACACGACTGAACGACTGAACAACAACAACAAGAACAGCTTCACACATGTTCTGTTACTTGCCCAGAAAATGTTTCTGCATAGCTAACAGTATAAAATCTATATGCCTGTTAGTCAGCTGTGGCTATCTCTATGTAGGCTTCCTGTTGTTTCCTACAAGGAAGTACCTTCCCTGCAGAAAAAGTTGTTATCTGAATTGATCTTAACTGGTTTACTGCAACATGGAATTGTGCAAGCAACTGTAGTTTTCTTAGAAAGCTTTTTTACAAAAGCTTTTTAGATGACTCCCCCCTGCCCCACTGACCTTCCAGGGCTGATATTTCTTAGGTGGGTGATGGTCTGAATTATGTTCTTTGGACCTTTTTTTTTTAATGGGAGAGTTGCAGAGTACTAGTTGTAAGGTTTTTTTTTTTAAAATTGTATTCTTCTTATCTTTATGAATTATTTATTTTTAGCTTAAGTTACTTTGGACATTTGCCCAGAAAAGCAGCTTTAAAATAGGGTTGCCAGGTGTCCACTATTTGAGTGGACTGTCCACTTTTTCACATTATGTTCACTATTTTTTTTCACAAAATAGTTTTAATAGGTGTTAAAATGTTTGTTAAAAAATATATAATTTAATTTAATTCCCCCCTGCTTGTCCGCTATTTTTTGGAAGCAGACCTGGCAACCCGACTTTAAAATATTTTAAATTGTAATTAAAAATGTTTTGCATGTCTAGGTCACTGGTTTTCTCTGTGTAAAAAAAGAGGTCTCTGAGCATAGGCAGTAGTGGTTCTAACAGATCCATTGGTCTGTAAGGCATCTCTTTAGATCACCCATCACAAATCTTTTACCCGCCAGAGGTTTGGACGGCAGCTGCAGCCAGCATAGTAGGATTATCTCCTATTTTTGTTCCATGTTAGAAAACTGTGTCCAAGCCATTGTACCTCACAAGTTGTTTTGCTGGTGGTTCTGACACTATTCAATAAGTTCAGGACTGTCTGGTAAAGGAAATGATTTACATGTATATTTGCTAAGGCAGAAGTCCTTAAAATGTTACCTGGAGAAGGAAAGGGATATTTCCTGGTTGAGAAGGTGTTACGAAATTCAAACCTTAACAACGCAGAATGGGAATTTCCTGGATTACACCTGTTAAATCAAGTAATCAGGAAAGTAAATGGAGTGTCATTCCTACTTGCAAACTGGACTTCAATCTTGTTTATCGAGAAAGCCTTTTTAATCATTGTTTCAGATTGGATGAAAAAGTTCTTAGCTGCACATCCCCTCCCGAGGAGTGATCACATGAAATGACATGGCTCTTTAAAATGCTGGCCTTCCTCTATGGCATATACCCAGTCCTCTAGACTTCAGCAGTATGGCAATCTCATAACTTGTCCTTTCTTCAGTCTTTGTTGGTGCAGTTCATGTGCTCTACCCCAAATCTCTCCTCTTTGTTACCCATTGTTTTTATCAGGGAATGTCCACATATTTGTAGTGGAGTTGCTTGCTCCTGTTAAAAGATAGGTGGGCATGCATAGTTTTGAGGTACTTGTTTATTTTGCTTTGTTTTGCCAAATTACGTGCATTTTTTCTTAAGCTAGGCTGTCCTTTTAAGGTAGGGTACTGAACCTAGAAAAACCTAGAAGTGGAGCTTGCAATAAAATATTGTTATGTATACTCTTACCTCCTAAGAATAGTACGTACTCCTGTTTAAGATTCCAGCCAGGCATTCCCCCCACAAACCAAGCACTCCAAACACATACACATGGCACAGCATTCCACAATGGCTGTTTCCCAATTGATACTCAATGGCTCCTGAGCATTCTGTTTTCATTGGGCTATCTCTGGGGGTGGGGATCCCCTTAATGTAGTTAAAACTTCAGACTTCGAAGTTTCTCTGACCATGCTCATACCACCCTTGTTTTAAATGTATTGACTCAATTTCTGTTGGCATTAACTATTATATCTATTTCACTCTGTCTATTCTAAATGAAATGAAATGAAAATGAAATGAAATAGGACACACCAAACTGGGTGAAAATAAATTCACCTCATTTATATTATATCAGAAATAATACAACACTCTTGTAATGTAGGTCAGTATTATTGTACCCACATTGCAGATCAGGAACTGAGGCAAGAAGCAGATTGGCTATGGCTACCAAATTATTTATTTACTATATTTACATCCTGCCTTTCCTCGATGGAGCTCAAGGCAGCATGAATCCTCACCCTCCATTTTATCCTCAAAACAACTACATAATGGAAGCTCATCTGAGAGGCTCAATTTCACTTCCCAAGCTTCATGGTTGAGTGGGGATTTGAACCTGGGTTGTCCTGGCCCTGGCCCTAGTCTAACCCAGGGGTAGGCAACCTAAGGCCCCGGGGCCGGATGCAGCCCAATCGCCTTCTCAATCCGGCCCACGGACGGTCCAGGAATCAGCATGTTTTTACATGAGCAGAATGTGTCCTTTTATTTAAAATGCATCTCTGGGTTATTTGTGGGGCATAGGAATTTGTTAATTCCCCCCCCCCCCCATATAGTCCGGCCCACCACAAGGTCTGAGGGACAGTGGACCGGCCCACGGCTGAATAAGGTTGCTGACCCCTGCTCTAACCACTACACCAGAATTACTGAAGCAAGATTTTGAGGAATCAGAAACTTCCCTGCCAGCAGCCCTAACCATTTCATTGCATAAGCTCCTGTGTCCCCATTCTACCTACAGGTTGGAAATAATCAGGGATTGCTTATTTAAAAAATCCATATAGGATTAAGGTGCCAGTTTACAAATTGTGCTCACTCATTATGTAAACAATGTTCAGTTCAGTTCTATCTCAGCTGAGTGACTGCTTTTATAATTTAACCTCTGAATGCTTCCAAATGTCATCAAGCCTACTTAATGCAGCACAGTACATGATACTGTGCAGTAGAATTACATTTTGTGCATTAGGCATGCTGACAAGCTGTGCAAAGTTGAACCACATGCTCCTGGTGGACATGGATGAGAGAGTAGCGATGATGACTGCACTCCTGGCGCATGTTGAGAGTCATGTAAAAATCCTAATTAACGAATAAAAAATTGAGTCACAAAACATATAAACTCTGGGATCTTAAAACATATGTTTTTGAAGTTTATCTTGCAATTTATTTTTCCAGTGTTCCAAGGCATGCAATTTTATTAGTCAAGTTAAGTTAAAATGGTAGATGAGTGCCATATCTCTCTGTGTGTGATTGAGCTGTAACTTTCATGACAGAGAGGTATTCATAGTGCACTGCCCGTGAATTGCAGTACATTGCATAGAACATCGGCTACAGAAACCCAGGTTCAAATCTTTTTCTCTAATCTGAATTTTATTTTGTCACCTTCCTCAACCTTTCAGGTATGAAGCAGCTCCAGGTGATGGGAAGGGATTGGATTGGTTCCCCCCTTTTCCTCCTGTAGCTACATTCTACAGATTGCCTTGTTTTTCCTCTGTAGCCACATCCAGCTTTTCAGACTCTGGTACTTGTTACATGCCAGAATGTAGTTTTACTGGTCATACCACTGAAATAATTGTCAGTTGAGCACAATCTAATATTTCACTTAATAATACATGCTTAAAATACACTGCCCTCTTATTTTTTTACCTGTATGAGCTGGGTAAATTTGTACAGTACTCTGAGCTAGTTTGATAAAAACTTCAGTGATATCCCCTGAACTTCAGTGATATCCCCTGAAAATAATTAGCACATTGATTGTTTGGGGGGATAATTTAGTAGCACTCATTTAGAAGAAGCAACTTCACACCAACAGCCTCCACAAATCTCCTCACTGTGCTTCAGTTCTTCCTAGGGTTTCCAATTAAGGTGGGTGTGGTGTTTGCCCATTCTTTGGGGATACGTTTGTTTTGGGGAAGAGAAAGGGTTAATAGGTTGATCAATAAGAAAGCCCGGAGGCGGAGCCTACCTGATTTTGAGGCTCAGCCCAAAGGTTTTGACAGTTAGTTCGGTTGGTTCTTGTGGGAGGGGAGATAGAGGAGTCAGAGTGAATTAGAGACAGGGACAAGACTGAGAGGGAATAGAGTGACAGCGTTTCGAATATATTTTAAAACTTGTTTGTGTTTGAAATATACTTTAATCTTCTTTTAAACTCTACCTGACTGAGACTCAGTACTTCACTGGGGAGCCCAGGGTTTCCCCTCACAAAATTGGGGGCAGCAGAAGAATAAAGTAGTGGTGTACAGGTCAATAGTCTGTGAAATGACCGGGGGCTCTGTACGAACGCCACAGTGGGGAAGATTTTAAGAGCCTGGTTTCTTTTCTCTCAAACATAAGTGAACAGACAACTTTGGTGCTGGTTTCTGCCCCTAGACTTCCATCTCATAAAACTGATTGAAACTTTGGTTTTACTCCTTGCTCCATTGCTGGTCCTGTCATGGATTGTGTTGCAGGTTCCAGATATTTTGTTCATAATTTCAAGAGCCAGCAACACCAGCTGCTTCCATAGCCATCTCTTTCAAAACTATTTTATAGCAAATCAGTTTGCACGTACAGAAGCTGGAAAACAGTTCCTTTTCAAGTTTGTGTATATATAGGTAAAGGTAAAGGGACCCCTGACCATTAGGTCCAGTTGTGTCCGACTCTGGGGTTGCGGTGCTCATCTCGGGTTACTGGCCGAGGGAGCCGGGATACAGCTTTCGGGTCATGTGTGTGTGTGTGTGTGTGTGTATGTATATATATATATATACCTGTGTGTATATTTGCCAAAATTTTAACAGAAAAATGCACCAAATCAAAAAACTTACAATACTTATATATATGTTTATTCATTTTTAGTGAATATTTTAATAAATATTTTAACATTTTAATTCAGTTTAGTAATAGTTTATATGCATTTTAAAAACGAAAGCATTCATGATATTGCATATCTTTGGCTATGGCCTTAGTCATAAGGCCAGGAAGGAGCTTTTAGTCTTTCCTTCCCCTTGTTCACTTTTTATACACCCTAATTTACATATTTCTCCTAGAAAAGGTCATTTTTTAATTAACAGGTGAGCTTTTCAGAGTTGCTCTTCTTTTACCTAGCAGGTTAGCTTTCGGGAGCTTGATGAAAATCCAAAAATAAGATTTAGCAAATAGCATTGATGATTGAAAATATTGTGGATTATTAGTAAAGAGTAGCATTTCTATACTTGATGCATATTTGTCAGTTTTAGAAGATAAAGCGTTTTTTCCTCTTCCTTAACTAGATGCGACAGCACAGAGCTTGATGATGAAATAAGGATTCTGATAGGGAAGAGTGGTGCTTGGGAGTCCTGTAAGAATCTGGAGAGCAGCTCACATCCCCTGAACGTAAGCAACTTTCTTTCCACTTTGTCACTCTTGACAAGCTGCTTTTAATCACCACGACTTGCCCTGTGCAGTTGTATACAACTTCCTTTATTGCTTATATGATGGGAACAAACACTTCATTATATCTCCCCTCTGTAGTTGCTTCCTGATTTTAGGGGAAACACTTGTATGAAATGTCATTACTTTTCACGACTTTAAGCCATCGTGACCACATCATTGCTTTCCCATGGGGCAGTGATACATCAGTTTTATGCTACTCATTTGCTTATGATCCAAAGCCAGAGATTCAAAATTAACAAAGCGGTGTCACTGATGGCAAGATTGTTATCCCACTGGTATTTCATATTTTTAGGAATGGTGGCAATGCTGTGTCATCCTGTTCTGTTCTCTGTTTTTGATGTATGCAGCACCTGCACAATTTCTCTCCTTTCTGTGGCAGACAGGAAGGTAGGTCTCAGGTGTGGCTTGGAGTTCTTCTTGGAATAAAGGTTATTCATCTTGGCACTCTGGCTGAATAGGTGATGCAGTTGTTGGTCTCATCACTGCAAAAGTACGACCTAATCCCATGGATCAGGGGTGGAGAGATTGTGACCCTCCAGATGTTGTACCCTGATTTTCATCAGCCCCAGCCAGCTTGGTCAATGATACGGAGTTATGGGAGATGTAAACCAGTAACACCTGAAGGTCCATGGGTTCCCCATCACTGTCTTAGACACATAAATAACACCACATGCTCATGTATTCCTACCTCTCACCCAGAAGAAAAAGACCCCAGTGGTTCCAGAAACTTGAAAAACCGATACATGGAGCATGTATGATATTTTGGATAAGAAGCAACATATTGCTAGGAGAAAGTAATTTTTTAAAATCATGGCACTTCCCCCTAAAGATCTTCAAGGCAACACAATTACAGTACTAAAATGCTGCTACATACTTGACTTAGGTTATTTGAACATTTCACAATGTTACATTTCTCATGTCTCTTCTCAGTGGTTGTCAGGTAACTCTTTTTAAATAGAATTGTATAAGAGAAGGGGAAACAGCAGCTATTTTGCCCAGAGAGCATTCATTAGTATTCCACTCAAAATTTTAAGATACAATTTTAATATTGCTGTCTATGCCACTGTTGGGATCATTTGGCTTTTAAGTTTATGTTTTATTTACATCTGAATTATCTTCTCTTTCTGTTAATATTTGTATTCTTTCTTGCAAATCATTTTAGAACTATGATTACGGGGTAGAAATATTAAATTACAAGCACCAGTGCCACAGTTTAGTAGCTCTCCCTCCCTTTGCCAAGAAGACTTATTAGATATTCCCAGGGGCATAGCAAGGGGGGCGGGGGGCGGGCCGCCCCGGGTTCCATAATGGAGGGGGTGACAAATTATCAAGGAACAATTTTTTTTGAATTTTTTTTAAAATGCCTGCTCCGAAGGTCTTATCTTACTATACTAGGGATTATATAGCTATATATGAAATTTCATGCATATCAGTTAGTATCTTGACCCTCCTCCACCAAAATAGCTGTTCACTTGGCTGTTTTCCTATGTCATGAAGTCTGAAATTTCAGTTCAGAGAACACTTACTGTTCCCAACCCTAACCCTGTGGAAAGCCATCTAATTAGACTTAAATTTGATTTTGAGATGTTTTTCGGAGGTAATTTAATTATTGTTTGATTTTATACCAATGTTATGTATCTGATGTTAGCCACCCTGAACCTGACTTTGGCCGGGGAGGGTGGGATATAAATAAAAGTTTATTATTATTATTATTATTATTATTATTATTATTATTATTATTATTACTTGTTATTATTCCTTTGTAAGAAAATATGAAATAACGTAAAATCATTTTTGCGGGAGGGGGGGGGATAAATGGGAGGGTTGACAAGAAATTTCCTGCACTGGGTACCACCTGACCTTCCCATGCCTCGGGGGGGGGGGGGTGACAAACTTTTTTTGCCCCTGGGTACCAATTTACCTTGCTACGCCCCTGGATCTTCCCCATCATTTTTCAGTTCACTGGGTGCCGTTCATGCTTACTTAATCCCTCTTTCCCAACCACACCCAATGGGGAACCAGCATGGTGTTTGGTACCAGACAAGAGTTGCCTCAAATCTATCAGTATTTTGCAGGGAAAGGTCAACTGCATACCATAAATTTAAGTTTGAGCAGTTAAAGTGGATTAAAATGCTGTGTTGTCCTAGCACAACATATCCATTTTAATAATAATAATAATATTTTTTGTATATACTTTGTATATCATATACAAAGAATTAAAGAAAATCATTAAATACTCCTTTAAGAAAAATACTGAAACATTCCTTTTAGGAATGCTGGGCAAGGGTATCCAGGTAAAAGATAGAACCATAATCATGTATGCAACAGTTTCAGCCAGACTCCTAATAGCGAAAAACTGGAAATCATAAAGAGTACCAAATAAAGAGGATTGGCAACTAAAAATGATGACATACTACAATTTAGCATCAAAATACGAGGAATTAAAGGGGATAAAGGAAAAGGAGAGAGAAAATAATTGGAAGTTGTTTAAGGATTATATCAAATTACATATTGAAAAGGCTGATCTCTTGGCAGAGTTGTAAAGGCTCAAGTAAATGGGAAAAAGAAGAAATAAAAGTAGATATAAGGGTATGCAGATAGAACAAGGAACAATACAAATGCTGTAACGGGGAGGTTGAGAAGCAACCGAGGGGGGGGGGAGAAATCTTCCAGGGAGGGGGGAAAGGGAAATGAGGGTAAATAGGATGTAAGGTGTATGTTTTTGTCTATGTCTATGTAACTTTTATGTAATTTTTTTTTTACTCTGTAAGACGTGAAATTAAATATAATAATAATAATTAATAATAAAGCATGACAGTTTTTTGTCATTAGGAAAGTGACTGGGAAATGTACCAAGTGTGGGATATACCAAGATGCATGGGAAGGCATGCAAATATTGCACAAGAAAATCAGGATTAATGGTCATTATCATATAATAACCTCCCCTGCAAACAAATTAGAATGAATACTCAATAAAGACTGGACATAGTTTAATCTGTGCATAAACTTAGTGGAAACAAATCAGGATGAAAGCTTAATAAAGAGGTCATTTGAGAGAGCTCTAGGATCAGGGAGCCCTGGTTTCAAATGTCCACTCAACCATGAAGCTCGCTAAGTGAACAAACCTAAGCCAGCCCTTATCTCTCAGCTCAACCTTATAGGATTGTTGTGAAGGGCAATGTGTCCTGAAGTTTGGGATAAAAATGGATTAGATAAATGCTCGGCCCTTTTTGTACTGCCACAACTTTGGTTTAGTTTATTTCCCCACTCTCACCCCCCCCCCCCATTTCTTTGGCTTTAATACATGGCTTGGAGAGGAGAGATTCAGCTCTTTTTGTTTGTTTGTTTGTTTGCTTGCTTCATTTCTATGAATTGATGTCATGACCCACCTTGGGGGTTGAAATGTGGGACATAAATATTTAGATAAAGAAATGAATAATTGTTCCTTGATTCCCTTCTGTATCTATTTATCCCTGACTGCTATTGATGCAGCTGGGTCGCTTCTTATCCTTCTGATGGTACAAAGTGGTTGTTGTTACTATCTTCTGTTTATTTTAAGTGTTCTTTTTTAAATTAAAGGCAAATTTTAATGTACTTCACTCTAAAAAGAAACAATGTTTATATTTAAGGCAAAAACATATACACATGAAGTAAACAAGGAGACAAGCTTTTACATAAGAACATAAGAAGACTTGCTGGATCAGGCCAATGGCCTAATCCAAAATGTTTTAACCTAAAATACACATTTTAGCCTATATTATGAATTTTTGCATCTATCTAAACCTAAAATGTGTATTTTTATACAGTGCACATGTTTAAAAATGGTTTTATTGTGACACAATATTCAGGAAGTATGACAAATGAAAGATAGCTGTGTTCCAGATTGCATATTAATCTAGGATATATAAATTGGGCCAGCTATATGCTGAACATCCTCAGGCATCGCTTTAAACTCAGAAAGAACTGAAAATTGCACATTCAGTCCTCAGATATTAAAAAAGCAGGAGAGATTAGAGTGAAGAAATGTGAAGTTAAACAGAGGCCAGTTTATAACTTGTATAAACTGAAATGCAAAATAGGTGGGATGGGGGAGAATATAATCCAGTAAAAATATATATGGGGGAAAGTGTTTAATAGATTGCAAAGGTTATGTGCTATATCCTGTGTGCTTGAAGTTCACTTAGATCAGATTTCATATAGCAACACACTTCCTATCTACTTCAAAAGAAGTTAACAACATATTATATTTTTTGGGGGGTGGGGGAACAAAACAAAACAAAGCAAAACAAAACCTGTACTGCTTTCTGCCTGAACAAAAATACCTGGCTGCCTTCAATTTCCCTCAGAAGGCAGGTGACTCACACGATTTGCTGCATGTTTTTGAGGGTGGGATCTGGAGTGTTTATCTGAGTCTTCTTGATTTTCTTCTGAGGTCCTTTTTCGCAAACCCATTTGGGAGCACAGTGGGTCTGCATGCCTTTCTATAATGTTTACAATTTCTGAAGCAGAGAATTCAGATGACATCCCATAAACTGACATCTTGTAACCCAAAGGCTCTTTCAAAGCTGTTTTCAGGACTTATGTGTAAACAAATTCCCTCTGCTTCCTTCCCCCTTTTTTTATACAAACCAGGATATCTTCACAGGGAAAATAAAACTAGGCTTAAAAGGTACCACATGACTGTGATCTGCTGTGAGAAGCTAATGAGACTGTGAACATCTGCTTCATGCACCAGTAATTGCATCTGTAATGGTTTTTCATTACAGTGTGTTGCGATATCCTAGTCCTTTCTTGGGGCATAGTGATCTTAATTATCCTTAACTTAAACCCACTGTATAACTTGAAGAGAAGATTCAGCTATCAATCCTTATGAGAACAAGATAAATGCTGTGAGCTTTGTTTCCCTTCATGACATACACAAGCAAACTCTATTGGAAAGCTCCTCTAATAGAAAAGCACATTTGTTCTCATATGATGTTTGATTCCTGACATATGCTGTTAAGGCTTTTCAGGTATCTTATTTGTCTGTGTACATGGAACCTTAGAAACATTAGATGATAAATCTTGAAACTTTAGAAGATAACAATGTACAGGCTGATACACCTCCCCACATCCATAAGGATATGGTTGCCTCCAAAGCAGGCCAAAAACATAATTCCTTTTCCAATAGTTTCTTGTATCCTCTTAGTCCTGTAGAAGATCTGGACAGACCAGCTTTCAATGAGAATATTCTGGAATCCTGGGGCTCCTCCAGATGACCTTGATTCATCTTGATTTGCTTGCACACATCGTACATGGGGATTATGCAATGCCCACCCTTTATTGAGCCTTCATCCTGGTTCACTTGTGCATATGTTATATGTCTTCCCATCAATGAGTCATTTATCCTACTCTTTTAAATGCATTTCCCCTTTCCCTAACTTCAAAAAATGCAATTTTTAAAATAGCAGATACGTTGCACTCGTCAACCTTCTTCCACATTTTTTGGTAGGCAATTTGCATCCCTCCCACAAAATACTGACAGTTGAGAGGCGACCCTGGCTAGGTTGAATTACTGGTTTGATTATAAACAGTTCCACAAATGCACCTTTTTGGCACCATGCACCAGCATCTTAAGATGCCTAGAAATATGATGGGTAAAGTTAACACCAATGTAACTGTTGAAACCATGTTCAGAAAGAGCCTTAGAAGCTGATCACTGAATTTGAAGCTGAGCAGGTAACAGTGAGACAGGGGACATGGTAGTGTGCTGTTTTAAGCTTGTTGGGTTTCCTTTGGTAAACTTAAATGCCATTTGTGAGCCACTAGATGGCCATCTCTCTTCCAATCTAAGGGGGGGGGTGTCACCCTCTCACTTTGCTTCAACATATTTCAGTTCAGTACTGCCTTAGAACAAGGGTATGCAAAAGTCAGCTATAAAAATGCAGATTTTTCGTAAGAAAGGAATACAGCCCAAGGAAGAGAAAGACTTGAGAAATCCTGGAAATGGAAGAGATGCAATGCAAAAATGATAATGAAAGGCAGAGCCCAGCTTGTAGAGATGAAAGGAGACAGAGAATAACTTGGGCGCCCATATGAAAAGTGTCTGAAGATCATGGGTTTTACTTGGAACATAGTGTCTGAACTTTAGGAAGGAATCTTAAAAGGGAACATAAATTGTAAAATGAGTTCTCTGAATACTTTGATGTGGTTGGTTGTGTTTCATATGAATTTGGTCAGAGAGGGTGGAAATGTCCTCCTAGGTCAATGATCCGAAAACTGCCAGAAGAAGATTTATGAAGGTTTTCAACTATATTGAGCACTGCTTGAGTTGCCATTCCACATCCTTGTGTACTCATAGAAAGAGCCAAAAAATAAAATGTAAAAAGGTTATTTGGGTGATGTGCAGCAGTGGATATAGTTGTTACATATGTTTCTTAACAGAGTGTAAACTATTCGGGCTCAAATAAAAAAAATTCTTCAGATTCTTTTTTTTTTAAAGGAAAGATATCACTGCAACTAGGGATGGGTAAATCTGTCAATTTTGTTTCTATTTTTCATTTTTCCAGTCTTAAGTTCAGTTTCCACATTTCCACTTTGCAAATTTCTTTCAAAACAAATCTCATGAAAATTTCTCAGCATTTTTGTGTGAAATTTTTGTTACACATTGCCCAATATGCACAATTTTTTTTTGCAAGGCAGTTTCCCCTAATATAATGCATTTTTAATTTTATTTTCGCCAATATCCGCATTTGATTTCCTTCCCACCTCTGGTATCACTGGAGGGCCATCCATTGTGCCCAGTGGCCTGGTGTTGTTGTTATTGAATTCTAGGTTGGTACATAATAAGGGCATGTTGGTCTATGCATGCTGGTCTGTATAACCGAGACCTGGTTGGGGGAGCTGGGTGGACCAGACCTGGATGAACCAGACCATAGTTCTTCTGTACCTGGGTATTCTGTGCAACACCAGTCCAGTCCAAAGCTGAGCAGACCAAAGGGGCACCTTCCTCATATCTTCTATTTTCAGTGCAACTTCCTACAAAATGCTAGGGTAGGTTAAATAATACATTTTTAGTCACTCCAATACTGTAAATGCTGCTGCTGCAGGAAAACAATGGCAAATATTCTGAGATAGCCTGCATCTGCGAATTAAGATGGAGGAAATAATGTTAGACCCTATAATGATAGGGTCATGGTAAACATTAAAGAGATAATAGATGTGGAAATACTTTGAGAATTCAGGGAAAGTATGAAATAAATACTAAGATAAAAGATAAAGGAAATGACCCCTGGACGGTTAAGTCCAGTCAAAGGCAACTATGGGGTGTGGTGCTTATCTTGCTTCAGGCCGAGGGAGCCAGCGTTTGTCCACAGACAGCTTTCTGGGTCATGTGGCCAGCATGACAAAACCACTTCTGAGAGTTTATACAAATACTGTAAAGTTGAAGAAGTTCCAGTGCATTCCATGCCACTCCTCCTTTCTGAGTAAAGAGCATCACTGCACTTCACTGCAAACATTTACATATTTTCTCCTTATATGTCCAGTCTTCCTGCTTTGTTTCCTAAGGTGGACTTTCCTGTCATGCATTGTCTGCATAGCATGAACATGCTTTTCCCTTTCTTTCATCTACCTCTCATTCTTGACATACTTTGCAATCTTACTCGACATACTTTGCAATCTTACACTGCACAGACTGACTAAATCACATCTGTTTTGTAATTCTTTTAGTTATGCTAACTAACATGGAAGGCAATGGCGAATGTGCCATTTTTCACAGCGTTGTTTAATTATTTTGGCTTAGAGGGAGATAAATGTAGATTTGATGGGGATTCCTCAGATATTTACTTATTCAGAGATGATAAGAAAGGACATAAAAGCCAGCACATACTTGTCTCAGGCAAACTTTGCGTTGAAGCGTTGTGTATAAAAGTTTTGAATGAATGAATGAATTCATGTACAGTCCACAATGCTTGTTACTCAATTCACACTTTTGACAACCCACCCACCTTCAGCAATGTGCAATTTTAAATGTGTGAATAACTATATATACTTTGCAATATAACACGCCCACGAAGGAGGTTTCTGTTCACATTATACCATAGAAGTAAAAGTATTACCACAGCTTTCTTTATCTGCATTCTACCTTTTAAGTTTCCTGTCTGTTAAACCTACCTAGGTAACAGTAGGGAGAAACCCAGCACTGACTTTCAATCCAAAATCCATATCAGGGCAACACTTTATTAGGTGAACCATAATGTCACAAAACAATATGCAAATATTCAAATTCCCCAGAGCCCTTTATCAAGCTATATGGTAAAAAGGAGGAAGGATGGCAGCTGGGAGAGGAAGAGGAGAAAATATGTTGGTGGGTGGTGAAGACATGGAGTCTGCATTTAAACATGGTCTAAGGGTGGAGTGTGTGAGGATGTAGCAGACACTCTGGTGAGGGTTAGGCTGTGCATACTATGTACCTTTAAAGTGCACATTCTTTCCTCCAAAGAATTCTGGGCACTGTCGTTTACCCCCCCCCCCCCCCGAATTATAATTCACAGCCACCCTTTATAAACTACAGTGCCCAGAATTCTGTGAGGGAAAGAAAGTGATTCAAATGTGTTTTAAAGGTATAGTGTGTAAACAGCCTGAGTTAGGTGCTATGCAGGTTTCAGGTCATATCCAAGGCTGCTGTGAAGAAGGAACATACAATGGTTTGAAAAGGTAGAATTTGACTGTGATGTAACAGAGGTAAACTGAGCCAGACAAGGATACTAAAAGGATACTAAAAGTGGTGTGTGTGTGTGTGTGTGTGTGTGTGTGTGTGTGTGTGTGTGTACTGAGTAAGAGCCAAAATGTATAGGACTGAATGTGAGCCAACCAAAACTGGGGGAAATTCATTCTTAAATTTAAAACTAATGTTGCTCTGATTTGAACTGCACTTACTGTTTATAGGAAGTTCTGACTTAAACATTAGTTTCTAAAGTAAAATCGCTGTTTAATCATTAAGTTGTCACGCAGATGTCTGGGATTCAGCTGCAGAAAATTCCATTATTTCATCAATACAGTAACCAAATGAGTGGTCATGTTGCCCATAAAGGTGTGGTATTTCTCAAAGCATGGTTTACATTTTAATATATTATATGCTGGTGCTTAAAAATAATGCATGATAATAAGTGAAATGAATTGAGAACATCAGACCTTTTGAAAAGTTATCAATATTCAATACCAAACTCAAAGCTCCATTCATTTTTGATAGATCATTTTTGCCCTTCACCAAGTTTTTGATGTTGTTATCATTAATTTATTAATGAATCACCTTTTATCTATATCCCAGGTGATTTACAGATATACCATAAAAACAGCTATATTGAAAGTATCTACTGTATTTTTAAGTAGAAAGAAAACTAAAGGCAGTTAAAAAAAGAAAAAAGAAAATGAACACTTAGGACAAATACCTTTTCACCCTGGTTGAAATACTTGTTGAAAATACCTTCAATTGTTTGTGTCTGGTAGGAAACAATTTTGGCCCAGTGGGCCTGATCCTTATCTTTTTTCCCTTGCCATGGGCCAACTCTGACATCACACTCTGAACCTACCAATCATGATTTCTCTTCTCCTGTAGATTTAAGGCTTTATACTTCTTTTGAATCCTCTGATTCCCACCCTCTACGCCTGCAAAAACAACAACAGGGATGTAAAAGGTCAACTTAACTAAAACCCAGAACTTTCTACAGTAATTACTTTAACAATTATATGTGACTTGAAATTATTGCCAACCACTTGCTACGGGTGTGATTAGAAAATGACAATTCTGTGATATTCAGTCTTAATAGGAACACACACCTTAATTTATTTCCTTGTGAACTCACTACTTTCTTACTTTGTTCCCTAGCCAACAAATATTTGAAGAGGCAGAATATGTTTAGGTATGTTTAACTGGGACAAAAAAATGCACACCCAGTTTGTATAGGTTTTGTGCTACATGGTACATATTGTTCGTTATGTTGGACATTTCCTTCCCGGTTGTTTTCAGAAGCATTGCTCATATTTTACATGAACCATGACTCACTTATTTCCCTGTCATGGGCAAATATACAGTATGTCTTAACATCCCATCTGAAAAGTTCTCTGAACGTGCAAGGACACATGGGGGGGGGGGGAGAGATCCAATAAGAAATGCTTATCAGTAGCAGGCGGGAGGGGTGTGTGACCTAGTCAGTTTACTCCCCCTTACTTGTCTGTACAGCTTCCCCTCCCGGAGAACAGCTGGGCGACAACAAGGAAGCTGCAGTTTACATACCACATGAAGCAGCCGGCTATCTTTTTACCTGAATCATAGGCTACATAACTTGAGACATTTTGGGAAGCCCCCTATTCTGTGAAGGATTCAAATACAAGTCCCATCACTTGCTGTGTTCCAGACACAGAGAGAAAGACATGGATGCGTTTTCTGTGATGCTTTTGTGAAGTCTTAGTGGCCTTCTTCTTGTCTTGGATGAATTCTCCCACACAGCGCATGTGACTTATTTTCCTTCATCTGATTTAAAGGCCTTTAGTGAACACAGCACCCGACAGATGCAGGTGGGCGTGGAGGATGAGAAGAGAACTTCAAGCAGCCTGTCAGAGGTAAAGGAGTGCACTGGCTGCACATATGTGTCTGTGGCAATTGGACTTTTCATTTTGTGCTAGGACCAGTAATATTGTATTTTGTATTTTGTAATTGTTGCAGTAGCCTACTCTAACGTAGAGGTTACCTAGGGTACTGTCTTAAAGGCGCCCCAATTTTTCTGCTTCTTTTTCACGTATGTAGAAATTTTCCATCTTCCTGCTATGAAAAGATGCACAAGCACCTGCTACAATAAGTTTAAAAATAATAATTAACTATTGACAAACAACGAAATCAAAAAGGTTTCTTTCTTTTTTTTAAAGGTTGTTCTTTGTTAATGTAAGATATAAAAAGTATCTGATATTATATATCTATTATTGCTGTGCACTCTGGATACTTACATAGTTGGCTTAAGTCACATTTTTCAGGGGGCTCCTAATTTACATTGAAACAGTAACTAATGGACATATGATTTCTTTTCTTTTCATAGGATATATTGGCAAAGAAGATGCCAGTAGGTGTACTGGAAAAACAGATTATATCATTGGAAAAACAGAGGCAAGAGGTACCGGTAATTTTAAAGCATTTTTTTGGGGACAAGCTGATGGACTGCAATGGGTTGTTCACTTGGAGTTTGGGGTTGTAAATTCATTGTTGTAAATGCACATTCATCTTTCTGGAGGAAGCAGTGGTTAATCTTGGTTCTCCTATGCATGAATTGCATCATGCATGTGGTTAAAAACTGTGTGCATAATTATGGTCCATGTTTATATGTACATGTAAAATGTATCAGGTATAGATGCCATAATAAAACCTAGTCTTTGAAGCAGCTTTGAGCTCAGCTGGACTTTCCTTACCCATTGTGACCAATAGGTTTGGCCTCACATGTTGACAAAAAAGATCTTGGAATCAAGGTGGCATATATCCACCTGTACAGTTGTCTATTTGAAGTAGCCATCTATTTGAAGCATTGTGTGGTCCAAGTCTGGTTTAAATATAGAGACTTAAGAAGGAAATCGTGCCTTGAAGTTGCCTATTGACATCACCTAAAAGGCAGAATGAGCAGGCACACAGTTCACCAGGTTACAATCTCCCCACTATGATGTATTGTAATGTATTCCTATTGATATTTCCCCTCTAAATTTTCTTGTATACATATAAATTAGTATATGCAAATATTATGCAAATCTGTGACCTCTTTTGCCCTTTTTCTTGGTAGTGTGTTGTAAGGGGCTATGCTGCCTGGAATGCTTACATGATGGTATATATAAAGGATGGGAAAGAAGCACATTTCATGCTGCTGTGAACTAAGTGAACTTTCAGAAGTCTGCTCATCTTAGAAATCCCTGCAGGAAGTTTTGTGTTTAACATTTGCATTTCCACAGCATTAAGCCTGAGTCAGCTGCCACTCCCTATCCGTCTTGCCCTAGCATTCATTCCTATGCTTTATATATCATACAAACGGGCAAACGGGATAAAATCTTATTGTAAGTGTTTTGTACAGTAATACAAAACAGCTGTAAGTAGTGTAGTTAAGAGGTTGGAAGCAGATATAATCAATAAAACCTTAAATGACCTGAGGCTTCCATGCTTTAGGAGCCACATTCTTCCAATGACTCTTGCATATCTCAGGAAATAACAGTGTTGGGGAAAGCCCTGTAGGTCACAGCTCACAGCAGCTTTGAAACTTCCCACATTTAAGAATCTACCAAAGTCCTGTCCTCTGTTTCTTCCGAAATGTTTTTTCTCAGGCAAGAATTTGATGGCTGATTGAGCATTATTTTACTTACGTTTGGTTAAATTAAAATTTAAAATATCTATGTTTTATCACTATTCCTGTTCTGAGAATCAGGAAATAAGGCAAATGAAATCTCTAAAATAATATGCCAGTTCCAAGATTAAAATATAAGACCACTGCAGGTTTCACACTTGTAATGTGAGAATAAATAATGTACCTAACACAGTTAGTTAATAATTTCAGCTGCTGGCAGTGAACCATCAATGGGATCAGCAGTTCAGGCGAATGAAACAGCAGTATGGAAAAAAGGTAAATTTCTATTTAAGTGTGACAGAAGTGGAGGCTACCTTTCTATACTTTTAATTTGTTTTGTTTTGTCTTGTCTCATTTTTAAGAAGGGGAAGGTAGAGTAGCAGAAAGGGTGGGCAAGGAACAAAAACATATACTGCTTTTGAAAACCTAGCAAGTGCATCTGATGTAGGTTTGAGGTGATGATTGCTGCAGTCTTTTGGAGAGGATAGTGAATTCTGATGACAGAAGAAGAAGAAGAAGAAGAAGAAGAGTTTGGTTTTGATATCCCGCTTTATACTACCCTAAGGAGTCTCAAAGCTGCTAACAATCTCCTTTCCCTTCCTCCCCCACAACAAACACTCTGTGAGGTGAGTGAGGCTGAGAGACTTCAGAGAAGTGTGACTAGCCCAAGGTCACCCAGCAGCTGCATGTGGAGGAGCAGGGAGGCAAACCCGGTTCACCAGATTACAAGTCTACAGCTCTTAACCACTATACCACAGGTTATTTCAGGCATGGGCAAACTCTGGCCCTCCAGATGTTTGGGACTACAACTCCCATCATCCCTGAGCACTGATCCTGTTAGCTAGGGATGATGGGAATTATAGTCCCAAACATCTGGATGGCCAGAGTTTCCCTATGCCTGGGTTAGGGAGTGAAATGGCTGGCACTGTTTACCATTAATTGTGGGGGTCTTCCTCCCCCACTCCCTTTGCTACTGCATGTGTACCTTCAGCATATAATGAAAACTGTATGTCGGATGCATTTTTGGTGAGGTGTGAGTTTTACAATTTAGGGACTGCTGCAGAGCCTCCACCACCCTGAGCCTCTGCTGATCTTAACACCCAAGAGGGACTCCAGATGGATTTGGTGTTGCCCTGGAGCACTGTGGGGTAAAAGATGGTGGCTACTACAGTAAAATGGCCACTCCAAATTGTGCTAGGTTCAGGTAGCTTGGAGAAAAGAAAATGGCAATGGGACCAATGGAAGAAGAGTGCTAGTCTTGCAGCTGTTGCCAAAGGTAATGAAAAAGAGAAGGCCATGATACTGCTGTTAATGCTGAGCTGTCCCACCCACCCACCCAAATTTCCCTCCCCAAAATGTTTGCTGCTTATGAACGGGGTTGTGAGCTTGGGAGGTTATCTGGTCTTTGCTCTAGTCCTTTGTTTAAGTTGGGTAAAGCTGAGTTCTGGGTCTGAAAAGGTTAGTGCTTTAGCACATAAAAATAATACTAGTAAGTTGTGATCTAGCAAGTTTTAAAAGTACTTTGCACACAGCATTTCAATAATCTGTACAACAGTCATGTAAGGTTGGCTAGTATTAACTTTATATAACCAATAGGAATCTGGGCCAGTGGCTGAAGATTAGAATCAGTGACTTGTCTTTTTCTTTTTTAGTTACTTGAAGTAAGATTTAGATCAGGGATTTCCCCTCATGCAACACAGCTAACTATTATACCTGTTCTATATAGGTCTATCATTCCCCACGGGACAGCTCATCACAAGTTTCAGAGGCTCAGCAGCTTTTGACTTCTAAATCTCATAAGCTTAGTCATATAGATTTATCCTGAAATGTATTTTATAGCATGTGGTGGTCCCTGCTTTCCCACGTTGACCATTGTGCTGCCCAGCCGCTGCTTCCTGGTGAAAGAAAGGGATCTATCTTACCTCAATTATCCTTGTGTCACATTGCAGGTCACAGATGTGAAAGCACAACTGGAAACAATGCAGAAGAGTGTCAAGGAACTGGAAAAAGAAAGGCACCAAATGCAGCAGGAGTGTAGAAGGCTGGAAGCCCTGGCTACAAACAGCCTCCTACAGGAAATGGTAGGAAACTGTTGTTTTACTATCACCAGGGTGGGGTGGGGATTTTAGTATTCATTGGTCTAGTTAAAGTTGTGTTTGTAGTTCAAAAATGACTGAGCCCTATAGTAGTAGAAAAGTTATCTAGCTGACAGTCTGTGTTACTCTTAGACAAGGAAAAAGAGAACAAATGCTTCGATAGATGTTATATATGCATTTATATATATATGCAGCTATACTCATTAATGAGAAAGGTTTCGGGGGTAAACCCTGAGGAAAAATCCATACCCACTGCCTTTCTTCAGGAGAAGAAAATGCTAAGGAGTAAACCCTACACAAGTCTGGAGTGGAGTCCCTAAGGCAGTTGGATGGTGTTTTGTATGCCTTCTTTTGGCAATTCCTGCAGCCAAGCTGGTGACAAATGTATTGCCCTGTTTTCCTTTGGACCTCATTAGCTAGGCCAAGAGGCAGACCTCCATGTACACTGCCCAGGCTTGCACCCCAGTGAGGTCACTTTGGTGCTGCCAATGCAGCAAAAACAATTCAAGAGAAAGCAGTTACAAGTCTCTGCAGCCACAGCAGGTGGTGTGATTCTCCAGAGGTTTGACTTTATCCCTGGAGGAGCAATCTATTGTCTCTCAAGACAGAAAAATGCCAACAGCAATGCATTAAAATATATATATATATGTTGATGTAAGGTTCTCAGGGTGGTTGCTCGTGAGTGTATAGGCAAGACTCCGACCTGTCTTTTAGTAGTTTTATTGTGCATACTATTTACAGTGCAGAGCTACAAGTTCATGTCTGTATCAGTCACTAGCAGAATCCGGGAGTGGCCCCTTCCGGCTGGGACCCCAACATAAGAGCTTCGGTATGCGAAATCTCCACCTCCCTTCCTTGCGTTTCACCCCTCTGTGCGCATGGGGTAATGGAAATGGCGTGTCTCCCTCCTCGCCCGCTGGACGAGGGGGGTGCAGGGTCTCTCCAACATCTCCAGAGCCTTTGCTCTCAAGCCTCTGAGCAGCATGCCCCTCCCCACTAGAGACATCACTGCTTGCTCCGCTGAGAGAGGAGGTGCTGCTGGCCAGGTGGGGTCGGGGCTCTCTGTAACATCCCGAGAGACCCTCCATCAGCGTTGCGCTGGGGACAGTTCCCTGACAGTTGAGCTATCACTTGGGTTCAGTTTCAACCAACTCTTTAGTAACAGGAGCTTTGCAATCTCACAGATTCCCTGCCCCCAATGTTTTCTAAGTAGAATAGAACCAAACAGATGGAGGCTTTTGTAGGTCAATATTACAGAGCTATTGTGCTCGTCCTGCTTATGCGCTTCTCATAAGCATGTGCAAACAGAATGCTGCACTAGATGGACCTTTGGTCTGATCCAACAGGGTTCTCCAAGGGCCATAAATTCAGAAATATGTGAAACTAAAATATTAGAATATAAGAAAATCTAATTCACATGCTAAAATTTTGACTAACTAGAGGTAGAAAAAGCATTTGCAATGGAGAAGCCACGTATATTAGTGGCCTTAGGAGGGACCATGGTCCACTGATGTGCACACTTTGTATATGGAAGGTTCCAGATTTAATCTCTGTTATTTCAAGTGTGGTCTGAAGGCACATGAGACCATCTCCTTACTGAAGCTAAGCAGATCTGGGTCTAGTCAGTGTCTTGTAAAGGTGACATGGGAAACACGTGTGTGTTAGCTTGGGTTGCACGATGAAAGAAAAACAGAAAATAAATGTAAGAAAATAAATCAAGTTGCACATGACGGGAAAGGACCTTTGTCTGAGACCCCAAAAAGCCACTGTCTGCCAGAGTTGGCAATACTGGGCTATATGGACAAATGATCTAACTTCATCTAAATGTACCGGTATCTTCCTCTTTTCTGGTTTTCAAAAACAAATTATTAATCTATTTTCTAGCAGACGCTTGGTCTTTCAGACAGAGTGAAACTACCCCTTTTCTTACAGAATCTGGCATGTTTGATGTTAGGCAGGTATCACTGGAGTGACTAAGACTGTTAATTTAATTTATTTACAGCTCTTGACCTTGGAAGTCAGTTGACTTTTGAGACAACTGAGGTATTCCATTTCCATTTCAAGTTGGATAAAGTCTTAGGCTAAGGTGTCCTTGAAGCACAGCCAGTTTTACCATTAGGCAAAATGAGGGGTCCGCCTCAAGCAGCTGATTTTTGGTGTCATGAAAGGGCAGACAATTGGGGAAGAGCCACTTGTGAGATTCACCCATAACTTTTCATGCTGTGTTTTTACTTCCTCTTAACTGTCTGGACTTTGTGTCTGGAATTGTTCTTGTTTTGATTATGTTGTAACCTACTCTGGAATCATATGATGAAGGGTGGCCAGAAATATTTCAAATAAATCTGGGGGGAGGATCTCCTCCTGCTTTGTCCCCCCCCAGTAAGTGCTGTCTGCCTTGAAACTGTAGGGTGGAACAAATTCAAGATAAAATACAATTAAATCCCCCCCTAAGATGTCATTGCTTTGGCTGGGGATTGTGGGGCTACTCTAGTGCTCCAACCATGACCTCTGCTGCCTCCTTGACAGACACATCATCCAACAACAAGGCCTTCAGGGTGGTATTTACAGTTGTGAAGGGGTAAGCTCTATATTTCTTCAGCTACCTCATGCAGTTTTATGACCTATATGTGCCACATGAGAGCCCAAAAGGTAGTCAATAGAATTTCATCAGACTTTAGTGTATCTGGGATGAGCTATCCATCAGTTTTGCTGCTGTTTTCTTTCCGAGAAGTTTGGCATGCTTCCTTGGAATAATAATAATAAAAAATACAGCACATCTGTCAGACCAAGAAAAAAATGCAACCATCTGCACTTTATCAACAATCTATGTGTTTTTACATTCCAGAGAGACAAAAAAATCCTTAAGGAAGAGAATAGACTTCTGAAAGAAGAAACCTCCTTAGCAAATACAAAAAAGATGCATTATGAATGTGAAATAAGTCGGCTTAACAAGGTAAGGATATTCTTGTTTCAGAATATTTATCTCTTTGCTTTGAAATCTTTACCTGCTCAGGTAAAGAAGTTTATCCATTTGGCAGCTACTGATTGTAAAGTTGGTGAGCATTATTTTTGTCACCTGCTGTACTAATAGCTTATGAGAACGCAAAGTAATAAAATTACACGAAAGCATTATTTTCAAAGAGCATGCTTAAGGTGGCTGTCTTTATTTTAAAAGAAACACAGCCGTGTAGGGCCCTGATCCTTATTATGCTGCTGGTCCAGATTGGGGGCTAGACCAGTACCCCACCGAAAATAATCCCTAATGCTATTTGCTCCCCCAGCTGCTGTTTGTAGTAAGTAGCACCTTCAGTGGCAAATAGAAGCTGTGCATTTGTGTATGAGATTTTTAAGGAGAAACCAGGTCAGGAAGAGTTTTGTTTTGTTTTTGTTTTTTTGGACTGGGGAAGCATGTTGGAACCGAGCTTATAGTTTGTCCGTCCCCCCCCCCCCCGCCTTCACTCTAGGTGACGTGAAGACTATTATAACAACAACCTTACATTATTGCATGCTTACTCTGAGGAAACACTATTTGTGTTGCACTTCCCTGCTTCACACTTGATGTGAATGCTGGGGAACACAAACAGGAGAGAGCTGTTGTGCTAACGCATTTGCTTGTGGGTTCCCATGGACATCTGTTTGGCTTCTGTGAGACAGAATGCTGGACTTAAGTTTGGAAGAGATGGGGAACCTCCAAAATGCAACTCCCCAGCCCTCTATACCTGGCTCTTGGGACACTGTCCAGATCATGTCTCCTTTCTCCAAGCCACACTTCTCTCTGGCTATGCTCCACACTCTCCTTTTGTCCTTGTGCCTGGCTGGATTGTTTCCTTGAATTGTACTCACCTTGATGGGGGACATGGAGAGATGTAATGTGTGTGTGTGTGGGGGGGGGGGAAGTTGCCTACTGATTGAAGGTAGGAGTCATGCCCACCTACTTTTGGCTCCCGGCCCTGACCACCACTGGCATGCAGTCACTGGAAGGGAATGTGGTCCCCGAGCTGCAAGATGTTCTCAGCCCCTGAGAGAGGCTGATCCATCTGATCCTTTTATGTTCCAACTGATATTTGCATGATGCAACAAATGCTGTAAATATCTTTGAGTAGAAGTGGGGAATCTGTGGCCTTCCAGACATTGCTGCCTATTGTGGCTGTTTGGTAAAGTGCAACTAAATCCCCTTAGCTCCTACTTTTTATGTTTACTTTCTGAATGCCACAAATTCTGATTTATAGTTTATATCATATCATATCTACTAACAGTCATCTCAGTTCTCTGAACTGCCGTCCTTATGCAATCAAATGGTGGTGTGCTCACACAAGAGGCAGATTATATGTAAACTTGAAACATACAGATAATTTTTTTAAGACCAAAGGAAAGAGGAATGTGGGATGACTGCTGAAAGGGTGAAAACAAACAGAAAATTAGGGCATGGTGAGGGAATAAATAATATGGACTGGAATATTGAACAGGAACACTCAATGCTGCAACATTTTTTTGCAAGCCCCCCGTGTATGTTATAGTTTAGCTGTACTTTTTTGCTTTGTACTCAAGAGGCTGTGTGCCAAAATGATGGTCTCCCCCTGCCTGTGTCTCTTCCTCCCTTTCTCTCTCATGTACAAGAGAAATGGGATGATGTATGTCTCTCCTGATTATTTGAAGAATATGGCCCGGATCCAAATCTCCACATCTTAAGCAGCTGGAACTAGGTGTATGTAACCCACTTAGATACTCGGAACACCAAGAATAATTGTTTGAGGAAGGGAAAGCAGGAATAATAAATCCAACACCCCCCATCTTGAAACTATGATAGGCAGAATTAAAGTATTCAACAGGGGCTATGCATCACACCCCAGTTCTTGGAGCAGGGAAAGGCAAATCATATAAGCAGCAGCTGTTTGTACATGCAGATCCACACCGAGCTTCTGCACACAAACCAGCCCTGGCTGGATACTCCAGGTGTATAGCCAGATTCTAAAATGTTGCAAAAGAAGAATAGAAGGCCATTGCTGGAGAGGCATAAAGCATATTTCCACCAAGAGAGGCTACATAAAGCAATGAGGGTATTTCCTTTTAACCATATCTCCTGGTAAACCACAAACACTTCCTGAGGAAACACATTTCTCTGAAAAATAGTTCTATCTAGCTTTAAGTTAAGCGACAAAACACAAAACTTCAAGCATGAAAAATACATTGTCATTAAAATAAAAACGTTAGCTCTGGTCCACTTGAATCTTGCAATTAATGACAGGTGGAGAAACAAAGTGAAATGTCATAGGCTAGCATGCAAATAAATAATGACTTTCAGGAAGCATATTGTTGTTATTTACAACCCAATATTTTTGAGTCATGACATAAATTATGAGAATCTGAGGGTGGCAAAACTGCCAACAGTATTTTTCATTGCACACTAGTGGAAAGTTAGAGAAAACAGCTCAGCACTTGCAGCTTAAATGCCTCCTCACCACCCAGATGTTTATCTATGGTTATGATCACTTCAAGCTTTTAACTTGAATGCAAAACTTTCATGATATCATGAATTGAGAAGTAATTGGGAACTACCAGTGTGGTGGAGCAGTATGGTGGAGGTGCCCTACCCTCATTGTCATTATTGCAGCTTACTTGGATAGGGCAGGAAAATTAATTAATTAATTCATTTTAATATCCTGCCTTTCCTCCAAGGAGCTCAAGGTGGCATACATAGTTCTCCTCCTTCCCATTTAATCTTCACAAGAAGGTTAAGAGCACAGTCAGCCCAAGGTCACCCAGTAGGGTGGGAATTGTAGGGTGGGAATTCAAACCCTGGTCTCCAATTTCCTGGTTCACTACTCTAACCATTGCATCACAGTGACTGACTAAAGAAGTGTATAGGAACTTACTCAGTGTTACAATAAAATTATGTTTATATCGATATTTAAACATGTCTGCAAGAATCCACAGGGCAACTGATAAATTTACAACACAATCCTATACATGTCTGTTTATACAGTATGTACTTCCCGGTAAGTTTATATGTACTTCCTACAGTGCAATCCTGTGCACACTTACCTGGTCCACTGATTCCCAAATAGATGTCCAGGATTGTGCTGAAAGAATGACATGTTTCAAATGGCAAGGAGACTTAACATATGGCAAAAGAGAGATCTGGAAGTGGGGGAAACAACCCTCATCATGAAGAAAAAATGACATAAGGTCATCTTTGGATAAGAGAGCCTTGAATGCAGCACGCAAATGTACTGTCATCCCCACAGGTGTAAGCCACATGGTAACAAGAAAAGCCAAATGAGATCTCGTGCACATTTATTGTATGGTTAACAAAACATATTGAAGTCAGGTTACGATTTGGAATCAATTAGAGGAACTCTTAAATGTAAATGCACTTTGAGTTTGTTAGAATGTAAGGGTTTTTTGTTTTGCCTTAGTTCCATTCCTCATCTCATTTGTGATTAGTTACAATAATATGTCATTTAAAGCTATCAGTTTCTAAGTTACTTCTAATTTTGAGGCATTAGATAGCTAGGACTGCATTGTGTTGGCATCTGTCTGTCTCAAGAGGCAATGGAGTATATATCCAGGGGTGAAGTTAAACTGCTGTGTTAGCAGCACTGGGGCAACCTCTCCAGGATACAAAAGCCTGGGCAGTGTGTATGGAGGCCCTGGGCTGCCCAAATGACAAGACCCTGCTCTTGGCCTCACTGATGTGGTCAACAGGAAAACAGAGCAATATGTTTGGCACCAGTTTAGCTGCAGGAATTGCTGGGAGGAGGCGTACAAGGCACCATCCACTCCAGGTTTGTGTAGGGTTTACTCCTCAGCCTTTTCTTCTTCTGAAGATATCCTGCAAGGCAGCAGAGGTTTCAGATCAGTTTTCCTTCTCCTAGATGGGCTACCTTTCCAGGTTGATGAGTTTCATCTGCCCAGCTAGGACTAGAAGTTTGGTTTTCTGATAACTTAGAGCACAATCCTAACCATGTCCACTCAGAAGTCCTGTGTGTTCAATGGGGCTTACACCTAGAGAAGTGGGGTTGGGATTGCTGAAATTCTAATATGCAGTTGAATGCAGCCTGGTGTGAGTCTTTGGATTGTGATGATAATACTAATCTAACACCAAGTTAAAAACAACTAGAAAATGAGGTATTTGACTCCCTCAAAAAACTAACATACATCCCCCCCCCACAAGAATCCTGGAAAATAAAGCTCTCTGAGGAGTAAACTACACTTCACAGAATTCTTTGGGGGAAGCCATAGATATTAAAGTGGCATAAATGTGCCTTAAATATTCTACCACCTTTAGGTTGGGATAATGGGACTGGGAGGGGGGGATTGATCCCACAGATGCACACATATCTTTGCTGTGTGTTTAGGGGATGGTGGAAGCTGCCACTTTATTCAAGACCATAATATCATTTTCTCTTCAGGTGTCTTTGCACTTCCAAGGAATGGGGGGCGGATGCCCCCCAGTTTGAGAACTCCTATTGTAATGCAGATTCCCCAACCTTTACTGGGGATTATAAATATGTTAGTTAGAAAGGCTAATGAAGATTGTACTGCTTAAAAAGCAATGATTTTTATGTAGTGATCTCCATGTATAAAGTACTCTTTTCTTTTCTTCCTTTTTGGATACAGGCGCTTCAGGATGCCCTGAAAAATCAAAGTGCCCCCTTGAATGTGGCTCCTGTGAACACCCAGGATATGAACTGCAACCATGAAGAGATGAAAATGCAAATGGAAGTTCTCAGGCAACAGGTATAAATGGACCGCATATGGACCTGAGCAGTAGTGTTGTAATTCATTTAATTCTAAAGGTAGAACTCCTAGGTTTTTACATGAACATTTTATTCTGCATACATTCATGTGCATGAATTCCACGATGAGCTCAGAACCGTTATAAATGAAGGTTGACATTTTCAGTATAAAGTCTGGTTTTCAGATGTAGTACTACCATTCATACTAGAAAACCTCAATAATAAACAGCTAGATCAGCTCACATATCCTCCCCAACCGGTTGATCTATATTTACGTTTTGTTTTCATACTGCTATTTTAATTGCAATACTCCTACTCAACTCACCTATCAAATGCCACCGATGGGAGTTGATAATCAATAAGCCACGTGCCCTTTCCCCATTTTTGTGAGACTATACGTTGCTCATGAATCATGTTCTTCTTAGTGCAAGGTTTTTCTTTAGTTCAATATCCTAAGTGGACAGATAAATTAAAAGCATATGAAGTGTCCCCAACTGGCTCAAATAGACTCCATTATCTGTGGAACGGAAGATTGATTTAATCAGTGTTGCAGAACCTCAGGAAAAGATGTGCTGCTACCCCCCCCCCCCCCGGGTTTCCTTTTAGACAGGAACCCATCCGTTTAAAATTATGTTACTTTCCAGTTAACCTTAGGTTTAAAGTCTGTCATTCTGGACACTGTTAGAGTCAGTTGCTGAAATACAAATGTGTAGGATGGGAAGGCCTGTGGACTAAAATACTTGTTTCTGTCACGTTTGAAGGGCTTAGCCAGATTTTACTCTCACGTAATGCATGCCACATGTGGAAGGGTAAAACCTTGAATTTGATTTTCAATAATGGATTGTACACACAATAAAACAGAGGATATCATTCCCTCCCCCCTTCCCCCTATGCTTCAGAGGGAACTTAAATCTAGAGTCTTTTTTTTCTTTTTTGTATCATTTCATTTTATGCATCCTTTGAGATGTTGTGGAGTTCACACTGCATATTGGAGGACAGAAGGTTCCAATTCCACGTTAGAAGGACATTTTGCACTACCTCCTTTAGTTTTCTAAGCCTCCTTCATGTCTTAAGTTTGCAGTAATTATAATAAGGGTTGTAGGGATGATATAACAAGGGGAACCAACAGCAGGGCCCATGGACAGTTTTCCAGCCCCAGCTCCCCTCCTCCTACCTTATTGTGTCTGTTTGTATGAAAGGGGTAGGAGAGGTCACAACCATTCCCCAAGACTAAAAAACAGAGGAAGCTTAGCCAAACACAAAGGACTGCCCTCTTTCCCAAAGAGAACCAGAATGGCAGCCAGCTGTGTGAAAAAGCAGATAGTGTATGCCCACTGGCTGATCAGTATCAACTAAACACCTAGAGCAGATAATCTACTTGCTTTATGGCTTCGCCAGCCCTGAATTGCTTCCACACTGTAGTCATTTCTTCGTTCAATTATTACAAATAATTTGAGAAGTTATTGCCAATGCGATTTATACAATGTTTTCCCTGTTACCCTCACCACTTTTTAAATACCAAGTTGGTGGTGATTTTAAAACAAAGCAGATACTGTGATGCAATTGCATCTCTATTCCTGAGCAGGAACGCTATTCCAGGGAGTAGGTTCGGTTAAAGCAAATGCTTTGGATAAATGTGTTTTTGATCTCCCTTTAAGGCTGCATTAACACATCAGTAGTGCCTGACTACTTTTCCATCTGCTTATGGGGAGAGACATTGCAGGATTGCTGAATACAGGAGTATACCGTCCTGTGTGGAACCACAGTTCTAATTCTGCTTCCAGAATTAATGTGGAAGAACCATGAATCGGCTGCGCCAAGGAGTCATAAGCTACATTGATAGTATACTCTTAAAGCAATTCCCAGCACAAATTCCCCCTCTCAAAGAATACTGGGAATTGTATTTTGTTAAGGGGGCTGGGAATGGTAGCTCTGTAAGGGATGCACGGTCTCTGTTCTGTGGTTGAAATTCATAATTGACTAACTTTGGCTGTAAGGTTCTGAAAGTGGTATTTCTAAACTCTGGGATTCTGAGCACATCATGTAGAATTCCCTGGGAATGTGCAGGATAGACTGCATGACTCATGGGGTTGATAATCCAGTGACTACAGACACTGGCGCATTATCACGTATCAGCATTTCCAGTAAGTGGTTGTTCATAATGATTTTTAATTGAAGTCTTCCTGACTACTCATGCACTAGCTGTCAGTGATTTGCTCCTTACAAGTACATACTCATGGGGGGGGGGGGAGATAATGACTGATGCAAGCCTATCCAGACACATAGACACTCACATCTTTTTAGTTTACTGCTGGTTTTAATTATTATTATTATTGTTAAACATTTTTAATTACTTGGTTTTAACTATTGTATTGAATATTTCTGGTAAACTGTTTGGAAATTTTATTACAATCAAGTGGCATATAACTTTCTTTAAATAAATAACAGGAGGAATTGTGTCAACCAACACCAACACCCACCCAGCCCTGCCAATAATGCCAAGTCCCCTGTAATCCTTTAAACCAGTGGTTTTCAACCAGTGTGCCGTGCCACCCTGGGGTGCCTTGAATGATGGTCAGGGTGCCACAGGCAATACTGGCCTCTGTCTCTTTTTCTTTTGTTCCCTCCCTCCTCCGATGCCCTCTCACAGAAAGAATGTAGTTGGTCAGAGGAGCTGTGGACTCAAAAAAGTTGAAAACCTCTGCTTTCAACTACAAGGAGACAGTACCCTTCATTGCATAATGGAACACTTTACAAGAAAAGCAGGTTTGGAGGGGTGAGGAAGCCCATTTTCAGCCACAGTCCGAAAGGAAGCAAACAGTAGACCTATCCAGGGTTTGTGTTTCCTTCAGAATGAGGCACAGTGAAGAATGTATGTTTAGGATATATGGTTCATTTACAGCAGCGGTCAGCAAACTTTTTCAGCAGGGGGCCAGTCCACTATGCCTCAGACCTTGTGGGGGGCCGGACTATATTTTTTTTTGGGGGGGGATGAACAAATTCCTATGTCCCACAAATAACCCAGAGATGCATTTTAAATAAAAGAACACATTCTACTCATGTAAAAACACGCTGATTCCCAGACCATCCACAGGCCAGATTTAGAAGGCGATTGGGCCGCATCTGGCCCCTGGGCCTTAGTTTGCCTACCCATGATTTACACATATACAACCTGAGTCTACGATGGAGGGATTCATAGCATTAGCACCTGTTTCTCCCATAGGTGTAACCTTGGATTCAAACAGAAATGAAACATTGCTCTCTCTGTTCCTAGTTTGTTGCTTTGCTTCTAGATCACATCCCTCCAAACTATGCTCTCAACTCTGTCCTTCTAACTATCTGCAGGTTGCAGGAGGGGGGAACAACACCCATTTCCTATCTCACACAGATCCACTTCTTTTGTTCCCCTTAATGGCCCATCTCTCAGGTGATCACCTCACCAGGAAAGTAGCCTTGGCTTATATATTTTAACACTTGCTGGATCCAGGGGTTTGAAGGGTCTCGGCATTTAGCCTACTCAGTCCCCCCCCCCCCGTGTTCTTCCCTGTCACCAGTTCTTGGCACAAACAGAGCAGCTGCTCTAAGAAAGTTTTTTCAGGGAGGAGTAGGGCGGGTGCTAGGTCAGGCATGGCTGGCTTCAGACTTCTTGAATCTACTTTCTTTTCTTACTGGAACTTCAGCAATAGCTATATGTGAAAGATGCAACAGACAGAATAAAAGAACAGGGTGTCTCCTATTGAAGTATAAGCATAGGACTTTTACAAACAAATCTACATCTGGCTAGCTTTCTTCATTTCAGCAGCCTAATTTGAGTGGGAAAAGTAAATTTCTCGTTAATTAATTAGGTGTTGGAAACCCTTGTCAATCTACTGCAAATGACCCAAAGCTAAAACAATCTACTTCCAATCTATCTTTTGCCCACCTCTGCCCTGGACTGTCTCAGAGATTGCCACCTAAGGTGGTGTAGCTTAACACAGTGTATACATAGAAAGAGAGTGTTTAATCTGATAAATTGCCAGCAATTGTGTCAAGTCAGTTATCTCTCTTATAATCATACATTTTGTAAACTATTTGCCACAGTTGGGCATGGATAGTTCTTTAATAGAATTTCATTCTCCAATATGCTGTTCTTGTTCCATCTAGAATTATTTAAAGATGTGTTGTGTTTTTCCTTAAAAAAAAAATCAAAGCCTTTCTGACTCTTGATACATGAGACAGTGAGTGTAGTCCTGAAATAGTTAAATTAAAGGGTGTTTTACTGTTGACATAAATTGAATTCAAATTGTGCCAGATGAGTTGAAATGTTACACTAATTACTTATCAATGGAATATAGTCATTTGAATTGCTAAACATTTTGTAATCATACCTGCCTGAAGTCGCCAAAAGTAGCTTTTTCTCTTTCTCCAGAGCTGAGAATTAGCCTGTAGTTGTATGCATGTTTACCTGGGAGTAAGCTCCATTGAACACACTGAGGCTTACTTCTGAGAAAAAGTACATAGGATTGCTCTGTATATTACCATTTAATTTTGTTTGATGGATGGAACTAAAAGCCTGTGTAAGTAGAGGGAATTTATAGGAAAATACCAAATTAAAGCCAGAAATCCCTACAATCTTTCTGTGATTGTTAATTGCTATTAATTATGTGATTATGGATTCTTTGATTATTAATTCTTATATCCACACCAAATATAAAAATCATGTAAAATTCTGTGAACCGCCCTGAGACCTCCGGGTATAGGGTGGTACATAAATTCAATAAATAAATTAGAGGGGAAGGTTTGTGAGAACAAATAACTTTTTTTAATTACCAGAATGTCAAAACCCACCATGACATTTCTTTTTAAAGCATTTTTCATGTAAATGGATAGACTTGCCTATTTTGTATCTATTATAAAATTACAATTTGGGGCATTACCTCTACTGAATAGATATTACATTATCCTCATTTGTAGGTTCAGATATATGAAGAAGACTTTAAAAAGGAAAGATCTGATAGAGAGAGACTTAATGAAGAAAAAGAAGCACTGCTGAGAATTAATGAGAGAATACAGTTTCAGTTGGACACCCTAAATTCTCAGGTATGAATAAAAACAAATGTATCATTGCCAAAACATGTGCATTTTCTTCTTATTTTCTCACTTTCCATTCAACCCAATTCTGGCTGCCATTCCATTCTGGCTCCCGTTAATTGACACAGATTTTATATGAGGTCACCATCTGGGATGATATCATTCTGGAGTAATGTTGGTGATGAAATGAGGAATAATTTGAAACTCACACCCTGAACACACACAAATACACACACACATTAACTAAATGGAGTGACTTGTGACAAATGCAGTGGCTCATCAAATATTTTGTAACAAACACCAAAGTAGTTCTTTTTTATCTCTTGTTTCTGATCCCGGATAGTTTCAAGGGAATTAAGCAGAATAACATTTTCTGGCTATTCTGTATGATTTCTGCAACTAAGGCTGCATCTTATATATGTCTGCCTAAGCTCCATTTGCATACAACAGAGTGAAAATGCATTTATTCATTTTATGAATTTCCACGAGGTATCCTGAAGCAATTTACTACCGGTACCAGTATATAAATATCACATAGGATTGCTCCGTTAATCATGTGCATCTAAAGAGCTATAAATGACAGTCAACCCATGAATGGATTTTGGAAGACTAAGTTCAAATCCTTGTTCTGCTAGGATCTCATCAGTGTAGTTGTCCATCAGGTTAGGCCCTCGTATCCTTGAAGTGCTAGAGAGGAAACATGATAAGCTGAATTTGAATCCTGGCAAGATGGGGGCACCGTGGATGAATGGTCTCTGTGCCCCCCAAAATCAGTCAATTGCCTGCACCCGACAGGATGGTGCTCCTCCTGGAGGAGCAGGTATGAAGGTTGGGTGTGCTTCTGGATCCAGCCAGGTAGCATCAGTGGCTAGAAGTGCCCTTTACCAGCTCTGACTTATGTGGCAGCTACAACTGTTCCTGGACCAGGAGAGCTTGACCACATCAGTCCAGGCATTGTTGACAAAATAGGATTACTGCAATGTATTTTATGTGGGGCTTCCCTTGCACTTGCTCTGGAAGTTAGTGCCGAATGCTGCAGCACAACTGCTGGAAGGAGTGAGACCCAGTCTGCATATTACACCTCTGCTCAGAGATTAGCACTGGTTGCCCATTGGCTACTGGGCCAAGTCCAAGGTGTTACTATTAGTATATAAAGCCCTTGACAGCTTGGGACCAGCTTACTTGCAGGATCACCTTACCCATAGGTGCCTGCTTGGCCACTTCAGTCTGCATAACTGTCACTGTTACAAGTGCCACATAGTACATTTAATGTGGCAGCACCATACCCGTTGGAACTCCCTGTCTATTGGCATAAGGTGGGCACCTTCACAGTATTCTTTTTGGTGCCTTCTTAAAACATTTTTGTTTAGGGAAACCTTGTCAGTTTGCATTTCTTAGTGCAGAAAGTATTGATCTGATGTGTAGAGATCTTTCCTATTCTACTTAATTCAAGAGGGTTCTGGAAGCTGCTCTGTGTGAAAGAGACAAGCAGAGGGTTTGTGATGTTTAGGTTATACCTTCAGAAAAGCTGGCTTAAACTGGCTCTGTTATCTTTTCTGTCAAGGTCATTGTGACGAATCCCCGGCGCTTTCAATAAATTTGAAACAAATTTAAAATTTTAATAAATTTGAAAGACGAAAGAAGTCCAGGGGTGAAGCAATTCACCCTCAAATCCTTCCGTCCTTATTTTTAAAAAGCTCTATATTTCTGGACTTCTTAGAAATGAGAGCCTAATTCCAGCTTTAGTGGCCTATTATCATAACCCATCAAGGCTATTTGAATGAACAACCTCTTACCTACAGTAAAGGGCCTCCCTCAGCACGGACCCCACTGTATCAGTTTGCCTTATCACCCTGGCAAATTTGTGGCACTCTAGGTTTTCACCCCCATTGACCCTTCGATGTGACTCTAGGACACAAACTATCCTCTTTTTCCTTAGGCAAGTTTTACCCT
Source organism: Lacerta agilis (assembly GCF_009819535.1). Taxonomy (NCBI): domain Eukaryota; kingdom Metazoa; phylum Chordata; class Lepidosauria; order Squamata; family Lacertidae; genus Lacerta; species Lacerta agilis. The sequence continues at coordinate 46,689,962 of NC_046320.1, forward strand.
CTCTTGAGTCTTTGAGTTTGAGTTTTGATACACTGCTGGAACAACTAAGATGATTTTTCTTGGCACAACTGTTGCATTGGGCTACACAACAAGGATGAATTTTATTTTTTTGCAAACATAGTTTTTAAAGATTCATAAGGTTACAATCTTAGTTGCATTTATACATCAATTCCATCGAACTTTTGCTTCAAGTTACCCTAATCCTAACCAAAACACCCACTATCCTGGCCCCACACCTTTATTCTTTTTTCTTTCCACACTACGCTCCCCACTCTCTCCCCTTCCAACTGCCAAAACGGCTGTTCCCTCCTTTTTTAAACTGGGGAAGTTAAGTTAAGTTTGCTGCAACTGGATTTCTTATGAACAGTGCCAATCCTGAATGTATTGGATTTGTGACCATTATGCTCATTTGCCTTCAGTAGCAGTAAAGCTCTGCTGGATGAAATACAATAGCCTGTGGTCTATTTTTGGGAATCCTGCAACGTGTGTAAATTTTTACTCTGCTAACTATACATTGGAATCTACACTGGATCAATATTGAGTAGAATTTCAATGACAAGCCTATCAAGACATGCAGAAGTTGCATATGATTTGTCTCTGTTGATTTTCATAATGTTTTGAATATTTTTAAATACCTGTTTTTAAATATATTTTTAATCAATAATTTAATATTATTTATTTTTGTAAATGGCATAAGGGTTTTCTAGCAATCAAGTGGTATGTAAATTTGGTTAAATAAATCAAAAGTGTGCTTGTGCCAATCGCTAAGTCGATGTCGCCTTGTGGTATTTTCTACCTCCATCTGGGATCCCTGCTCATTAAGCATTTTATCCTTCGGTGCCTTTCTATAAAATCAGAACATTACACTATCATTGTGGAGATTGTATGGTGTAAATTGACATGCTTAACTGTTACATAAGTAAGACATAAATGCAGTTATAAATGCAGTTTGGGGCTCTGCTGGTCAACTTTTCTTGCAGGAATTGGAAAGGAAAGATTGAAATGTAATTTCTCACTTGTCAGGTGTCTCAAATGAAGAGGGAGTGGCAAGTGAAAAGGGTTGCAAAGAAGCTTAATATGGGACCATAGAACGAACAACAAAATCTTATTGGCCAATTCTGTGAACTAACACAGGATACCCGACCAATGCTTGTGCAACTATTTCCTAGAACTGTTTGTAAAGGAGACCCATGACATTCCTGGGCAGCTTGCACTATGATTTAACTGCCCTTTAAGTTTAGATTTGCCTCCCCCCCCCATATTTTGCCTAATCTTTATCAAGTGAATTCAGACCGGAGCATAAAACAATTGTCACCTGATGAACCTGTTAACTTATCTCACCAAGTTTCCACAAGGGGGCATGAGAGTTCTTGATTTCAGCAATTGATTTTTGATAACATACTTCTATGCATGCATGCACTTTTACAGTATGAAATTAATTTCCCCTGCACAGGTTAAAGACTGCCAGGAAGAAAGGGAACTACTTGAGAAGCAAGTAAAGCAACAGGTGTGTGTTGTACTTCAGATTTGTTTTTTTCTAGGAGGCTCAAATGACACACAGTACATGCTACTTGCAACCCAACTGAACTAATTTTGCTAATGTGATGAACAAAGAATTTGTCTGTATGACTCAGTGCATGCCATGATTTTGTGCAAATTCAGGCAAAGTGCAAAATATGGTCCTAAGTTGAAGCTAATTTTTTTGTTGAAGCTTAAAGGTTCCAGCTATTTTGGCTGCTTTGACCGAATTGCATGTTAAGTGGACAATATCTGGTGAAATCTCTAAGCTTAAAGGTGGACTCCATACAATTTCCAGTAGCCCAGAGAAGGGCATTATCCCTCTCTATGACCTTCCCAAACAGATTATGTTGATTAAGCAAATTTATGCAAATAGGTTTTTTGTGCCTAATGCATCCAGGTTAGAATTTTTTTGCTTTTTGTTGTGCTGGATTTTAATGCTTCATAGTGTATCAGGCTGTAGTCCGACTACTGGCAAACTTATTATCGGTCTTGCGTAGCTTACTTAGAACTAAGGGTGCAACTACCTGAATGGAAAGGCACCAGCTAACAGTTGGACATTGCAGTATGAAACCAGGAGTACATGAAATACTAAGATGTTACTGTTTTAATGGGGAAGTATTCATTCATTCATTCATTCATTTATTCATTTATTCAATGTTTGTATAGGCAAGAGACCTCCAAGCATTTACAGAAAAACATGGCTTCCCACATCAGATGTTTGTTCCTGCATGTTTTAGTTGCAAGAACTGTGGGTTACTTCACCCTTACCCTGAACCTCAAATAACATTGGCCTCGTGCAGCATTCACAGAAAGCAGCAGTGCCCAGTAAGTAATACCCTACTTCTGTCAGCCTTCATTTCACAAAGTAGAAATCAACATTGTACAACAACAAATGCATGGATTCTGCAGGAGTAGAATAATGTGTGCATTGTGAAATGTAAACACTCGCCTCTCTTTCTTGCCTTGTCATTTCGATTTTTCTCTTTTGATTTTTCTCAAATAATTGTTTTTGTAACTCATAATGTACATATTCCCATCATCTTTCAAATAGCTCACAACTCCTGCAGAGTGTTTTTTTTTAAACCCTCTATTTTTTTCTCTGACCAGAACAAAATATATTTTACTGTATTCTTGGTATGCTTTAGGGCCCAATTCCAAGTAATAATCTTTAAAACCATTAATGAGTTGGGGCCACACTGGTTGAAGGATCATCTTCACCTATACAAACCTGCCTGTCCATTGAGATCAGCCCCTGAGGACCTGCTTGTGTGTGCTTCTCAGTGAGAGCTATAGGGTTGACCCTACATCAATTTGTGGAATTCTATCCTAACTGAGACCCCATCAATTCAGGTCTTCAAATGGGCTCTGAATAACTTTGCTTTGGGTTGTTTTATCTTGGACTGATAACTGGGTTTTGCTGTTTATAAACCGATTGTTCATTTGCCAGAAATAGTTTTAATTATTTTTATAGGCTGGTAACTAAGGTAACGTTAGCGAAAGTAGCATTGTAACTCACGCAGTCGCACACAAGCTGTCACCATGTATAATAACTCTAGCAGTTGTACACCACCTTGTGCAAGGGCAAGACACACATTAGATTCGACAGCTACACTGTGCTGGGATTGAGGCTCCTGCTAGGGGAATAATGGTTGTGCAAGCGGGTTGCCACAATTGCATTCCTTCACATTATGATGAAGAACGCAACATGGATGGAGTTGCCATTATCTTATTTCTCCAGGACAATCTCTTGCATAAGCCACCATGGAAGTGAATGCAACCTGCCAAAGACCACACATACTTAAGCTTAGATAAAACAAGGAAAGAGCCATAGATAAGCAGAGCTTTTGTTTAAGTATTTTTCCTCCTGTTTCTCTTCTCTTATATGAGCTTGTGGGGGGAAGGAGTTTCTCACTAAAGTTTAAAACTGAGGGCCAATTAATTTTGGCCGCTGTCCTAGAGCTTTCACCATCTGGGTTTCTAGCTGTGCAATGCATCCTGGGGGTTTATAAATTTTGCCTTCCTTTAGAAGACTGCTGGAAGGGTGGAGTCCTTTGCTGATTGGTTGTTTTTAAATTTATTCCCAAGTTCTTTTGTGATTGTTTTCTTATATAAGTGTAGCTGGCTACAGCAGGTTTTTTTTAAAAAAATAATAAATAATTCCCAAGCTATTTGTCATCAAATGCGAAAGGTGTTAGAATTGAGTGAGTGTGTAGGCTCAGCGTATGGAATATAGTACAGATACGTCGTTATATTTTGACTTTCTACTCCTTTTCTCCCCTAACTCACATTTACTGTTTACTTTTCAATCATCCGAGAAATCTTTTGTTTAGTCTGATTGTGAATCATGTCTCTTTATCCTTTGGAATACTTTCAAGATCATAATTGTGAAAATTATGTTAACTGCCTTGCAGTAGTGTTCACACATTGTTGTTGGGTCTTTGAGAATACATCATATGTTTGTAGATGAGTATGGGTTATTTTACTAGGGCGTGTTTTGCAAGTTTAATTGAATATTTATCCCGTCCATGCCCTGATGTCTTTGGGTAGAGGCTTAAAATAAAAAGTTAAGAGATAATATATATTTAATATAATTTATAATACAAACTAAGTTAGACCATTGGTCCATCTAGCCCAGCTCTGTTATACGATACCCTTTTTAAAATTAAGTTCAAGGTGCTTGTGTAACATGGTTTATTTGATAGAAAGCTGCTAGAATTCAGTGGTTCGCCATGTAGGTGTGACCACTTCTCCATGCCAGTGCAAACATCCAAAAAGCAAGGTTGGATTTGACTCCGTTTTTTCTCCTTGTAAAACATCTCAATAAGGTCTCCTCCAGTCCAGACAACCTGTTTATTGAACATTCATTCTGGGAAAACCTGTGATTTGTTTAAATTATGGCTTGTCCAAAGAGATATCAAACCTTGGTTTCTGGCTTGTTTAGACATCCATAGTTAAAATTAACTGTGATTCCTTCCCAGTTCCCAGATGAAATGACAACCAGCAGGTATTTTAACATGGAAGCTGATGCTTCTGATCTCCCCATTGTGAGTGTGCTGGAGAAACGGGGAGAAGGCTCGTGCACATAATAGCATTGCATTTGAACCAGGTCATAAAACTCCCAATCACTTAACTATTACATCAACAACCCAGTTACATTAACCATTATATCTGTAGCAGTGTTACCTAATTGTGGTTACTTCTCCATCCAGGAACTGAAACCATATTCAAACCATTTTTTCATGTTCTGGAGCCTCACCTTCTATAACCACAAAAATAACCCCACTGCAGGTGTTATAGTTTACAATAGTTAGAACCTAAGGGGAAACTGGTGTTCCGTAATAGAGAGAGGTGGGCCTTTTGTGGTCTGCTCTTGATTGCCTAACCATGGTTAAGCAACCAGGAACATTCCGTCTATCCCATCTCAAAAGAAGTTTTCTGCATAGGAGAAACTTTGTGTGTAAAATGCACTGGAGTCCTCCATCAAGCTTTGGTGACGTAAGCATCAACATAGGGTTTCCTTGGCCTGTGAACTAAAGAAGAGCAGGGTGATTTAAAATTTGGATTAAATGATTTGGATAAGGAAGTGTGGAGGAAGGATCAACTGCAAAATTGACTTTCTTCTGTAAACAGATCAAGAATATTAAAAATATAATCCCAATAACATCAGTTTTCCATTATTTTTTCAGACGCTCAGTATAGCAGGAGTAGGGAACGTGTGGCCCTCCAGATATTGTGGGACCACCAACTCTCATTTTATATACCACCCTCTACCCACAGGCCATCAGCCCTAGTCAGCATGGCTATTGGGATGATAGTAATTTATTCAGCAGCGTCCAGAGGGCTGCAAGTCCCGAGCCCTTGAACTACCACAGCACTAAGATGACATTTCAACTAGCATGCTGTATTATTCTTATTTTTAATTTTGAAAATCTGCCTTACGAAAATTATTCCAGTTTTGTAATTAGGAGCTAACTGTCAAAGTCTATAAGAATTTGATTGAAATGTTGCATGTTTTTTGTAAAAAGCAATTTTTTTCCTTATAATATCCCCCCCCAAAAAAAAATCATTTTAAAGTTCAAATGCTGACCTGCTGCCATTAGAGTGGGAGATTAGAATTCTGTTTTGTGAGGTCACCAGGGCTTTAAAAGAATCCTAGCATACTGCGAACATGTTCCCTTTGGAACACGTTCACCTGTCATGTTGATGCACACCAGGTTTCTCTTAGCCTCTTAACAGCTGACATTGACTGTAGTTAGAGACCTAACTGTTTATGATAGAATCAGGTGCATTCCATCTCACCCTGTCTTCTCCTGCTCTTTTTCAAGGTTCATGAGGCTCTCGGAAATCTGGTTTGTTAATGTTAATAAAGTTTGTTTTGATTTGTGGGATCTAGGAGGTTTCACACAACTCTTTAATATTGTGCTCACCATCCAAAAGACACAGCAATAAAAAGAAAAAGAAAAAGAAAAAACAGCTGAAGAGCTTAATCAGAAAAAAATTATTTGATCAAAATAAGAAGGAGATTTTGGGGGTAAATTACTTTGGTATGACTAATGAAAGGCTTCACAGTATAATTATATTTACCATGCTGCTATTCTTTTGTTTGAAGTGTCTATGAAGTCCATATTGCTGTAATAATGTTTTATTGTTCTGCGCAGCCAGACTATCAATGGTATGTTCCCGACCGGTTTCCGCCAGATGTGCCGCACAAGGCAAATGGTAAGGCAACAGCTGTACTGAACACACTTTTTAAGAGTTTCTTTTTAATGGGGTCTCTCTCTCTCTCTCTCTCTCTCTCTCTCTCTCTCTCTCGGTGATCGGTAGTAAACTTTCATAAGTACCCAGTGTGTGATTTGTATACAGCTCTATTTTGTACAACTGCAATACATGTATGCAGCCAAGGCTGTAGATTCTAAATATAATGCATTTGTGTACAGCTTTTGGTATTGCTAAACTGCTTTAAAACATCTAACATGCCTGAAAGAATCATATACAGGTAAATCCCTTACTGAACACCTAAGAAAAATGAAGGATATTGGAATTGCAGTGCTCCATTCATAACTTGGTTGACTGTTGAGCAAATGGTGCATCTAATATATGGTCTCTAAGGAGCTCAGTCTAGCCACTGTGGGGCTTTCCTACAGCCAGTAGAGAGGACAGTGGCTGACGTCAAAGCTAGCTAAGACTTTGCTACCCTAACACTGCCACCATTCTGTCTTCACACCAAATAAGTTCAAAGGCCATGCAAGATAATTATTAGTCCACACACCTCAACTCTTCTGGTTTCACGGGCTCACGGATGATGTCATATCTGAGGGTCCTCCAAAATTCTGGAGAAAACACTTTCCAATATATCTTACCCAATTCTATTTGCCGCATTTTCAAGTGCGTAGCTGGTTCAGCCTCAGCTCAACCCTGTAGAATAGGAACATGTTTTCCTTAGAAACACAAATCACTCTGGCTTCTCTTAGGCTAAACTGAAGCTGCTGGGCAACTTAATATTAAGTAGTGGGTGGACATAGCAGACGACACAGTGATTCTCCAAGCAGCTCTCTTTATTCTCAGGCTGGAACAGAACTGAACTGAAGGGCTGAGCCAGCCTGCTTATATAGTGCTCAGTAACATGCAACAGTAACAACTCTCTCTAGCTACCCAATCTGTGAACGGCACTCTCAATCCTTCATTTGCATGTGGAGCTGAGTGAGAACTGCAGTCATGGTGGGCAGTGAAACTATATACACAACACCCCTAGTGGCCTAGGGTGAGAACTTCCAATACATAACACTTAATTTGTTTGTTTGTTTGTCAAGTACAATTAGTTCTGAAGCATATGCACACTATCTTAATACATTTTCCTCTCTGTTTGCACATTCCTTTCCTGTTCTTTCCTGTTTGTTGTAAGCAGCCCTGGAGAAGGAAAATGTTTTTGTTTCAGTGGTTGTATGGTAGGGGTGGGCAGAAGTAGAATTTGGTCCACCAATAAACCCTTGGCAACTTTATGGTGGGCCAGCTAATGCTTGGTGGTTGCTGGGATGCTTGCAAAGAATACTGAATTAGGTGGAGTTTGATCTTATACAGGAATCACTTACATTCTTAAACAAGAATTCAGGCTCTTTCAACATGGAGTATTAACAGTTGACGTGGGCTAGGTGCATAGTAACTGATAAAAAATCCTAATCAGCATGGATTCCAGGTTCAGATGGAGTGGGGTGTGTGGCGTGGCACATGAGCAAGATTATTCCAGTGGACTCTCCCCATAACAGGCCATCACCTGCTCACTACGGCTCATTTGCATGCCAATCCTTCTTTACTTGGTATTACGTCCCAGCAAAGCAAGCCCTATGATTTGGAGGAGGGTGGCAGCTTCATTAGGCATCTGTTGGCCCATGCAGTTAAAAGTAGGACATGCTAGACTGATAGTAACCCACCTCTTCTGTAAGTGTGAAGGGCATATTTTCCTATCCCTCATCTTATCAGAGCAGGAAGAAATACAGGAAGCCTAAGCAACTGTCATGGGCAGGACAAATGGATTTGCAGTTTGGGACATTTGTAGGCTTGTTGGGATCATACTGGAGTAGTTGTGGGGTGGGGGTGGGGTCTATCAGAGTCATTTAAGTCTGAGAATTGCAAAAGTAGGTTCCGTACTAGAAGGCGCAAGAGGCATTTATTTTGAGTTGCTTATAGGACAGCAAATGGAGAGAGAAGATGGGATTAGAGCCATGCATGGTTTTGTATTGCAGACATTAGATAGCCTTGGGATTGCCAGATCTATCACTTTGATAATGGAAATCCAATTGTGAAGACTGCATGGCTAAAACATACTGGAGCGATTCCTTATAGAGGCACAGACTGTCATGGAAAGGAAGTCGGTGCAATACCCCAATGTGTAGATGGTTAGAAAGTGAAATTTTATGCACTTCCAAACCCTTCTGTGACCTTGTGCAAATGTATTTTGATGAGTCGCACTTGCTCAGAATTTTACAACAGTCCCTTGCAGATTGTTTCACAAATGAAGCATGAGATATCCAGAAAACTGCCTGTTGTTCTTAGAACTAAAGCTCCTTACAAGCCATGAATTGGTTAGCCATAAGATTGCCTGGTAAGCTCTCCATATGAAAACTCTGCAGCCCTTATAAGTACTTAATAACTTGAGAGCGTAAAGCTTAGCCTTGCTGAGCCAGCTAACCTAGGAGATCAAGTTGGCTGGCTGCATGCATTGAAGCCTTTAAGTGCTTAAAAGCTTCAGTTTATAAAGTTGTTGTGGTTTGGGGGGGCAGCTGTCCCTGGGGCAACACATGACTTTGACAAGGAAAAGCAATCTTCAGCTTTGGGAAAAGGCATTTGGAAAGTGCATGAAATTTCCTTCGACCTTTTGATTTGTTTACATGTTCAATCTGCAAATGAGAGCCTGAAGAAAGGGGAGAAAATCTTGGAATAAGTGACCAAGTAAATAAGTGTACTTATAGAAGGGTAGTTATTGTGGAATCTGTGATCCTAATGAATGCAGGTTTTTCACATCATTGGCAGCAAAATGGCAATTTGTATATCCTCCCTCCCCCAATTTAATCCAGATTTGCCCTATCCATGAAAAACCCAGTATTTTAAAACAACAACACTCTGTTGCCAAAAAGCCATTCACAATACACGAACAATCCATTTGCAATATTAAGCCTCCCTTTGAAAGCCCCCTTAGAATTGTTATCTCTGGCATACAGGGATGAACCAAGTTGTGAACAATCCAAAGGGGTAAGGAAAAGGGCTTATTAGAAGTAAACAAGGAGTTCTGATTTGGAAGGGAACAACCTAGATTCAGCAACCTTTCAGGGCCACAATACACTAAACTTTTCATTTAGTATTTAAAATAGTTCATTGGAAATTGAATAGCAGGTGCAGAGGATGAACAGGATCAGAACTTTCCTTTTCTCCCCTACTGTAGTCTCACTCCCTACCCCTATTAGATGATGGTTTCACTGGTACCATTTGAATTTTCCTCCTGGAGGTATTACTATTATTTATTTATTATCCTTCATCCGAAGATATCAGGGCAGTTCACAGCATAAAATACAAAATAAAACCAGAAAATACATAATAAAAACAAGAACAAGAACAAACAAAACAAAACCAATAACCCCCCCCCCAACACATTTAAAAGGGCATAGAAGAGGAAAGTTTTTCACTGGGCATCTAAAGATGTATAATGAAGGTTCCAGCTGAATCTCCCTAGAGAGAGCATTCCACAAACGGGGAGCAACTGCAGAAAAGGCCCGTTCTTCTGTTACCACTCTCCAGACCTCTCATGGAGGAATCACAAGAAAGGCCTCAGGTGACTATTATTATCCTGGGATAGCTCAGCTGGTAGAGCATGAGACTCTTAATCTCAGGGTTATGGGTTCGAGTCCTAAACTGTGCCAAAGATTCCTGCATTGCAGGAGGTGGACTAGATGACCCTTGTGGTAGCTTCCAGCTCTACAGTTTTATGATTCTATTATGATTGCAGAGTCCAGATTAGTGTATACAGGATGAGGTGATTCTTGCAGTATTATCAGCTTTAGGGTAGGTGAATTTCACTGGGAATAAGTTGGGAAGGAAAGGTTTAACCCTACAAGGTCTCGTGTCATTGCACCCCTCCTCACACACTCCTCTTATGCAATACAAGAGAAAACTTCTTGCACTTGGCAAACCACAGTTTCCTGTTGCAACTGAACTTGGAAACTGTTTAATATTGGACTACAAACTACAGTATGAAGCCAGCAACTGATCACAATGTATGAAAAGAGGCAACATGTGTTGCCTATTGTCAGTAATTAATTTTACTTGGGCTTGCATGATTTTCAAAAGTTTGTTCTTAAATCCTTTTTGAAAGAAGCATCTGAATGTTCATATGCAGCATATTGGTAGTAAATGCTGCATGAGTGAATAATGCAGCAGTTCTTTCCCCTCTTCACAACAGTTTAAATCAAATTTAATCTTCATCTCTACTGCTCTCCCTGGCCAGTATATCACTGAGGTGTCTAAACTCAGGTTTTGATGCATATTCTGTTTTTTTTATCAGCAGCACACAAGGAGGCAGACTTCAAAAAATTGCTAGGAATATGAGGAACATGATTTGAAAGAAGTGTGTGTGTCTCTGTGTTATCCATGCATGTATAAAGGTTTATTACTGTTCCACAGTGACAATTGCTGGGGCTAAAGAGGTATTTTGGCTCAGTCTGCACTACCCATTTGGGCAGGGAGAGGCAGCACAACTCAGATCAGGATGGTGGCTAGAGAGGCAGGAACAGTCAAGCTAAGGTTTCATTTTAAGATATTATCAGTAGTTATCCGTGTACTCAGCTCATGGCCCACTCGAAACAAGTGTTTTAATAAGATCCAGAAATTAAATACATATCCTCCCAGCAGAAAGTGTAGGAGTGAGCATTAGCTGTCTCCAGCTTTAGGCTATGGAGACAATTTAATAACCACTTAAAAGTTCTTTTTTAAGCACCATTATTTCCTCCTCTTCTCTAATGATGCATGTTATCCACTTGCTGCCCTTCACATATGCAGGATATTAACTCAAAGGCATTTCCATGGCTTTGGGTAGCGTACGGTGTCATGCTATGGGGGCTCTTTTAAGGCATGCTGATGAATGCAAGCCATAAAACGGCTCTCCCTGGTCCATTCCCTTTATCTTCCTCCTGCCTTCCTACTTTAGGCTACTGCGTCATAAAGAGACAACCCCAGGCACATCCTGGTGGCTAGGATGTGGGGGACAGGGTGTCTGTGTCCCTACAGCCTAGACAGTCTTTTGCACACAGCTGCTAGGAACTGGCTGCCTTCCATAGCAATCGTGGGAGTGTCTGGACATGGTATATTATTCAATTCTTTTACTATTTTTTTTTGTTAGCATATAGCAGGGTGTTCTTATTGACCAGGCAGGGTTAGAGGAGAGATTTTGAAAAGGAAATCTAGATACCGTATGTTGAAAGAGGTTTCCCCACTTGTTGTCTTCCACCTTTCCTGCAACGGTGTGTGAAATAAAGGCTGCATACATGCTACACACCTGAAGTACATGGCTTCCCCCCAACAATTCTGGGACCTGTAGTGTACTACCCACAAAGCTACAGTTCTCAGCACCCTTGACAAGCTATGGTTCCCAGGATTCTCTGGGGGAAGTATTGTGCTTTAAATGTGTGCTGCCTATGCAGCTGAAAAATAGAGAAATGTGGAGAAAGATCTATGGGATCTGTTTGTGGGTGAGAGATGTGGGTTCAAACAAAGGGCAAGAGGATACTGGTATCATAAGTGTGGTTTGTATTGAGTCATGCTTACTTATACCTCTCACCCACTTTTTCCTTGGCCCGTATTATCCTTTCTGCACAATTATTTTGCTGGGTACCAGATCTAAAAGTCAACTGACTTTCTTTTAGTCTAGCTAGTGATCACCCTTCCTTGACAATGGCTTCCTTTGCGGGGGGGGGGGGGAGGAGGAAAAGCATTCAGGAACAAAGGACAAGAGAATTCCAACTAGTGTTATGAGTATCAGCTTATTTTGGCAGGTGGGATAGTATGATTTCCTTCCTTTTCCAACTGTGCAAAATTGACGAGACAGCTTAAAAATTGGGCTGGAGCTTTTCCTTGAACCTACTTTTAATAAAAAAAATTCTCTGGGAAAGAGGTTTTATTGCTCAGGGCTTTTTTTCATACTTGTGATTCTGGCAAGCAATGTCAGCTTTGCTTCCAAAAGTCCATTTAGTGGGGGGCATACAATAAGATTGGTTCCCCCAGCACTTGTATTTGGGAACCACAGTTATTCCATGAAAACCTTAATTCAATGACTGGGTGTCTTATTGCTAAATATTTGACTATGTGTCATTTTTTATTATTTAAGGCTAGTATATAGCTCACAGTGCGCAGATGAAGGGATACCACTAATCTCTCCTCTAAACACATATTTTCAAAGGCGTTAGTGACTTATTTTGCCTATACAAGCCTAGTGAGTTAGGAGTGGGATTACAAATGGGGAAAATCAGAAGAGCTAAGGAGCAGTTCTGACGTTGCAAATATATTATTTCAAGTGTGTAGTGGGACCTTTAAAGTTCACTCCAGCTGTCCTCTTACCAGATAACTTTGGTTCCATAGCTGGATTACATAATATAATATACATGTGCACATATGTATTTCCGCTGGTGAATTCTGATTCAAAATTCAGTTAAAGAATTTTGATTTTTCTTTTGTCAAGTTAAGGTGATGAATAGAAGATCAACATAAGCCAACAGGATCTTCCTTCAAAATAAATATAGCGCATCCAAAAAGAGCCAATAAAGTTTGATCACAGGGCACCAAATCTGATCACATATTTTATTGTTGAGCCATGGCAGGAAAATACAATTCCTGGAATTGTAAGCAATAAAAACACTTCTCTTCCTAGTTCCAGAGATAGGGTCTACATGTGTCCTAGGGCAACTGCAGATACTTTCACTGATGTATTGGTGCAAGAGAAAAGTCACAATGCAGTATAGGAAGGATATTCAGGATGTGAAAGCATAAAGAAGGGCTGGGAGGATTGCCCATAGACCATCATAGTGTTGGTGCAAATTTGTGTCAGGGATTAAAGAGATTTCAAAGGCCACATTGGATGCCTCTGATAAAGCACAAGCTTCGCCTTCCAGCACATCTGCTATTGAAGTTAGGTTGCTGGAAAGCTGCTGAGGCTCTTTGTACATTATCTAACCTACAACAATAGAGTCGCAATGCACTGCTATCTTGCCCTCCTGATTTTCATTAAACTTAGCTGGGACTAATTAGTTTTCTAGTCTCATTAGGCACAGCCTCCCAGCAGCTTCTGTAAAAAGAATCAAGATGAATGCCAAGCTCCTAATAGACAGCGGAGGGAGACTTGATCTATCCCTTGACATCATTAGTTATGATGGCAGCTTTCATTATGCTGTGGCCATAGTAGAGCTATGTCCTCCATACTGATTTATTGCTGTACATTGAACCAGAAGTGGGTGAAAGGTACCTCAAAGAAGAGCCAACACCAAATTTCAGGGGCATATGCTTAAAGTCACTGTGGTTTGAAAACAGTCTCTTACTTGGTAGCACCCAGGGATGGCATTATTGTTAGGCAGAAAGAGGCCACTGCCTCAGGCAGCAGATGCTAGAGGATGAGAAGGTGTTAGAAGATAGGACACACAGCTCTATGTGTCTTGCCTTGCACTCCCTCAGCTTGCCTGCTGCTGTCAGGTACTGCTGTCTCATCACTTGTCAAAGAAAGACTGAGCTGCCAGTGTGGTCAGTTTTCTGCATGTGGAATGGAAGGAAGGTGCCACCTTGTTCTTCTTCTGCGGCAGCAAAATGACTTGGGCTGTATGTACCCCCCATACAAAGGGTAGACACACTTCTTGCTTAGCCACCAGGTTTTAATCCAAAGGAAGATTAGGCGTGGCCTCAGCTTTGCACACTGCTTTTCTTGACCATCACTCTCCTCATGGTGTTGGGGGCAAAGACAGCTGTCTGTGGGATATCCTTGACGTTCGAAGTCCCCAGGGCATGAGGGCATGTGTCGTTGTCTGCTTCCTTGAAGCTAAAGCAAGTCTTGGTCTGGTCCATACCTGGATGAGAGACCACCTGGGAATCCTAGGTGCATTACCTTTAATACCATTATGGAAAAAGAGGTGGGATATAAATATAAATAAATAAAACCAAAGATAGTTCAATGTAATGAGGTAAGTAGATTTTCAGATAAACTCAGTAACTATCTCCCAGCTCAGGTATCCATTTCTGCCTGAAGTAGCCATCCAGAGCCAGAGAGGAACTGCACATGCCCTGATCTCACACCTTATCTCCTCCTAGATACTATTCTAGAGCCAAGAAACCCATGATCAGACCCTTTGAATCAAAATAGTTTAAAAACAACCATTAGTGAATGAGATAAACAACACAAAAATGCTTGCTTTATACTTAAATCCATTATCTTTTCCGCTGCTAAATCTACTTTTATTCCACCCACGTGTTTAAAACTGTACTTCCTTGAATACCACACTTTTTTTGCATTCAGAAATAGCCTTGATGTAAGAGTCATAGTTTTGCTGAAGGAAGTGCCTCAAAAAGGAAGCTCAACAATTAAAAAATAACAACAGCACCCCCAGTTTAAACAGTAGCATGGTTTCAGAAATGCAGCCTTCGGAATTGAATGTTCTAAGATTTATTAATTTCCTGTTTAACAGTTAATGGTCAAGGTGATTGTAAAAAGTTTCAAGTATAATGATTATCTGGTATGAGACTCGGTATGCCTAGGGAAGATATCAAAGCATCTTTATACGAACATGTCTTTCTCTGGTTTGCATTGAAATTGCATATGGCATTGGTAATCCTGGTATTCTAGTAATATACTTCAAATTCCCAGATGTTAATGGGCTGTATTTTCCCCCGTTGATTTCATGAGGCATTCATTTAACATATGGAAAATCTTTGCCTTCTCATCCATTATCTGGAGAGGGGATACAAAATTAGTTCCATGCTATTTGTTCACTAATATAGATGCCACAACCTTGAAAGAGTTGAAGTTGTGAGTGTTTGATTTGCTTAACCTTTTAAATTGAAACAGTTGCAATTGCTGCTTAAGTAAAAACTAGCCTTCCCCCCCATCATTCTCTCATCTGTTTCTCACTTTGCCAGTGTTCCAAATGTACAGTATCTGGATCTGAGGACAGCAACAGAGATTTGTTGCAGCTAGGGATAAATAAAAATGTCAATTTTGTTGTTGTTTTTTCAGTTTTTTGGTAGGATCACGTTTAAATGTGAATTGAATTGAATATTTAAATTCTTCTCCTCTCCGTAGTTGAAGCCTGTTCCTAGTATCTTAAACATTTTTTTCAAGCAAGTCCCACTGAATTCAATGAGCCCTACTTTGCGGTAGATATGTTTAGCATGGGAGCTGTACCTTCACTTGCAGATGCAGTCCTGTGCCAATTCTCCCTTCCCAGTCCTACTCTCTTAAAAAGATATTTCAAAATAAGCCAGTGCCAACTGGGTTCAAGTGAAACCAGACACTCTGAGGGCCAAGGAATCTGTATATGCACTACTCTAGTCTTCAGCGGATTTTTAACTAAATGAGTGCTGTGCCGTTGAAGCTCTGAACGCAGCCCTAGGAACAATTTTGCTTTACAGGACTTGGTTCTAAGCCTGAAGCAATAAAGGCAAGAGGGTCTCTTGAGTATTTGCAAAATGTATTTCTCTCATCATTAAATAACTGATGGCTCTCTCTATACTAGGGGCACACACATCTCAATCACTTTTACATTTCTATTAACTCAGGAAGGTTGCATCACTACTTTAGATGAAAAACCATTTTTTTCAATCTTCCTGGTTCTTTCCTCACTCACAGTGTGCTTCCCCTTCTGTCTCTGTGTCACTAGTGGATTCTCTGTACCCATTTCTCTTTTAACCTTTCCTCTTTTGTGCTCTCCCTTTCTTAAAAAATGTGATCATTATCTTTCTTCTTCCCCTGTACTCCATAGAGTTCACCGTGTCTTCGGTCACGTCCAGATGTGATGTTTATTGAGCATTTATTACCATTTGTTTGTGGGGAGTGTATGCGTTGTTGCATCAAGCCATTGTTATCCCACATTTTTCAATGCTCTCCCACCACCCCATTCCTCATTGCAAAAAGTTCAATTCTGGGGGAAAGTGGGAGATTTTTTGCACAAGAGTGCCAAATCAACATCAATTATGCAACCTAAATTTGCTGGTATGTTTTTTGAATCCTATCCCAAAATAGTGACAGTCTGGAAGTGTTATTTATCTCTCCCATGTGTTGTGCTTGTGTTTCCCCACCCCCTCATCTGCTCCCCTTCCCTCCCTGCTACACAATCACTTTCTCTCTTTTCTCCCTGCAGCACCATGCTTCTCTCTGCACCCCCCTGCAGCACCATGCTTCTCTCTGTGTCACCCCCCCCCTCGCTTCTCCCTGCAGCACCATGCTTCTCTCTGCACCCCCCTGCAGCACCATGCTTCTCTCTGTGTCACCCCCCCCTCGCTTCTCCCTGCAGCACCATGCTTCTCTCTGTGTCACCCCCCCTCGCTGGCCGCCCCTGTGGCTCTGCCCCAGCAGCGCCGAAAATAGCCCCCCCTTCCAGCGGCGCAGCTCGGCATGGAGGCAAGGGGCGGGCCAGCGAGGTGGCCCGTCCCTCTCCCTGCCCCGACTTGCGCTCCGCCAAGGGAGCCCGGGCGGCAGATTTGGGAGTCTTTGAAGCCCGCAAAGACTCCCGAATCCGCCGTCCAGCACCCCTTCTTGCAGCGGCTGCTCCCGCAGGCACGAGCAGCCGCGGCAAGAAGGGGTGCTGCCGCCGGGCGGAGGCTTCTTCAGGAGTCTTTGCAGCCCGCAAAAACTCCTGAATCCGCCGCCAGCACCCCCGGGGGCGGGTCGTCGCATGCGTCATGACGTCATGACGCACGCCCCCCGCCCCCCAGGGGTGTCTCTTGGCTTCCCGCCCCCGGCAGCCAAGGGTCTAAGAACGCCCCTGTGTGCATGCACACTTCTTCAGTGTGCATGCACACGAAAGCTCGTACCAAGAACAAACTTAGTTGGTCTCTAAGGTGCTACTGGAAGGATTTTTTTTTTTATTTTGTTTTGACTATGGCAGACCAACACGGCTACCTACCTGTAACACATACTTTTATAACTGTTATTCACCTAACAAATGCCATAGGTTATTTAGTGTTTCCTTTTCTGCTTCTGTCAATAGAAGCCTGGCAAACTGCCACCAATGGCTTGCATTGCACACATCCATGTTGCTTGTGTGACATGGCTGTGGGATATTATTCATTTATGGCAGTGTTTCCTCATACTTGGCTGATATAAACAGCCACAAGATATTAAATAAATGGACAATCCAACCAGGATCATGCAAGAGATTTCTGAGTTTCTAGCACAGGATTAACTCTGCTCCCAACTGTCTAATATATCACAAACTGAGAAGAGGAGGGGATGAAGGCACCAGTACAAGAAGCCTATTTTGCATGTAAGACTGTTGGAGTTTTTCTGAAGAAACTGGTCACTTGACTCAAGATGCTTTGGGCCTTAAACTAACCACTATGCTCTTTTCTGAGACATTGCTTTTTTATTCTCATGTGCTGTAAGTCCATATTTACTTGCACAACACTAGTGACAAAGAACCTGTCTCAGGACTAGGTAGGTTTCAACAGGGTTGTGCCAAGTGTTCACTTAGGAATATTTCGGGGTGAAGTGTGCAGTTGTGGATAGGGGCAAAATGTCTCTGAATTCCCTTTCAATTAACTATTTGCTACCCAAACTTTGGGGATTGTTTCTTGGTGGGCGGCTTCTTCAATGTTATATGTGCTCTTTTCTTTTCCTGGGAATATGAACCCAAGCCAGCCAGTCATGTAGAATCCATTATAACTATGTCACCAGTCAATTTTGGCTATATATACAGGGAAGCTAAATCAGAATGAGAAGAAACAGAATGTTTCCTACCTTCACTCTGAAGGAATGAGCACTTTTGTCCCTTTTTGCAGCATCCCCATGTTAATTTTTTTTATTATACTTTATTAATCTGCATGAACAAAAGCAAATTATTAAAGTATTGGGGGAATAAATTACAATTTTTAAAAATAAAGGAATGAATTCACATCAGTGGAAATTGCACCCTTCTTGGCTCAGCCCTAGATAGTGATTGTGCAGAGTATTGATTGATCTATTAATTCTACTTCTCCTTGTAATAATATAAACTCAGTTGATGCAGCATTTTGGGGGTTGAAAATGGATGGAATACTTTATATCTCCTATACATTTTATAAGAAGACATGATGCACACATACCTCAAAGGAAAAATGGATATGTTTCTTCAGCTGATTAAAGTATAACCTTTTTCAGATTGCAATGCTTGGTTGCTTATGCTGCTTGGAATACAACATATATCAGTGTGACTGTAAATCCACATGTTGAACAGCAAGCTTATATAAATGTAACGTTCTGGAGATGTAAACTGTTCTCATGGGCAAAACCAGGACACCTTGAAATATTTCATGTTTTTCATTTAATCTTTTGCTTCCATGAGAGGTAAACACACCACTGCCATATTTACAGTAGCATCTTACACAAATTCTTAGGAAAGGATTTACCCGGTATATTTTATACTAGCAATATCACAGGGAAATTTCCTATAATAATGGGGTGGGGAGACAGAATATCATCAGGTTGAATCAAGTTCTTGCGACATGTTCTTCTAAACAGAAATTAACCTAATCCAGAAAATCAGTGGGTTGGATCCAAGTTACATCAGTTGAATTTAGGTCCCACTGAAATCAGTGGAACAATTTTAGTCATGACTTAAGTCCCACTGGTATCAATAAGAAGTAAGTACAGCTAAGGGAACTGCCTTATACTGAGTCACACCATTAGACCATCAAGCTTAGTATTGCCCACACTGGCTGGTAGCATCTCTCCAGATTTTAATGGGAATAAGTGTGACTTAGTCTGGATTCGAGCCAATGTGTCCTTGTTTCTCTTTTTGGTTTATTTTAGAATATTAATGATTCCTATTGTTGTTGTTATAGCATAATATTAGTTTATTAATATTTTTTAGTCCTGGAAATGAATTCAACTCAGGGTATACTTACTGAGACAATGAAGCTGGAGAACTGAAGATGTCTAATTTTCTTTCACATATATATCCATTTATTTATAGATGCCTCCTCAGAAAACAAAGGTCCCCACTTGTACCATACGAAGAGAGAGAACCAAAGCAAAGACAAAGAGCCATCCTGACATCACCTTGTAACCGCCGTTACATTTTCTTGTCCTATTGCACTCTATTTTATATAATATACCATTATATAACATACACACAATGGGAGATTTCTATGACTGTGGCAAAGAGACAGATTCACTTCCAGCCATAGTTATTGTTGTGGAAAGACTTTCTCCTCTCATCCCTTTCTTTTAAAATAGACTGTACCAAACTGGTTGCAACTGTTAATTTATAAATAAATGTCTGAGAGATTTTAGGAAATGTGGAAGTGAGTGGTGTTATGGTGGTTTGCAAGGCAAAACGTCTGTATGCGGATCAAGGAGAGGGGAATTCTGTCCTTATCTTTGGGCACCAGAGGAGCTGGTATTGCAAGCAGAGTTGTGCATATAAAATGTGGCTAATGGGATGTTTGTCCCATCCACATGGAGCTCACTGTGTGGTCTATAACCCTGCATTTGGTCAGGGTTGACTGTAGCACCCCCCCTCACTTCACCGTCATTCAGTGCCTAAAAGTAAAGCAAGTGGGGGTTCTTTTTTCTCTGTCACCCTCTGTGTTGTAGATCTGCTTTAATAGTCAGATTCCTGCCCTGAGCTAGGGAGTCGGAGCAGATGACCTTTAAACTTCCTACTCACTGTAAGATTCTATGGCCACCACATGGCAATCCAGCAATTTTGTGAGCAACCTGCCTCACTGGCTGCTGCAGCAAATGTTTGTATTTGGTTTTACTGCTATTTGGCTGGGCTGCGTCTCAATCCCCATTTTTAGTTTAAGAATCATCTCGTTGTCATTCTGAATTCTACAGTGCATCTCTTTGAGTACGTTAGTCTGCTAAACTGGCTTGCACAGTGTGTGATCCACCACTTCAAACATAGCCAACCAGACATGCACTGTTGCTTTGCTGGAGGATTAACAGTCTCTGTACTTAGGCAACCTTTTGCAGACAGAAGAACAAATGTGTTTCATAGAAGCCCTGCTGAGCCACCTTAGAGGGCTATTGGGCAGCAATTGATTTGGTGGGTCAGTAGCAATCCATCAGCCGTTTATTATGGTCAGTAGTCGTGTTGGGCTGTATTGATTGTGACAATGCTTGCTGTGTCCTCAAGCCACTTATTCAGAACAGTCTCATCCATATCATATAGCCACTTGTAAGGTTCAATATTGCAACCTAAATACCCAATAATAACTTGTATTCTATTGCCAGAATTAACATTTATGGTTTTTTAAAAAAGAACAAAAACACACATGCATCCTGAACTTGTTTGCATTTACACTGAATGCAGATGGAAATCTGAATGTATGATACAGAATTAAAACCATATCAGTGATATATGTGTATATGCATATACGTGTAAATGAAATATTTCTGGAATTACTGTAATATTTTGAGCTGAAGATTAAGGCCAGAACAGAGTTTGGCATGTTTAACCCCTGCAATGGTTTAAATGTGACTTAAGCACGCAAAACTGAGTGCTGGGATTGTGGCTCAGCTTTGCTTTACCCACTTTAATAACATTAAACATAATTTCCCCTGACATACAATTTGAGAACAAATGTAATGCACCTAAATGTAATTGCATTTTAAAATGTGAAAGAAATAAGCATGACAGATGTTTGAGAAAATACTACAAATTTTAATCTGCTTACAGAATTACCTTTCCTTCTCCTAATAGAGTAGTCCTTGGAGGATTCTATCAGAGCTTAGACTTCTAGCGTAGTTGGTCTCAGACACTATACCAGCCAGATAGCCATTGGACCATCTTACCAAATCAGGAATTTCTGTGTGTCTGTGTCTACCTTTATGCAGCAGTATCCTTCTAGACTCCACCAACCGCCCTATAGTAGACTTGTCAGTCAGTTGTGGAAGAAACATCTACTTTCCCTGTGTGTTATGTACTGGACTTTAATTTGCCACTTTAATTATTTTTTTAAAAGTCATTTGGATTCCAGTTAATGGATGGAGATGGTAGCATTAAAAGAATAATCTTAAAGGATTAGGTGCATTAAGTATTTGAGCCACAATGGAATACAATTCATGGTTAGGGATTTCTTTGCAATTAAACCGATTCCCTCAACAGCTTCATTTTTAAGGAGACAAATCACCCTGACCCTATCACACCGTATAATGGAACCTGTACAACAAGCCTTAAAACTTAAAATTCTCCATAGTATATATATATATATTTAAATGTATTTGTGGAAGTCAAAACCACATTGCATTTTCAGCTGTGAGAGAATAATGTGAATTCCCTCTAAAGGAAGATGGGAAAGATTGGTCTCAATGCATGGATTGGAAGTTGGCTTAAATAGCCACTATAGCAGCAGATAATTTAACTAGCAGGCAGTGTAACTGTGCTATTCCTGATTAGTGATTTGGCTAATAAGGGTGAGATCATGGAAAATGCTAATGCAGCGCCTTAGGAAAATCCAATTATAATGTAACCTAATTCAATTCAGGCTCTCAGCAGGTGACCAGTGTTTGTGGGAAGAGCACCCCAGACTCAGGATTGTCGTGAATGCACCAAACAGACAGGCCTCTGTGTATCCAATGTTAGAGCCAACAAACCCCATTTCATTCCTTTCAACACTTCGGCTCAACTAATTATGAGGGTTTCGTCTTCCATTTGTGAAGCTTAACTCATTATCATTAGAGTTCATGAAAACAGAGATGAATATATGCCAGCTACTTAGAGTAAAAAAAAAGGGGGGGGGGAGAAATGCAGGCATTTTGCAGCCTCAGGGTGCTTTTCTTAGTGTCAGCACCTGCCTTTTAATGTTTTGCTGCCAAACATCTGACCCAGCAAATATTTAGCCACCTAAATCCTAGTGAGACAAATTGTGAGAAACTGGTGAGGTTGGAGTCATCAATGGGGGTGGGAGGGGAGAGCTACACACACACACACACACACACACACACACACACCCCTCCATTACGGAATAATGCATTAATTATAATTAGTTTTAGCTCTACAGCTAAAGTAATGTAGCCAGAGCAGAACATGTTTAAGGACTTCTTAGGGGAAAGGTATAGCTTAGTGGTAGAACATCTCCCAAATTCAATCCCTGGCATCTCCAAGGTTAGGCTGGGAAGGACCTGTGCCTAAAACCTTGGAGAGCTGATGCCAAGTCAGTGTGTATGATGCAGAGCAAGATGAACCAATGGTCTGACTTCACAGAAGGTGACTTCCTACTTTCTTACATTTGCCAATTCTGGTACCCTCCATGTCTACAACATCTGGAGGGCACTAGGTTGCCATATTTGTGTTTGTTTGTTTGTTTGTAAAGACAACAAACTCTCTTTTTTTAAAGTAACTGTACACCAAACATAATAGGTCATTTCTAGTCACTGCGGGAACACTTTTAGCAATTAAGGATCCAGTTTTGACCTTCTTTTATAAATTTATAGCAACTCTATTTATATGGTTGCATTCAATGTTGTCTCTCCACTGCTTGAATAATTTAATCTAGCAGTCTCCCACACCACCTCTTACCTTGTGCTGAGAGATCCTCCAGACCCCTAGAGATGTGGGGTTCAGGAGAGATGGGCATCAGCAAAAACTGCCTCCTTCCCAATTTCACTGATGAAAACCTTTGGAGGATCAAAGTGCCTTGTGTCACTGGAGGGACAACTTTAGTCACCAGACTCCTTGGCCACACCCACACCATGCATTTAGAGCACTTTAACAGTCATGGCTTCTGCCAAATAAGCCTAGGAGCTGTAGTTTACCCCCCAGCAGAGCTACAATTCTCAGCAACCTTAAACTACATTTCCCATGATTCTTTGGGAAAAGCTAGGTATGGTTTCCAATGGTATGGTGAGGATGTGGCCTTAATTCAACAGACGTCACTAACATCACAAAGTCTTCTTAATAAATAAATCATTTTCCCCAATATGAACCAATGACTTGCTGGTCGACTTTTCCCCTTTACAGCATCCATTGCCTGCTCTGGGCTGCTTTCACCTGCTCCATAAACAGGGAACCCACAGGTGCTCATGCTTTCAGGGCTGTATATCTGGCCAAGAGACCACACTGTGAAACATGAAACCAGTAAGGGAGGGGGTGGGGAATGAACTGATTCTAGGAGTTTTTATATTTGCTCCTGGCTAAGGGTGTGAACAAGTATAATTTGAGGTAAAGCACCTTTTATTTATGAAAGCTGTCTGTTGCAATAAGAAATAAGGTTATGAGGTACTGAAAATATGGAGCAGGTTCACTATTGTATAAAGTGATTGTGCTGGTGTCATTTTATCCAGCTAGTAGGGGAGGCACATTTTGAAAGCATGCTGATTTGCATTTTGCTCTGACATTAGAATAGCCTGCTAATATGGCAGATAATATTGTTGATAGAAGTACATATTTTTTTAAAAATCAACACCCAAACTATAATGATATAAACTAAAAGTAGCAATTCCAGTGGTGTCTATAAAAAATGTCTGGGCTAGTGGCCTATTGCAGAAACAGACCCCCCCCCCCCAAAAAAAATTCCTGATGTCTTATGTTAAATCCAAAATGTTCAGTTGTTGTTATTTGCCTATACAGTGGTACCTCAGGTTACAAACACTTTGGGTTAAAACGCTTCAGGTTACAGACTCCGCTAACCTGGAAGTAGTATCTCAGGTTAAGAACTTTACCTCAGGATGAGAACAGAAATTGCGCGGCAGCGGCACGGCGGCAGTGGCAGGCCCCATTAGCTAAAGTGGTACCTCAGGTTTAAGAACGGTTTCAGGTTAAGAATGGACCTCCGGAATGAATTAAGTTCTTAACCAGAGGTAATCCCCATGACGGGGTGAGCTCCCGTTGTTCAGTCCCAGCTCCTGCCAATCTAGCAGTTAGAAAGCACTCAGTGCAAGTAGATAAATAGGTACCACTCTGGCAGGAAGGTAAATGGCGTTTCCGTGCGCTGCTCTGGTTTGCCAGAAGCGGCTTAGTCATGCTGGCCACATGACCCGGAAGCTGTATGCCAGCTCCCTTGGCCAATAAAGTGAAATGAGTGCAAAAAACCCCAGAGTCGTCCACAACTGGACCTATTGGTCAGGGGTCCCTTTACCTTTACCTTTACATTAGATGCAAAGACCCACATTTAACATTATGTGTAACTTTACCCTAAGTTTGGAACTGGACTGCAAACTAAACTGGCCAGAACACTCATCTGCATTACAAATACCTCTCTTCTACTTTTTATTTTCTAGTGAACAATGATCAGGTGATAGGACACTATGTATGAGGGAGGTCCATGGGTGAAAACACACAGGAAAGCCTATGTAAGAATTTACTAACATTTTGTTTTGTTTTGTTATAAAGCCACTAGATGGAGGTGTTGTTTTAAATGATGCTGTCTAAATCAACTGCTGAAACTTTCAGGTTGGGTTCTCAAAGAACATGTCTCTCTCCTATATGGAACTGAGCAGTTTTTGATCACTTGTCTGTGATGTCGGTTTTCTGCAGCCAGCACTGCTTACTTTAAAGTTTAGGGTCTGAAAAAATAAATACTTTGCCACACTCTTAAGTGACGTTTTCAAACTTTCTTGATCCTTTAATCTCTATTTTGTATGGGTTTCAGTTTTGCTGAATGTTTCCAGAGGTCATTTTTTTTTCATTGAAACTCCCCCCCCCTTCTTTATGCATCACAGATGTAAAGGAGTTAAAAACACCTTAATTATGAAAGTTGACAGAAGTCAGACCGCTTGCTTAATGGGTGAGAGAGGAAAATGTATAATTTGCAGGGAGGGCAAAGCCCTCAGCCTTAAACCTGCAGCGTCTGACAGAAAGCTAATAAAACCTTCAAGTGTGGCAAAGAAAACAAGGTTTAGAGCTGAATGACTTTTAGGCCTGCCTGTCAGCTTTTTCCACAGATGCTGACACACCACGGACACCATATATCTTTCCAAGTTCCCTGGTGGTGTATACTTTCTTGTACAACTATTTTTTTCCTCCTTTGAAACTCCTATTTCAGACCCCATTTGTAGCCTATGTAACTATACAAACATGTTAATGTATCATAAACTTCTCTAAACTTACCTAATAATATCCATTTAATCTCTATGCTATCTAAGGCTTTGGGGGCCCTGTTGCTATTGAAATCAGAGAGGCACCTACAATTCTCATGGTCATTCCCACAAGTGTTTTTACAGAATTAACTTGATTCAGTGTTCTTCTATATTTTGGGAGCTTATAATTTTACTATGTTTTCATTATTTCATTGCACGCCACCATGATACTTTTGGGTGAATTGGTGATTCATAATTATTCTTATAACAGTTTACCCAAGGTAATTGCAATTATCAACATGGGTGGTATGGCTAGAAAAATCCTACTCAGTGCAGATCAGAAAACAATACCAGTAAACAGCCTGACCCTTCTCTTAAGTACTTATTAAAAAATAGCTGTATACCACATTAAATACAAAGCTGAAAACGCAAATATTATAAAAGTTTCTTTTCCTAAAAACAAACTCTTCTTTCGGCCATTACAGGCAATCTCAGTGTTTGTGGCATTTTGACACAAAAGTGAAATTATCATGTGAAAAATCTGCAAAAAGAAATCAAAATAACAGTTGCTTCAGTTCCCTGATGGAATGATGCAATGCAAGTCAGCACCTCGGAGAGATATTAAAGGGTGCTGCCATCTGGTAAACTCAGTAACAAACACAAGGGCTTCAAAGGGTCTTGCTGGTCACCCATTGTGTTTGCGACGCTCTGTTTTTCATTTGTATGTTTCTTGCTAACTTTAGCTTGTCAAGAAGTTCACATTGCATGTTATCCATAATTAAGGCTGTATTTTGTTCTCAGGATCTACAGACTTTCTGTGAAAATCTACTCAGTATGGCCTTTCTCTTTCTTAAGGAAATGCCCATTTTCACAGTGAAAATGTTAAAATGTATCTTGCAAAAACTGTGTTGCATTTTTGTAGCATTTTAAATTTGGAAGCCTGGCTGTGTTTATTCACCCTTCTAACAAAACCTAAGGTCACTATTCGGCTCTTTCATTCCGTGATATGCCATGGCCTTTCAACAAGGCTAAATGTATATGTATTTGAACACTCCTGCCTACTCAGAAGTCCGTTAATGCTGTCAGCTTTGAAAATGCAGGTCTCTGATTTGGAAGGGTGTGAAACCTATCTCCAGGCTACTCTTTCACCCTGTCAAGGGTAACAAGGGGCAGCATTAATTATCCCATTTTCCATACAGTGACCAAGTTGGCAGCATTATCCAATGTTCTGTGCCTGTCATGCAGTTCCAGATCCAATGCTGGCAATCAGACATTTCCCCTCAAAAGTGTTAGATGCAGAAACTTAGCCTTAGGAATCAGGTGGACAGGTGCCCTTTTGCACACATGGTTCCCAGTACATCAGAAGCTGCATCTTTATAGACTAAGTATGAAACAAACAATCTGGTAGAACTACAGGAAGAACCATAACTCTGTGGCAGATAGACAGCACTATGCTTTGCATGCAGAACATCCCAGGAAGTTCTAGGAAGAAAGATCTCTGCCCAATACTTTGAAGATCTAGTGCCGATCAGAATAGACAATGCTGGCTAGATGGACCAGTGGTCCAACACCAGTATAACCCAGTTTTATATTGTTGTGAGTTGGGGGAAGGAAGTCGGCAACATGCCAAGATCCTTCTAACCCCTGGATCCAGCCAGTGTGAAAATATACGACAGGTTAGTTTCCTAGTGAGGTGATCGCCAGTGGAGATGGGCCATTAAGGGGAACAAAGGAAGTGGATCTGTGTGAAATGGTAAACGGGCATGGCCCCCTCCCTCAACTCACAGACAGATGGAAGGACAAAGCTGGAGTTGAGAGCAGAGAGTTTGCAGTGATGTAAGCTAGACAGGCAAAGCAGCATACTGAAAACCAAGTGAGGCAGAATGATGTTTGGTTTCTGTTCAGATCCAAGGCTGTGGCTATGGAAGAAGCAAGGCTCTCTTGGCATGTTAATGCTGTGAACCCCTCCATCACAGGCTCAGGTTGTATATATGTGTAAATAAGCCACGTAACATGAAGACACTACATTCTGAAGGAAAAACAAATCCTGAGTATAATCATCATCATCATTTTATTTGTATGCCGCCTTTCCATAGTTGAAACTATGCTCAAGGCAGCTTACAACATAACAACATTTACATAATTACAAACATAACAGAAGTCATAAACAATAAATAAAACACATCAAAAAGTACACAATCAAATGGAAACAATTTCCACGTAAATCATAAGATCTAAAACTAAAGATACAACAATAATATCAATAACAGCAACAGCTCTCTCAAACCCCCCCCCCCATAAACAACACTCCAGCCCAATAATCTGTTCAACAGCTTCAGCTTTTGTTGTTGGAGTCAGTCAGCACTCCACTCTCCCAGGCCAGGTGGGAAAGGGCCAGCAAGGCAGGGTGCAGGTCTTCCAGGGCTCACAGCCAAGATGGTCTCATTTAAAACAACACAGATAAAAAAGTTCCAAGAGTAAGCACCTGGAACCCCTGGAATCTCACACCGCTTGGAGATTGGGGTGGCATGCAACAATATATTAATCGTAGCAGGCTCCCCTTGGGCACAGCAGACAGATAGGGGCAGGGGATAGAAACAGGAGCCTGTCTGTTGAACTTAATGTCCATTTGTAACAACAGTAAAGCATAAAACCCCAAAAGAAACAATAAATGCCTGCCTGGTTTTGTACCACCTCAAAAGTACCACAGCTACTGGGTTATAGTTTAAGAGATGGTATAGATATATGGTGGCAGCAAGAAGAAGGTTTCGAAATAAATGTACCATGGTGGAAGTGGGATTCAAACAGAAACCCCTCCACACACTTGGTGAATCAGCAGTGGTAAAAAGAATCTGGTTTTCCTCATAGAAAGTGGGGTAGCTCACCTCATACATACTAAAATAACATAAAAGAGCTAAAACATTGCAGCAGCTTGAAATGAATCTGGATAAATGCAAACTCAAAAATGTATTTTTATTATTTGCTAACAAGTACTATGTATATGTTTTAACTTATATGCAGAATTCATCATGCGAAAGGCTGGACTGGATGAATCCCAAACCGGAATTAAGATTGCTGGAAAAAATATCAACAACCTCAGATATGCTGATGATACTACCTTGATGGCAGAAAGTGAGGAGGAATTAAAGAACCTTTTAATGAGGGTGAAAGAGGAAAGTGCAAGATATGGTCTGAAGCTCAACATCAAAAAAACTAAGATCATGGCCACTGGTCCCATTACCTCCTGGCAAATAGAAGGGGAAGAAATGGAGGCAGTGAGAGATTTCACTTTCTTGGGGTCCATGATCACTGCAGATGGTGACAGCAGTCACGAAATTAGAAGACGCCTGCTTCTTGGGAGAAAAGCAATGACAAACCTAGACAGCATCTTAAAAAGCAAAGACATCACCTTGCCGACAAAGGTCCGTATAGTTAAAGCTATGGTCTTCCCAGTAGTAATGTACGGAAGTGAGAGCTGGACCATCAAGAAGGCTGATCGCCGAAGAATTGATGCTTTTGAATTATGGTGCTGGAGGAGACTCTTGAGAGTCCCATGGACTGCAAGTAGATCAAACCTATCCATTCTCAAAGAAATCAGCCCTGAATGCTCACTAGAAGGACAGATCCTGAAGTTGAGGCTCCAGTACTTTGGCCACCTCATGAGAAGAGAAGACTCCCTAGAAAAGACCCTGATGTTGGGAAAGATGGAGGGCACAAGGAGAAGGGGACGACAGAGGATGAGATGGTTGGACAGTGTTCTCGAAGCTACTAACATGAGTTTGGCCAAACTGCGAGAGGCAGTGAAGGATAGGCGTGCCTGGCGTGCTTTGGTCCATGGGGTCACGAAGAGTCGGACACGACTGAACGACTGAACAACAACAACAACAACAACAACAACTATGTCATACTTTTGTTCCCTGTGCCTTTTTGTCGGTTCTACACTCTGCATACATGAATTTGCACCACATAAAATTAGTCCTTAACGCCTTACTTTGCCAGATTGCTTAGGTGTGCA
Organism: Lacerta agilis; assembly: GCF_009819535.1. Taxonomy (NCBI): domain Eukaryota; kingdom Metazoa; phylum Chordata; class Lepidosauria; order Squamata; family Lacertidae; genus Lacerta; species Lacerta agilis. Next base: position 46,719,238 of record NC_046320.1, read on the forward strand.
AAATGAAGCTTCCTGCTTGTAATTTATTCACACAAACAAAGTTGATCCACATGAGGAATTCCTGTAAGAGAACAGAACTAGCACAATGCTATTATACATGTGCACATATACAAAAAGAAATAAATGTGTTTTAAATTCAACTTACCTTGACTATTTCATTGTGCCATTGAAGCTCTGAACACTAGGAATGATTTTGCTTTTCAGGTCTTGAGTCTAAGCCTGCAGCAATAAAGGCAAGAGGGTATATTGGGCATTTGCAGAAAGTATTTCTCTCATCATTAAATAACTGGTGGCTGTCCCTATACTAGGTAAAGGTAAAGGGACCCCTGACTGTTAAGTCCAGTCACAGACGACTCTGGGGTTGTGGCGCTCATCTCGCTTTACTGGCCCTATACTAGGGCAGCACATAAATCACTGCCTCGGCCCCTAGGAGTTGGTGCCTGTGTGGATTAGTGTTATGTGTGAACCAAGAACTAAAATTTAACCATGGTTTATTTGGCCATCCCACCTCAGATGCTCATGGTTTGCTTGATCATCCGTGGAACAACTTAATTTGTCACTTGCTAAACATGGCTTAGCCAGGGCCAGCCCAATACATTTTGTTGTTTGATAAGGACAAGATGGCACCCTCTCTCAATTCCACTGCTAGAAGCCGACTGAGCATTCTTCTACACCAGGGGTCAGCAACCTTCGGCTCTCCAGATGTTTTGGACTACAATTCCCATCATCCCTGACCACTGGTCCTGTTAGCTAGGGATCATGGGAGTTGTAGGCCAAAACATGTGGAGAGCCGAAGGTTGCCTATGCCTGTTCTACACTAATGATGGACTAGCATCCTCCAGCACACCTGAGAAAGCAGACCAGGTTCAGGGGCTCAGGAAAGGAATGTGACAACTGAAGGGAACAGCTGGGCACCCAGGAAGAAGAGCTTGGAGGCTGCTGCCGCTACTCTAAGCATCAACCACCTGTTGCTGTTGCCTCACTATGCCTCATGGTTAGGGCCAGCCCTAGGCTAAGCATTATTATATGTGAACCAAGTATTTTCACTCGTTAGGCTGAAAACAGTACCCTGTCCTTGACCTAGCTAATGCTGCTGCTTCCCAAGAGCACTGGCTAGCCATCCAGAATTGTATAGAACGATTCCCAGCCAAAGCAGTTGCTATTGCATGCAAGTAAACTATGTCAGCGCATACATGCATATTGAGTCTTCATGTGTTTGTGGTGACCTCATGTGTCATGTAGAGCAGATGTTTCTGCTGTGAATTGTGTGTACTGTGAACAAAAACGCTTGCCTCCTGCCGTTCCTTGTAGATCCCTTCTTCCTTGAAGAGGGACACAGGCGCCAATGCCACATTGCAGTGTGCATTTATGAAATGTGTGCGTGTGTTGATCTCCTCACAGCTGCTGTGCAGATGAACCAGCCAGCCCAGAACAGAAACAGAGCCTCTTTCCCTCTCATGAGGACATTTGTCAGGTGTTTAAACAACCATGCTTGCACCCAGTAAATAGCAGATTCAAGAACAGAAAGGAGCCAGAGGGAGCAATTTCCACAAGAAAACCAGCACAGTGCCCTGATCTGTGCTTCCAGTGAGCACTCAGGGCTGATTTCTTTAAGGATGGATAAGTTTGATCTTTATGCAGTCCATGGGACTGTCAAGAGTCTCCTCCAGCACCATAATTCAAAAGCATCAGTTCTTCGGCAGTCAGTCTTCTTTATGGTCCAGCTCTCACTTCCATACATTACTACTGGTCTGAGGTATTCTGCACATTTTCAGAAACAAGTGATGTCAGGTTTTTATTTTTTGTAAAGATCATGTGACAATTTCACTCAGGCCAGATCAGATTAAGTGTGTGTGGGAGATGCATGTGCCAGTTTCAAAAGTACTGGTATCCCTTTCTACCCCTATCTTATAACTGACAAACTCTCTTATTTTTTTAGAGACATTCCTACTTGCAATTTCTCTGGAAGGACCTTAACTCTTAAGCCATTTCAGTGTCAGATAAACAAGCTATTACCCTATCCACATGTACCCGGGACTGGGAATTAGTCCCTATGAATTCAGTGAAACTTCTTAATGAACATATAGAGGTCCTGCAGCACAGCTGCAGCCCTCCCTATATGCACATACTTGGAAATGTCCCCTTGAAATCAGTGGGGTGTATTTCTGAGTAAGCAGGTGTAGGTTCTGGCTGTGAAAGTGGTTTCAAGCCATCTTTAAATAACCCCAAACAACACAGTTTTACTTTCCCCCCTCCTCTTTTCTCCCCACAACAGAATATAATTAGAACTTCAGAAATTGTGTTTGTAGCAAGGAAAGGGGACCCTGTTTCTCATTATTTTGCACATGCAGTTTTTGGATTTTTACTGCAAAGCCATTCATCTTTGATCTAATTTTATAACATCATAATCAGATTTGGCACACTAAAACAAATGCTAGCACTTTTCAATAGTAATGCGACAAACTCTCCTGTTTAAAGCTCTGATTCAATCAAAAATCATCAAGGTTACAGGAATATTTCACTACAGCAAGGGTCCAACAAAAAGGAGTGGTTACCATGCAAAGACTGCATTTATTAAACATTAATACAGATTGGCTGCAAATAAATAAGAGTTATTAATTACATTTACGATTAGGAAAAACAAGTGGAATCTGCAACAAAATGTGGTAGCATATACTCACCTCTTTGCAAGAGCGCTCCTTACTCAGGGTCCCTTCCTAGCAACCAGTCATGCACTAGAAGCTGCTAAGGAGGAGGGCATTCTGTCTCTACAATATGTTTTTGCCCAGGTTACAGTCAACAGTCTGCAGCTCATCATTCACCTACCCATAGCTCTCTTGGAGTTTTGGATCACCACTCCCATCAGCCCCAGAAGGTAAGGTAAAGATAAAGGATCCCTGGATGGTTAAGTCCAGTCAAAGGCGACTATGGGGTTGCAGCACCCATCTCGCTTTCAGGTCAAGGGAGCCAGCGTTTGTCCACAGACAGCTTTCCGGGTCATGTGGCCAGCATGACTAAACCGCTTCTGGTGCAATGGAACACTGTGACGGAAACCAGAGCGCATGGAAACACCATTTAGCTTCCCACCACAGCGGTACCTATTTATCTACTTGCGCTGGTGTGCTTTTGAACTGCTATATTGGCAGGAGCTGGGACGGAGCAACAGGAGCTCACCCCATCACAGGGATTCGAACCGCCAACCTTCTGATCAGCAAGCCCAAGAGGCTCAGTGGTTAAGACCACAGCACCACCCGTGTCCCCCCCATACAGGGGGGTTGTGGTTATGAAGTGGGCTTAAATGTAAGGAAGTAGGTGAGAAAGAAACAGATGAGAATGAAACTCTGGATGCACAAAGGGTTTGATTGCACGCCAATAACCAATGGCATGATCTCAGATGAAGGTACAAACTGCCTTTTCTGATATGTTTATAGGTACTGCAGCAAAAATTAGTTCTGAGGAGGAATTTTATGTGTGAGAAGGATGAGATGGTGTTGTGGATATTTTCAGTTAGCAGTTCTTCAGAAGAAAGAGTTCCCAAGATTATAATCTTCTAATTAGCCAGTGTTCTTAAATTGTTTCAGGCTGCTCTTACTGTGGTGGCTTGTTTGATTTTATTTTCCACAGGAGCAACAACAGACTGGTTCTTTTCTGGTAAGAGACATCTTGAGAAATTCCCCATCTGTGGCTTTTTCTCATACTAAAACGTGCAAATACTTGTTTAGGTTCCAAATGAGCCTTGGTGCATTTTGAATGTTATAGACAGTGACACTTGTGCTGTGGTATATGTACACAACAAAAATCTGGAACATTCATTAAAGGTGCATTGGATCAAATACTTCACAATGAATTGGGTTTTTAATGAATAGTGCCTTTTCCCTGCTTCTAAAAAGTCAAAACAGATTACTATTTGTTTTTATTTAATTGATATTGTTGTTAGGACACTCAGAACTTTTACTCTCCTTTGTCATTATAAATGATAGCATGAATAAAACAAAACAAATGTGATATAATGGCCAAGACACTTAAACCCTGAGCTGTGGTGCCATCTGATTTGCTATAACGCAGAGACCAACCTTGTTTGCTAAGCAAGACATTCATCTGGAGGACGTGGGGAGAGACATGAAAGAGCTGTGTGTAAAGTGGTTTTCATTTTAGACATGGGCCTTGTGACATAATTTCTACTTACTATTCCTTGTTTGAATGGATGTGCACTCCAAAACTTGTGCGTGTGCTTGCACATACTTGAATTATCTCCTTTTGTCAACATTTGTCCGAACAAAAACAGACCCCCTGAAAATTTACTGTAAAAGTAACCAAATTTAACCCCCCCACACAATTTTTTATTTATTTATTTATTTTACTAACTGCCTTTCATGATTTGCATGTAAAACCAAGAGGCACGGTATCAAGACATCAAGCAAAATCCATCTGGAAATTCTCCTGCACTTGCGTTTCACAAGGACCTGCATGCTTCACAATAGATTCTGCCTTAGTAAGTGTAATTCAATGCTAAAGCTGGTGGCCAGTCCTGCAAGACTTGCAGCCTGATCCTTTACTTAGAAGGAAGTTCCACTGCTTTCAGGTATGTATGAATATTGAGGACTGTTGCTTTTGGGTGGTTGCCAGGTTGCCACATGGAGATTATGCACAGCTGTAAATGAGGCAAGCACTTTTTTTCGCTCTACTTCTCATTCTACTTACTACCCCAGTACCGCTGTTCACCCTTTCCTATTTTATGGAAAAAGCAGGGCTGCAGATATGCTAGAGCATGGGTAGGCAAACTAAGGCCCGGGGCCCAGATCTGGCCCAATTGCCTTCTCAATCTGGCCTGCAGACGGTCCAGGAGTCAGCCTGTTTTTACATGAGTATAATGTGTCCTTTTATTTAAAATGCATCTCTGGGTTATTTGTGGGGCCTGCCTGGTATTTTTACATGAGTAGAATGTGTGCTTTTATTTAAAACACATCTCTGGGTTATTTGTGGGGCAAAGGAATTCGTTTTCCCCTCCTCCAAAATATAATCCGGCCCCCCACAAGGTCTGAGGGACAGTGGACTGGCCCCCTGCTTAAAAAGTTTGCTGACCCCTGTGCTAGAGATTATTCAAGAAACTCAAAAATAAACCCAAAGGTACAGTGGCCTGATAGGCATAGATGGTGCTTAACATATCGATAAATATATACAGATACGTAATTTTAAAAACGTGTTTTACGCCATATTTCTTTTTATGTTCTAACTCTTCTTTTTTTAACTTTCAGAATCAGAATGGCATTTTAATGCTTTGAACCATAAGATTTGGTCTATAAATTGTTATGGGGAGGAATGCTGAAAATTATTATTGTTGTTAATTATTAAATTTCCATCAGCCCTTCTTCCCAGGGCAGAAAACACCACAGTAGTACTGAAGGAGAAAACAATAAAATTGCATCACACAATGCAGTTGTATCAAGAATTATACAACATGCTAATTTCCTAGCTACTTCCCCAAGTGGATTTCAAAATGTAGTAAAACTAGGAACATACTATGCCAGAAGTGTGTACAGTGCATGGGGAGGGGAGAATAAGTGAAACTGTGAGAGTGGTTTCAGCACAATCCAACCAGCACATCTGAAACTTAAATTTTAATTTACTGTCTTTTGGAAAACTGACCCCGTCACCAGATAGTTGAGGGTTGTTTTAAGAAGGGAGTGGCAATCTGTGCCTCTGGTAGACAAATCTGTGGGTTCTTGTATAATTTCAAAATCTGGAAAAGTCTGCTTGACCGGAGTTTATGTGACAGTCCGAAGCCCCCCCCCCAAACAGAGCCTCATGGAAAACAGAGCCTCTCTCAAACCACTTTTAATCACCTTGACACCACTGTCTGCCCCTGTATTAACATGTTATTTTCACAAACCGTTGGGAAGAAAGCTGGGAGTTGTTACTCCTTAATATAAAATGCAAATATTAAATTATATTAACATGCTGCTTTTATGTCTTTATATGCACCCTAAGCATACAGGTATTTTTGTTGTCTTGGGGTTTTAAATTGTTTTAAATTATCTTATGGGTAAAATCGCTTTGAGACAGTTGTTTGACAAGGTAATTAACATCAACAAAAACCTTCATGCTGTGAAAGAAACTGAAGTCTGCTATGAGGCAGAACCAGACTGAACTCTTATCTTTGTAGACACGTCCATATATCATAGGTGGCTAATTGGTTTGTGTGTACAGTACATGTCTATCTATAATGTATACGCCAGTCTTAGAACGTACCTGACGTTCTCTTCTACATTCTGACATTAGCCACACTCCCACGTGGCCCAAAGCGCGTGAAACATCTCAAACACACTTTTTATACTTAGAAGACCCCATAATGCACACCAGGCTCCTCCCTGGAATCTCACCTTAAAAGGATCAGGTACCTTAACAGGGGATGAAGGTACTCTTAGAGAGCTGCTGCTGCCCTCAGCAGGCCATCCTGTGACAGAGACACTAATGGCCTGTTTCTCTCTAGGGCAGCTTCGTTTTGCTTTCAAGTTCTTCCCCCGAGTTGTGTGGGACCGGTTGTGGCTGCCTGTCTGTCTCCACCGCACCTGCCTCACTCAGCTTGAGTGACTTCGGCCACTCTCCAGGTCTGAGGGAACCGTCGTCCCTGAGAGAGTTTAAGCCCAGGCAGCAGACGAGAAGGAATCACGAATCACCTCCGCCGCTTTCGCCGCCTGCCCGCTTTCCCCGGCTGAGGGGGAAAGCCCGCCGAGGAGCGAGCGAGCGCGCGCGCGAGGGGTGGGCTGCCGCGTGCGCTCCCTCCGGGACAATCGGCGAGGCTTAGGGGAGGAGGGGAGGGGAGGCGGCCGCGCGATAGGCTTTTGCCTGGCGTTGCCCAGGCGCCTGGTTGGTGCTTGGTGGCCCCGCGCGCGCTGTGTGTGCGCGAGAGCGCGTGTGTGGCGGCGGCGGCGGCGGCAGGGCCAGGGAGGGAAAGTAGCGGGCGGGGTGTGTGTGGGGAGCGGCTCTCCCAGGCTGCACTCAAGTGACATTCAGCGCGAACAACACACTCCTAACTCAGCCGGGCAGGCAGCGAGCGAGTCGCACACAGGCGCCATCCCCCTCAGCTCCTCGGCTCTGGGCTGTTCGCTCGTTTTTGAAACACTACAGGAGAAAGACAACTGTGGGAGAAGCGAAGGGAGCCTGCAGCCAGGCAATTTCGCCCCTCGCCCCTCTTGACTTGGTCTCCTCTCCTCCTCCTGAGAAAGGGACTCCTGAAGAATGGGAAGGACCTGCCCGGGCTTTGCCTGCCGTTCTTCCCGCTGAAAAACGGGAAAAGGGAACGGACGAAGGAACTCTAGCATCGGGGCCAACGCGACTTCGAGGGAAGTTTAAATCCCTCTCCTCACGCTCTTTCGCGGGCAACGAGGAGCCCCGGTTGCGCTCGGTTCTCCTCAGAACCTGCCTCGCCTCTTCGCCTCAGAAGCGCGCGCAAAGAACTTGGGGCAAAGTCGGCGCGGACCAATCAAGACTGGCTGTTCAGGTAAGCAGAAGCCAAGAGCAGAGAGGTTGGCGCGCGCGGCTTTCTGCGCTGCGCGACAGGGACGCCCTGGGCTCTTGGCTCTCCCCGGGCCGAGGAGCTCAGACAGCAGCAGCCTAAGCGGGAGCAGAGCAGGTTTGGGTGATGGCGGGCTACGGACACTTGAGGTGGGACACTCGGAGAGGGGAGAGCAGCGGGTAAGGGCAGCCCGTGCCTCGGGCGGCGGCGGCTGCCCCACACAAGCCGAACTCAGCTGTGCGCCGCCCGGAGCTCTTTCGCGGGGAGGCTGCGCGCGCAAGCCCAGCCTTACGATCCAGCGCCCTCTGCGAGAGATCCTGTGACAGGCTGGCTCTTGGAAAGCAGCCTTCCCCGCCCCTTCTTCACTTCCCTCTCCACCTGTTTGTGGAGTCAGACAGTCCAACTCCTTGGCTCTAAAATGTACCCAGGTCGAGCATCCGTACCGGAGGGGGGGGAAAGCGCGCGGGAGGAGGGGGGTAGATGCCTGGAGTGCAGTAGCCTCTCGAATCTGCTTTGCTGTCTGGTGTCAGATCAGTTAAAGCGGATTAGTTACCTCTCGGCACCTTTTAAATCCAGCTCCGATTTAACACACACACACACACACACACACACACAGCCCAGAGCCCCAATTTCAACGCAAGATCCAATGCAAGTTAGTAGCTGCTATGAAAGATACCGAGAGAACTCCTCATGCCGGATTAATTAAAACAGTGATATTAAATGTTGGGACAGGACTAAAGTTAGCAGAGTAGATTGTTGGTTCACACACGCACGCGCGCCGAATCTGAGGTGAAGAATGGCTAAGGCAATTCCCAGCCATTAAAATCTGGGGGTTTTGACCTTGATTTTTCTAAGTTCAGGTTGGCCAAATACTATTCTGCACCCCCGTCTCTCTCTCTCTCTCTCTCTCTCTCTCTCTCTCTCTCTCTCTCTCATCTGATGAGGCAAATCTGCCGGCTGCCAGTCTGCTTCATCCCGTGTCTGATCTTTCCATTATCCTCTTTGCTTGAGAAGGGTTCTTCGTGCTGCTGGAGGGGAAAGAGAGGCATGAACCTGAGATCAAGCCAACTTTCTTTTCTTTTCTTTTTTTGCACCGGGTTGAGGGCGGGGGAGCGGCGCAACTTCACAAGACTTGCCCACAAGGTTTCCTTTCGCCCCCGTCGCTCAGAAGGAGCAGCGTCTGAGGGGCTGAGCCGCGTCAGGAGAAGTTCCCCACCCGCGATGACTTTTCAGGAGGGCTCCTGTTTGAAGTCTGTTCTCGCATGGCAATGGCATGACAGTTTGGTTCTTAGGTTGGTTCCCCTTCTCTTTTCCTCCCCTTCTATCCAAAGTTATGGACCCTCTCTTTGCTCCAAAGAAGGAGCATTAGGTTATTATTCCTGCTGCCGCAGCACCCCTAAAACCTCTCCTTGTGGTGGCACAGTGATCTTCTGGAAGTCGTTAATTGTGGGAGAGGCTGAGGGAGACCAGGAAAAAGGAAGAAGGCTGGAAATAACTCAGAGGCTGCCTATTACTTAAAAATAGTTTCTTTTCTCCCTCTTCCAGCTTGTGATCCTGTAGTCTCCTCCAAAGTTTTCCTGCAGCCTAACCACTTGCAGGATATAAGACTCTGGCATTTGTCTCCACCCACATCACCACCACAGTTTAACCAAAGCAAAACTCAAACAAGCTCTTTCAAGCTGAAGTTTAAACATCTTAATTGACTTCATTGATTTGGTTACCTTTTCCAGTTTCAGTGACAATTGGAGTTAGAGATGAGTTTCAGTTTTAATTTGTGTGCGTTTTAAAAAGTTGTTATACTTCTTATATAAGGATCAGAAAGGGGAAGGCGTAATTAAACTATTTTCTTCTTTAAGATAATCAATGTTATATTATTCTTAGCAAGTTTCTTTTAAACTCTCCATAAGTCTCTAAAACTAGTAATATTTTTAACAAAATATTCTAGAGAAAGAAATGTGTGTTTCCAGATGGTTTTGTTTGTTTTTTATTACTGCACCTATTGGAAAATTCAGTGGATTAGTCTAGCAATGGAGTCTGGCAGTTCACAGCAATTAAAGGAACAAAACAAGAAAGATGTTAATGGATGGAATGAATATGAAATATGTGTGGCTTGTATTACACACATTTATTTCAACAGAGCTGAAACTGTGACTATAAAGTAACTCTTAATCACTTACAGATACAGCTTTTTATCAGTCAAAGAGCATATAATTGAAGGGTATCCCTGCACTAAAAAAAAAAAAAAGCCCTCACCACAAGTTTATTTGTTCTGGACCCATTTAACACTCCTGTGGGAAAGTATTGTGCCTACCTCAAACTGGTTAGCTTATTGTTATATATAAATGCAATACCCTTGCCAATGCCACAGAGAGAGAATGCTGCCTTTGAATCAACCACTGTGGGTCACCCTGGAAAAAGGGAGCTGACTATTGAGTCAAGGGACCAGATGATTCTGTTCTTGGTATCTCCACTTCCCTGCTATGCCATTAACCCCCCTCCCCCCAAAAGTAAAGTATATAGTAGCATGTGGCAATTGAGAGTAAAGTATATGTTTACAATTGAGACAGTCGTTTGAAATGATCCTACAAAATCACAGCTCTTGTATGATTTGTTTACTGTGCTTTGTTGAGATGCTCAGTAAGAAGGAAGGCGGGACCAAAATGGCATAATTTCTGCTCAGTACAGAACTTGCTTGTTTATGAGTCAGTCCCCAGACAAAGGGGTTGTAATACCAATATGGGATCAAGTCAAGAGAATCTCCACCAGGGACCTGATTCACTAGTACATACATCCAGCTATGTGCCACTGATTTCAGATCTAATGAAACTAATCTCTCCTGAGTTGTTTCACATTTTCAGAAGTTTAACTTGGTGGGGAACCTGCAATAAAAAATTGCAGCAGGCTGATAGTATCAGATTCTTTATCTGATATAGGTTATTTTATGTATACATAATATTCACATGCCTTGCTCAGTCCAGTGCATGTCTACTCAGAAGTAGATTGATGTTGTGCACAAGGGTGCTTCCTTCCCATTTAAGTCTGCATAGGTTTTAGGCTGCAATCCTATGATCAATTCTGAGTCAACATATATAGGATTGGGTTGCCAGTTTGATCTTTGCACTACATAAAATAACTTTTCAGTGATGTGCTTAGTCACAATGACGGATGCTATAAAATATATAAAGTATATGGTAATTGACTCCCTGGGCTCCTGGAGGAAGAAGGATGGGATATAAATTGAATAAATAAATAAACAACAATATAAATAATTCTTAGTCTGTTTATGACCGTATATGACACAGCATTTTACATCCAAAGAATAGCTGTTGGAGTACATGATGTAGAAACATTTCAACCCTTGCTTTCTCAAAGGAATCTGGATGTATCAGGGATCCTAGGTCCAGCTCCCACAACCATTTTTTTATTATTGCTTCCATCTTTTACACCTACACCCGCTAATTTCCATAGGAATCCTACTCAACTTCACCTTGTGGTAGTGTATTGAACTCTACCATTTGTAGTTCCTACCAGCCTTTTCATGTACTGGGAGAAACCTAATCTCTTCCCCCCCTCCCCACTGCCCTCTCTCTCTCTCTCTCTCTCTCTGTGTGTGTGTGTGTAAATTACTAATAATTGATTTTACCAGGCTCTTATTGTATGAGGAGGCAGAATTTTGAACCAGTGTGTCCAGTGTTAGAGGAATGCTATTTTCAGTAGATGGAAGAATTAAAAAAAATCAAGTTACAGAAGAGTTGACAAGATTAACTCCTCTTCTCTGGTCCACTTAAGATAGATGTGAACAGAAATATACACGTTAAACAGAAAGCTGGTTTATAGATTTGAAACTCACTAGGTTTTTCTGTGATTGCAAAGCAAGTAAGATTGTTAAAAGCTGGCACATGTTTGCTACTCTTTTCTGCTTTGTGTTTTGATTTCAAAACCAACAGAAACTTAAAGCGGGAAATACCATTTGCAGATTTTTGTTTCTGTATGTCCTGCTGTTTTTAAAATACTGAGGCGTACCAATTTTTCCTTAATTCTGACATTTCAAAAGATAATGGTTTCTCACACTGAACAAATTCCAAAATATATATGAGAAAATAGTTGGCATCATCTATAGATATGTCAACTTTCTGTGAAGAACATGATGGCTGTAGTGTTTTCATCATGGGTTTGGGGTAAAAAGTACACTTAGTAAAGCATACAACATAATAAGATATATTTTTCTAATTTGAGGGTTTAAATTTGTCACATGCATGTTAGGCAGATGTTAGTTTGTAGATGACAGGTTTTTTTTACAAAACAAAACAAAACAAAACAAAACAAAACAAAACACAGAGCTTTATGGCAGCACAGAAGTAGCATTTAATGACTCTAGGTGCTATGTAACAGATGCTCCAAGGGCACACAAGCAACATGATGTTGAATGAAGTGCCTCCTTTTGTATATCTTAAACCTCTCAGATATTCTATATATATAACACTATGTGTCCTGGCAATTCTAAACACACTCAGAGCTGCATTCCATCTTAATACTCCCAGCTAGTCAGATATGAGTGTAAGACACACAGTTCTTGAAGTTGGTGTACTGTAAACTTGTTTCAGATGCACAGCTAATTATGTGTACATGCTTTAAAAACTTGACACGCTTCAGATGAATGCAGTAAGTAGCTATTGCAATATAAATGAAATTCAAGATGCAACAAACAAGTCAGATAAGCATTTCTGCCCTATGGACCTCAGAGTTTGAGTGCCCATATTACTTTCGATTTAATGAGGGTTTGATATAAATCTGTCCATACAACATCTGTTGAAGGTATGGTGGCTAAGCAGCATAACTCCTGGGCTATCAGCTGTAGCTCATTTTTTAGCAAGGATAAGACCCAAGGTTCAGTCCTTGACTTCTGCAAGTAGGGCTCTGAAGGACACCTGTCTGAAGCTTTGGGGAGCTGATGCTAGTCAGTGTAATGAGTATTAGACTAGATGGACCAATGGGCTGATTCAACATAAGGCGATATACTATGTTAGAAAATATCCCAAATTGAAGTTGAGTTAAATTATGCCACCTACATTTCCGGAAAAACAAAAAAGCACAGGTTTTTAATACAGGACATGGCCATTATGTCTGTTGCACGTCAGTACAGCTGATGATGAACTTTTGTGCAAACAAATTTTTCACATGGTTCCCAGAGGTGCTTTTTGCATGCTTGTTCATTGTTCAGACATGCACTTGGCAAATTTAGGGTCTAGAATCTAATGGACCTTTGAACACTATTTTAAACGCTATTGTGCTTGTGCTTGAGTCTAAGGCTTTCTGATCAGAAGGTCAGCGGTTCGAATCCCCGCGACGGGGTGAGCTCCTGTTGCTCAGTCCCAGCTCCTGCCCACCTAGCAGTTCGAAAGCACATCAAAGTGCAAGTAGATTAATAGGTACTGCTCCGGTGGGAAGGTAAACGACATTTCCGTGCTCTGCTCTGGTTCGCCAGAAGCAGTTTTGTCATGCTGGTCACATGACCTGTACGCTGGCTCCCTCGGCCAGTAATGCGAGATGAGCGCCGCAACCCCAGAGTCAGACACGACTGGACCTAATGGTAAGGGGTCCCTTTACCTTTACCTTTACCTTTTAAGCCTTGCTTGCCAATTCAAAGGTGCAGAACTGCAACTCTGGTATGTCCCAATGTGGGGGTGTAGATCCTGACATAGATCAGAGCTCTCTAGCTTTTGGGTACCTGGGGGCACAGCTGAAAATCTAAGCAACTGTTGTATGTACCACAGCATGCCAGTTTTGCAGAAGAAAAACGGGGGATGCTCAGAACTATGCCTCCTCCAAAAAGGCAACAGCAAAACACCTGCACACATCACACAACAAATAAAACAGACAAAAAAGAAGGCTACACCCTGAACCCTGAACCAAACCCCCTAAACCTAGTATTTGTAAAATAAAATAGAAGTTGGTAGGGGCAGGGAAACCTTAGTTGAGTGTTAAGTATTATGTATGAGGTTGCTGCAATGCTCATGGATGTCACATTGAGAGCTCCAGGTCCAATGCATCCAAAATTTTTATCACAGGCCTATTTGCCTGCCAAGCCAATTACATAGCATTATATTTGTGATGCATTGGTACAGCACTTGCTCAGCCTCAACATGTAATTACTGGTGCAGACAAAAATAAGAGCAAGCTGTTAGTACCTAAACCACTTGGAAACACATAATTTATCTCATGATAATAGTAGGAAAGGTTTTATTGCTTTTAGAATCTGTATCTCTTCCTTTGTTTTTCTTATTGTATGCTGCTTTGATAATAATGACCAGGCACAGTTTAAACTGGAACGTGGGGGTTTAAACTTCTGTAAATTCTATTGATTATGAACAGGATTGAAATGGGGGTTAAATTCTAGTGCTTTGTGTCAGCTGCATTGTGAACTGGGTTGCTCATCATTTAGGGCAAGTATTTTCTTGGTTGCTTTTCTCCAGTTCTCAATATGCCCATTTTTCCATAATACACGGATAAGTTTAGCATGCAATTCCTCTGGTGACAACAGCTCCAAAAATGCTGCCATAATGATAATATTGCTGATTAGTATGCCTATGTATACTCTTGGTGTGTACATTATGTTTATCCATATGACTGTGTGTCTGGAGACAATTGAGCATTGTTCCATGGAGAAAAGTGACAAGAAAAGTGCAATTATTGAATGTAAGCACTATATACGGTAGTGTATCTCAGGATTTGGTGTTGGCAACTTGACATTGCTAATTAATTTTAGTACCTATTTTTTGTTGTTGTTGTTGGCACTACCATTGCAAAGTTAATATTTAATTTGGAAAATTAGGTCGTGGGGAAAAAATTAAATTAAAAGTAATTCCAAATAATGTTGAGTTAACAGAGGTTTTTTGGTCCGGTGGTTGGAAATAGAAATTCATTAATTCAAAAGGGCAAATTTACATGTAAGTTTGGATTTATTTGTTAGGCAACTTTGGAGGTACCCTGGAAACTTTCCATAGGCTGATGAATATCTCTGAATCAAATATAGTTTTAGATATTGTTGTCGTTGTTGGCATCCGTCTGTCTAGGGAGACAATAGAAGATTACGCTTTCGATCTCGTCTTTAAAAATACAACCGGACAAGCTGCCACATTCCTAAGGTTACAAGTTATATTAAACATGATCCCCGCAAAAGATGTTTGGATCCTGGGCACAGAAGCTTGTTGGATGTGAAAGGTGTCGAAGCATTTACCCTTGACTTCTGAAAGCTCTATTCTCTCTCTCCAAACATTTTTTTTAAATAAAAAAAATGTGTCAAATATGTTATGAAAAATAATGAATAAACACATAATCAGAAATCTTATTTTGTAAAAGGATACACTTCATGATGATATAAAAGACAAACTTTTAGGCTTCGCTTGTCAGTTTAAGAAACTGTTAGAAAAACAAGCCAAAAAATGAATTTTAGATGAAGGAATGCTGGGGCTGTGTTTCACTCCTGCGGTGCCTTCATGCAACGAAGCGACAGCTTTAACCACAGAACATCTGGGCCCTAGCTTCTGTTACAGTAGAGCTTTCTAAAGGGAAAGCATGCCTTGTTTGACTGTGCATTCATTTCGAGCCATTAGACTTTGCATTAGTTTTTAAAGATTAAAAAAGTTTATGCCACCCTTTTCAAGGGGCTATTTTCAGCATTCTATTTGAATTTTGCCACATTGGTGGATGCTGAATTTAATTTGGTTACTAAGCAGTTATTTATCATGCCGTTCCTCGGCTTTTTTTTTTAAAGGGTGAACTTACTAATTAATCTATTCATTAACAAATTTATATTTAGCAGTTCACACTCTTTTTTTGCAACTTTTATGTGTGTGGTTTTAAAACTAAAGGTAATAGAAACAGTATGCTCTAACTTAACTCATGCACAGAAAACTATTATGGAGCTAATTTTTTTAAAAAAACATGTGTTTATATTTGTTTTGTATGTTATCTTCTATGTCATTGCTGATGGGATTGGTTACTGATACATATATAAGTAGAAATAATTCATACTTTCATACATTATCTTTTGAACATATAAGTTTATGCCTGCTCTTGAGGAGCATTATTTTTATTACTTGGTTATTTAAAACGCTAAAAGTTTAGGTGGGCTTTGCAATGTAGCCTGTCATGTATTACACTTAAGTTAACACTTACCTGTCATGACACTTACTGTCATGGGTCATTGATGTCAAAGGTTTCATAAAGCTCTGCATTTCAGTAGCCTACCATCCTAATGTCACTTACCTGGCAATAAGTTCCATTGAATTCAATAGAACTTACTTCTGAGTGGACATGGTTAGGATTCTGACTGTTAATCATGAAGCAAATGCATTGAAATCAATGGAACTTAAGTTAGCCATGATTAACAAATCCCATTGATTTTAATGGGTCTAGCCTGTGTCATCTTATTACCAAGAGTGGAATAAGCGAGGAAAAGCGGTTCAGGGCCAAAGCCTGGATGTGATCCTGATCCAGATTGGGGCGCCACACCAGTTTTTATATTCAAAATGCATTTTGCTGCTCTGCTATTTTTTCTCATAGATGCTGTTTGCAGTAAACAGTGTATTTGATGGCAAAAACCAGCCAGGAAGGAGACATCAGGTACACATTCCAGGTCAGGAACACATTCTGGGGCACTAAGTCTGCTTTCCCACCAAAATAAAGGCAGCCAGATTAAGCATGCTTGCATGTGACTAATGATATGTGTAGTTTGGCCTTCATGCACCTAGAAAGAAGAATAGTTAGGTCTGATTACTTTCACTCTAAATGAAACTGGGAGGCAAAATATCTCCTAGAGTATTTGAGATAAGCAAAAATTATTTTTTGACAATATGTATTATTAGGGTCCTCTTCTATCCATAATACTTACATCAGAAGAGCAGTTTGGACATGAAAGCAATCTCAATGCATAAGCAAAAAATGCAGGGGCCACAAGGCACTGTGGGAGATAACTATCTACTAAGACACTCCACTAAAACCCAGAAGGCAGTGGGACCACCTGAATTCCCAAAGAATTCTACAGAGGACTCATGAATAAGTGCTTGTTTTAATGTCATATGTAGTTTGGCTTTGGGAGTACAACTGTATGCACACAGTGTGGAAGAAAGCCCCACTGAACTCTTTGGGACTTTTTTCTGAGTATAATGTGCATAGAACCAGAATAAATATGAGTTAAGGATTGCAGCCATAAGAGAAAAATATGCCTGCCACATATCTGGAGGACATTTACTGGAGCAGCGATTAATAGTGTAGAGAACACATAAGCTTCACGTTTGTCTTGATGAAGTAAAAGGGATGCTTTCACCTTTCGCCAATAGATTTTAATGACTGGAAGGAAGCGCCTTGCTTTCAGCATTATTTTTTTTTTTGAGACAATAATGTTTTGTATGCACAGATAGATCTATTTAACAGGTTTTAAACTGCTGGTTACTGGTAGATGGCAGGAATCAAACTAAGCTAAAGGATACTAGAAAGTAGCATGAAACAAGAGGAGATGATTTATTATTTTAAGAAAACTGCAGTGGGGTATCTCACTGCAGGGAGAAGTATTTGCTCTTGAAATTGATGAACTGCCCAGGGGAGGAAATCAAAACCAAAGAATGGGGATGCCTTGCATTAAGAGGAATTCAGATATTGCATCCTTACAGAAGGCGACAAAGAATAAAACCTAATATTTATTACATAAATGATTAAAAAAAATTAAACTAAAACAAATTATCCTTAAGCAGCCTTGCATCTCAGTCTGGGAAAAAGGCAGGATATAAATAAATATAATAATAATAATAATACTCTGGAAGATTAACATTGTATAAGAACAGGCTTATGTACAACTATTCTATATTGAACATGACAGCTTTGTATACATTTTTTCAATTTTACATTGCCATTTTGCACTGTAACATCTTGTGTCCTACAAACTAATAAATTTACCCTGCACTTGTTAGGGTAAATGGTTTACCTCAATTTAATTCAGCTAATGAAATGGCATGCACAATAATGCAGTGATTAAAAAGTGCAGCAAAATAAATGTCATGTACTCAGGTACCCAAACATTAGCAATGGGTAGTTTAATACTTCTATGGTTTGTTGAAGCTTCTGGCTTGCCAATGAAGAGGCAGTCTCTCCCTGAGTTTAAGCTGAATTCCAGGAGCAATTTATTATTAATCCTTAATGATTTATCCCTCATTAATGAGGTCACAGCAATCCTTGCTATCCATCGATGAGTTTCCTAAGAATCTAGATACTTCTACTTCACCTCAATTTTTCTAAAATGTGGTGATAGATAGCTTTTTTTATTCTGTTAGGTAGAGGTAGTTTTTTTTTAACTTCTTATACAAATGCCAGCTTGTACCACAAACTACAGGTGCATAGAGTATGCAATTGTGCAAGGAAGGACAGTGCTCTGACGCACCATAATGAGTAAGGGCAGATGAGTTTATTACTAAGGATTATTACCAGTGCTTTTTATGTAAAAAAATTGGTGCCAGTACTTACCATGAAATTGCTACAGCAAGTGAGCAACTGGGGTAAAAAAATCACTGATTATTACGATGGCAAAATAGGGTACAGATTGGGACAGTTGTGTTTGGTAATCAACAGCAAGCGCTTGGTTTGCGTTGAAGAAAAATAAAAGGGGCTTTTTGGAGTATAGTAGGTTTGCTAGGTTTGTGGGGGAATGCATCCACTACTTATTAGGGAATAAACAATAAACACAGTCCTCTGCTGGTTTGCAGAACTGCAGGACTGAGTTGTTAGAAAAATGTGCCTGCCATCCACAAGCCATTACATGAACATGGATCCTGGATGGTGACCATGGTTAGGCACCTACCAGATGGTGTGACTTGTGAATCTCTCTCCTTCCTGGCCCAGTTTGGAGGCAGTGTGCTTTCTTTCTCTGTGGAGCACACAGCCGCTGATGGTATGTTTCTAAATACCTAGGGAATCAAATTTTGTTGTGTTTGGATACACTGTGGCTAGCTAAGAATTGTTAACGGAGCTTACACACTCATCCTTGATTATCTGTGTCCCACAGGGGACTCAGAATAAATTAAGCTAATTGATGATAATTGCTAGTTAAAGGGCATTGTGGTAACTTCTGTTTATCCTAATTGAATTAGTACCGTACCATATTGTGAATAAAATCTAATAACTGATAGGGCCTTAATACACAAGATGTAGTGATAAGTAGTAGAGATAAGTGAAACATAAATGAACAAAAATAGTGTTTTTGGTCTACGTTCTCCCAAGTTCTGCTGTTCCTAACAAATATGAATACTTTATGAAAAAGAAGAAAAAAGCTGTACTGTAGTGTGTTATTAGATAGATTAGGCTTCCTGAACAATGAACAGTGGGGCTGAGATTGCTGTTAGTTTGTGCTAATAATGAGGTTGTTTTGGTTAAACTACGAGTGCTATTGGTAAGATTAATATGGATAAGAAATGCCTGTCCCATAGATTATCGTTTTCAGTTAAATTTGACTGTTTGGCCTTGTGTATTTTTTAATGCAAAAAGGCTTTTAGACGGATAAACAGATGAGGAGGTAGCTATGTAGGAATAGCCTTCTTAATCACTTTTACTGTGTTATAATTTACCTCCAAGTCTTTGTGATAGAGTTGGATACAATTTCTAGGTAACCCTTGTTTGCTCCTGGCAGTCACATAGTATGAGACTTACAAACAGGCAAGCAGGTTCTGTTCCGTTTGCACTGCTAAGCTGCCCCTGCCATACATCATAGGTGAATGTTCCTCATGCTGTGTAAACTAATGATGTTTGAAATTTCCCTGCAACAGGGAGCATGGCCACCACTTTTGTGTCATATAATAATAAAAGAACAGGCATGGTGTTCTGAACCATCTGGAATTTTTAAATAGTAGAACATTGAGAACAGTTTAGGAACATTTTTTATCAGATCATCACCATCACTAGAATGATGATATTCATAGCAGACCCAATTTCTCTGGGGCTTTATCTTAGCTTAGCTATTCTCAGGTATGTACATTTAGCATTATTCTTCTTGATTTACATTTGCATTTGATTTAAAGAGAAAATTATTGCTTTCTTATACATTTTGGAAAACAATAAGAATAAATAATAATAATGGACAATAATATAAATAAATAAACAAATAAATAAATAAATAAATAAATAAATGGTGTGGTATTAATTAAGCCAAAAACCGAATACTCAATACAATCTTTTCCTCTTTCCACAAACTCCAGTTGTCAGGGTCTGCACCTTAATGGAACAGAATGATTTAGATCCAGACTTAGTAATGCTTAGAATTGGGCCAATGTAATCAGTGGGACTTTAGTTAGTCATGCTACAATTAACTAAACCTGCAATTCTAAATCCACCAAGCTGGGAGTAAGCCCCACTGAATTAAATGGGACATAGTTAGTATTGCACTATAAGCCTGGATCCACTCTAATATCTGAGAACAACAGGGTTTCAGGTCGCTATAGACTAAAATAGAGGCTTAAGTTATGACATCATTTTGCAAAATGTCCATGCTGTTATGAATATGAAAGTGCTTTTTTGTTTCCTATTTAATTCAGATACACTAATCTGTTTGCATTCAGACTGTCTAAATTGACTTGTTGAAATCTAGAAACCTGATGCAAATTAAACTGTTTACAGACTTCAGGTGGTGATAATGCTGTGTTTCCTTCCATTGGCTGGAGCATCCTGTGGGTAGAGTTCTGAATATCCAACCAATGAGGAGGCTGCAGGAAGTGGGGCAATCAGCAAAAATTAAGCTCCTCCACACCTGTCCCTGGGATCACCCACTAGCTTTCCATGAACAGAAGAAACCCATCTATTTATGAAAGGCACATTTACAGTCCAAGTCCCTGTATTTGGACATGTACCCACAAAAATTAGTCTTTCTCCCACACTAGTTGCTATTTTAAATACATGGTGGTGGAATACTTATGATGCTTATGAATTGCCAGCAGGTGGAGATGTAAGTGGTGCTTGAATAGCTGCATCTTGGACCAGTCAAAGTATCTTAGCCTAGCCTACCTCACAAGGTTGTTGTTAGGTTAAATTGGGAGGAAGAAAACCATGTATGTCAGCATGAGCTCCTTGGATGAAATGTAATGATGAATGTGATTACAGTTGTGATAGGACTGTAAAAACCAGGAGATCTTCTTGGAAATCAGAGCCCCTTTTTCATTTAGCTTTGCATAAGGAGCAGAAACCTCTCCAGTTTTGTGGAATTAGATTGCATTTTGTTGAGACAAACCATCAGGCTGTAAAGAGCAACCATGAGTGACCCTCCAGAGAAGAAGGATAACCCTAAAACATGGTAGGAGCCATTTTAAGCCATGTAAGTTTTTACTCATTTGATCAGAAAGTGGGGGGGGGACATGGTTGTAGAAAACCCGCTTGTTGTTGTTGTTGTTCAGTCGTGTCCGACTCTTCGTGACCCCATGGACCAGAGCACGCCAGGCATGCCTATCCTTCACTGCCTCTCGCAGTTTGGCCAAACTCATGTTAGTAGCTTCGAGAACACTGTCCAACCATCTCATCCTCTGTCGTCCCCTTCTCCTTGTGCCCTCCATCTTTCACAACATCAGGGTCTTTTCCAGGGAGTCTTCTCTTCTCATGAGGTGGCCAAAGTACTGGAGCCTCAACTTCAGTAACCTGGGGAACCGGGTTCGTGTCTCCACTCCTCCGCATGCAGCTGCTGGGTGACCTTGGGCTAGTCACACTTCTCTGAAGTCTCTCAGCCCCACTCACCTCACAGAGTGTTTGTTGTGGGGGAGGAAGGGAAGGAGAATGTTAGCCGCTTTGAGACTCCTTCGGGTAGTAAAAAGCGGGATATCAAATCCAAACTCTTCTTCTTCTTCTTCTTCTTCAGGATCTGTCCTTCTAGTGAGCACTCAGGGCCTGTGCACATGCACAATTTAGATTTATTCCTCTGAACTGTTTTAGTTGAAATAAGATTTGGATTTGGATTAGCATCCTAGTGTGACTGGGCTTCAGCCTGGTTAGCAACAGGGATGTGTTTCTCCTTTACCCAGCACTTGTTCTCTCATAAGCAGGTGCTGAAAGGGAAGGGTTCATTTTTGCGGGGCATTAAAGGTTTGTGAAATGCATTCCTGCTTTGTTTTGGCACAGAACATAAAATAAAACCATGCTGGTCTTTGTGTAAACAATACAGCCAATTTACTTAATTCGCATTCATCTATTCAATTTACAAATCTCATAACACAGTAATAAGATCTCATAATACATTTACCTGGTATGTACCACTTGAGGCAAAGCCTCTGAACTACATTAAAACAACGGGAAAAGTTTCCTCTTACTTAATTATAGCATGACTTCTTGGCACACATTTGTGTAACATAGATACAGACAATCAAGACAAATTTGGCAGAATTTACATGGGAATAAATGTGTTAAGCAATATATCCATAGCTGTCCATGCATGAGCAAAATGGACTTCCACTCACTTCACATTCCTGTTTTTCTCCTGTAGCCCTCCATGCAGCTTCAAAATCTTCTCTGTGGATTGAAGCCCCCCCCCCCCAGCATATTTTGGGGTTGCATGGGAGGGGGCTGCAATGGGGAGAGAGGAACATGAAATCCCTTTCCATAAGTGGAAGTCCATGCTTTTCACAGATGGACAGCATTAGATACACTCCTAAACCCATTTAGAACTGTATAAACTCCACTAAAATGTTAGATTCAACCCATAGCCTGTGTTGAAATGTCATTTATTACAGGGAATTGTGACAAAGGGTTAGGTCAGTGGAAAATTCTATTTTTGTTTTTAATAGTCTTTAATGAAACTTCTGTGTCAACTACTTCCTCTTTGGTCAGAATAGTATTTAATTTAATTTAACTTTCAAATTCTTCCATGAGAAAAAAGTACCTTGTAGCTCTGAAGACAAACTGAACCAATAATAAATTCATATGCTCTACTTTAAGTAAAAAGCAAATTCTCTGAGGTCAGTGATTACACCATGTCTTAATTGAGCCCCATGTCTCCTCATATTCCTTTCTAATTACATTTCTAAAGTAAATCCAAAAAATCATTTGACTAAATATAATTCCTACTTGGCAAGGTATATGGTGCATGATATTTAAAAACCTGAAAACATGCCATTGACCTGCTTAAGGTCTCTGGACAAAATCATGGAAAGTAATACTAATAAATATGTGTCCTCTTTATCATTTTGTTGGTGCAATGTCTTCAGTAATAATGCTTTCTGTTTATGAGTGATGTTCATCTAAGGATGGTTGAGAAACCTTTGCTAAGCCTTGTGATGCTTCTCAGAAGCAGATAACACAACTCAGTCTATCTTTTACCTTTGAAAAATAGAATTCCCTTGACGTACATTCCAACCCCCACTTAATCTGGAAATAATAATGAAGAACAGGAAAGCAACTCAAGCAGGCTTCCCACCTCCTAGTCTCTACATATGTCCTCCAAATCCCCCAACAGCTCCAGAAGCATGAAGATCCTGAACTTTGAACTAATTACCCCCCTCCCTGCCAAAACATTGTTTTCTTTTAGTACTTCTTTCTTAAAGTCATCGTTTAAAAGTTTGGAGGATTTGAAGGTTTCCAGATTGTTGTCATGGTCACTCATCTGTGGTACGCTGACCTATGTGCCTGTTGATATGCCCTCTTTCTTTTTTTCACGAGTAGCTAGCTAAAGGACTAACCTTTCCCCTACCATGGACAAATAAACATAGAACAAGCAGCTAAGCAAGTATAAAGTCTTTGATCATTTGATTTTGATAGCTCTTAATCACACCGTTTTATGCATAGCCAAGACACATTATTTTTTAAAAAAACAAAAACCATTGCAAAAATGATTTCTTGGTCAAGATAAGACTGTTTTCTGTACATGATTAGAAGAAATGTTTAGAAACCATAACATCTCAGAGAGTTAATAGCTAGGTTTGTTCTGGAGAATGAAAGATGGAGGTGAAGTGAAATTATACCCTGATTAGTTCAAAACAAGTTTAGACTGGCTCAAACTGGAGACCAAAGAAGGACCTTCACATTAGATCAAAAAGCACAGTAACATGGTTGCCACTTACAGCTTACTGTCCAGAATTCCAGCTTCCTTCTAAACTTTTAAAACCTTTCATTTGATCAAATGCACATAATAATAATAATAATAATAACTGTGTACTTAGCATTGGAAAAATCTTTTGAGAAAACTCAGTAAAGCTTAGCAGTTTGTTTTATGGATTAGACAGATGGTTTTATGGATTATGGAACAGGAAGCAGTTTTCCCAATTGAGGGGTGTAAAAATGGAGCCCCCCAAGGACCAGTATTTATCAACTTGTTCATAAATGTTCTAGAATTAGGGTGAAGTAGCCAAGTTTGTGGACTATACAAAATTGTTCAGAGTGATTAAAACAAAAAGGGATTCTGAAGAGCTCCAGAAAGGATCTCTCCAGACTGAGTGAATGGAAAGTAAAATGTCAAATACAATTCTATGTTAATGTAAAGTCATGTGCACTGGGGGGGAAAGGGGCCTAATTTCACATATATACAAAACAAGAAAACTCCCCTATGAGGAAAGCTTACAACATTTAGAAAAAAGGAGAGTCTTCTTCCAGGTCCAAAAGGACCTGTGCGTCAACGATTGCACATCAATTGGATGCTCCTAATGATTGCCAAGGATAGAGCTATATTCTACCTCCACTGTTGGAGCCTGTTTGCCTCCATATACCAATTGCTGTGGCACTCCGGTCCTCTTTGTGGACAACTAGTAAGACAGACCTTTGATCCAGCAGGGATCTTATGTTCTTAATGGTTACCCACTCTGACTGTTCTTCACTTGACTGAAAGTAGTGTTCCTTAGAGCAAAGGAACAAGATACTGCAGAAAAACTTGTCAAAACAAAATAAAATAAAAAAATTCTTTCCAGTAGCACCTTAGAGACCAACTAAGTTTGTTCTTGGTATGAGCTTTCGTGTGCATGCACACTTCTTCAGATACCTTTTGACTATGGCAGACCAACACGGCTACCCACCTGTAACAAAAACTTGTCAGTTACAGATAGTTTCGTTGGGCTTCTACAATTAATGCTACATTAAGTTCCCAAAGTCAGAATAGCAGGGAAGAAATCAGAAAGTATATATATATTTAAATTTTAGATAGTCATGTTGTTTTCAGCCTATAGAACCAGCTGGCTTCAGATACCAAAAGGTCATGTAGGCCAAGCAACATTACCCCATTTTTAGCTTTACCTTGTATTTGAAGTCACTGAGTTCAAAATCTGATCTCATTGTATTTGCACGTGATTTCTATTTCTCAATATGGGGCTGAATGCAAAGAAAAGAATTATATGGTCTGTAGCTACAATGCAGTAAAAAGGAAGATATGTCTGAGGTAAATGAGTTCAGATATAGAAATGATGGGCCCAGATAAAACCCTGGCTCCTACGTTTTGTACCTACGGGAGTGTTTGAACACTTGGGGCCAGGCTAGGTAGAGCATATTGCAGTACAGTAATCTAGGCAGAAATTCTAAATTTGGGAAATCACCTTAAATTACAGTGTCTTAACTTACGCTGGCGTAAAGTATGGCAGATCTATTCTGTCCAGGGGGCAGAGCTACTGCTCTCTGAGCCTGCCCAAGTCAATCAAAGTGATAAGCATTCATGCTCTCCAGCATGTTGCAGCCCAAAACTGGGCCATGTTCCAGAGCGAGTCATGTGACCCACATCACAGTATGGAGCCCCAAAACACACATTTTTGGACGAGAGCATGGGGCTCCAAAACAGGATGTCGCAAGTTGACCAAGCAGAACAGAGTTCCCCACCACTCCCTCAGAACACCCATTTTTTTCAGGGCTTATGCTGGCAAATATTCTGCCAAGCTTGGCTCAGGTGGCTGGACCCTGGCTGAGCCAGGATGGAAGAGTTACCCTGGCATATCTCCAGCATAGACAGGATAGCCAAGCTGAGTCTGGAACCAGCCAGCTGAGCTAGAGAACTGCCACATCTAACCCATCCCAGCAAACCCAGGGTTAGGATTTCACCTCTAATCAGCATGTGATAATGGCAGCTATGATGTACTGTCCCTTTCAAATATTTATCAGAGGAACTGTACTGTATAAAAAATGATTTTTAAAAAATAGGTGAAGACTTGCATCATATCAAACAGCAGGCAAGAAATGAACTGAAGGGAACATACCTTGAAAGAACTGCAATTGAAACACTGCATGCAGAAGCTGCCTACTTAGCCTATACAGAAATTGTGTTGTAATTGAAAGACCCTCATGAGGGAAGATGTGAAAGGGTGAAGAAATTTAAGGAAATCTGAGATGCTTGGTTTGAGCTAATAGAATAAATAAAAGCAGCACACTTGATTGAGTAAGCCAGCATGCAGACTAAATACAGCCAGCACACTTCTTAATCTTGCACTGTAACAATATTTTTCCCATTCCTGTTTGAATGTGTCTTTTAGGAATTCCTCTGACATTGATTTGGTGAGGTTGGATTTGAGATAGGAGAAACTCAGATCTGATATGTGCATATTTGTTTGGTGAGGTCTAGAGAATTGTTTGCTTCCGGACCTTTGACCCTGGAATATGAAATGTAGTTGCTAATTGATTCTGTAATTCAGAGCATATTTCCTTGGAAGCAAGTTCCATTGAAATAAATGTGACTCACTTTAAACAAGTAGAGGCAACCCACCCACCCCCCAATTTATGTGGGGGTTATGTTTTGAGGCACCATGCACATATGTGAAATTGTGTAGATTTGAAACACTGTTGGAAAAGCCTGAAAACACCCCAAAAACTATGGAAGCTCTTGAAAAACCCTTTAAAAAGCCAGCAGCGTTTACTAAAGCCCACCATTATTACTCCCTCCAAATCTCGTTGTTCAAACTCCAGCTCTCCACAAGCCTCAACGGTCGGTGCAAGGGCTCATGGGATTGCTAGGCGCTGTTTTGGCACCTTTTGCCCTTTCTGGGCTCTTCTAGGGCCGTTTTTGCAATTTTGAAATTCACGTCTGGGTTCAGCACAATGTGCGTATGCATGGCCACACACATAGGAAACACACGTAAGTGGGGGTGCGGGTGGGGTTGTCTGTCCAGTGAAACAACTATCTTCATTGATGACCTTTAAGCACCAGGTCAAAACTTTCTTTTTTAGCAAGGCTTTGGGCTGACAACTGCTGTTTTATGGTTTTAATGCTGTTGAATGTTTTTGCTCTTTTATTTGTAGGCTTTCTGTACGTAGTTGCTTGTGTTTTCTTGGTGTTTTATATGTGTCCATTTAAATACAATTTAATCACTTCTAGTTCTATTTGTTATGAAATTTTAGTTAAATTACTGTGTAGAAAGAAATGTAGCTTTTTCTATTCCATACAACAGATTTTTTTTGTAATTAATTACAATAGCCTAAAATGCATTCAAAACATAGGGAGTGGTCATTGGTATATTATAACAGGATACATTATGGTATTTAGTCATTTTATTAGATACTCAGCAGGGAATTTCTTTCCTGGTCTCCAGCTGTGTGCAGATAGGGGAACTGATGCATGATCTTACATTACTCCTAAGGGGGGGGGGATATTTTGTAACGAAATCCTATAGGAACTTTCAGAGAAAATAAATGAATAGTAGCTGGCAGGAATTTAGTATTCTGTTCACATATCTTTTCTGCAAAATCTACTTATAATTTTTCGTATTTATGAAACTTTTCCCACATGTGCTTTCCTTTCTGGAGGACAAAATTAATGGAAGCTGTAAGATTTGTCTATCTGTAACCTAAAGGGACTTCAAGGGAAAATGAGATTTTAAGTCAGTTATGTTGAAACTCCTTTTATTAGTAGGAGACATGAAGGAGAAAATTTGTAATCTTTCTGCTTCGTTTCTGGAAGATTAAATAAAATGTTTGAGAAAATATATAGAAGACAGAGCATCTCTTTTAAAATGTGCTAGAATTTAGCAGAAAAACATCCATACAGTAGTTGAGTTCCTGATCATATGCTAGCAGGCAATCACTGAGATATTATTCAGTTACCCTTTTCCCCTCTGCCTATTTCAGCCATTATTATTTTTTTAAAAAAACACACCCCAGATCCATCATTGCATTCAGATGCAATACCTACACACAAGCAGGATAGCTAAAAAAAACAACCACTGTTACTTTTTCAGTGCCTTTGTAGCTGCTTACTCAAGGGCTCATTTCCATCTTACTTCAGCCTTTGATTAACCCCTTTAATTGGGTAAACAAACTCAGTTTGTTTACAGAATTGATTGTGTAAACAGATCATTTGAAGTAAGATAAGAGGCTGGTGGTAATCAAGGTAACCGAAAAGACAAAAAAGTATAGCTTTAGCCGCAATGTGTTTCTTGTTCATATTTAAATTGTAAATTCTTTTAAGTGCTTCTAACATGAAAATGATGCTGAATCTGTGTCATTTAAGATAGGATCAAACCTAGATGGTGGCAGCTCTGCATGTTTAAACTTCACGGTCATGTAGAAGACAGGAGATGGAAAGGGTGAGAGGTACTGGATCCCTTCCCCAACTTACATATCACTTGCGCAGAGTACCTCATGTCATTCACTTTTCCTTCAACAGAGGCCCAATCCTGGAAGTTATTCTGATGGGACAAGACTTGTGAAGAGTGGCTTCAGGGAAATGAGTGGTTGGCGAGCGAGGGTTTAGAAATCATTATCCATATGCCTGCTTTGCTCTTGAAATTGGATCACCCAGAGGCACACACACCACTTATTAAATGAATGAGACAAATCTAAGTTTAAATACAAAGACTGGCTGTTAAATCTACTTTGAGATAAAAAGCACCTGTGCCACCTGGCTAGTGAGGTACTGGTAAATGGGGTGCTCCAATATAGTGCTAAAACTGAAAACAAAACACACATTGCCATCAAAAGAAAAGGAGGAAAGCCTTTCAGAACCTAACTATTCCTTTTCAAGATGATCAGATGGTGTTTTCTTTGACCTTTGGCTTGTTCAGTATAACTAAACTGAGTGTTCCCAGAAGTGGTCTTGACAAAACTTCTTAGTAGCTATAGCACAGGTCCCCAGGGTATTACTTATGGATGGATTAGAAAAATAAATCCAATTGTTAAGGTATTTTATTTTACAATATTTCTTTGAAATGCTGATGTGATTTCCGTTGTTGCAATAATCTGTTCAACAAAAGGAAAAAAACACATTCTGAAATAAACTGTAAAATAACCCATACTGTATTTGAACATATTAAGATTCTAAAATCGTCAAAGGATTCATTGTTACTCCTTAAATTTCAGTTATTTTGTTGCACAGTGTAGCGCAAAAATATACACCCACCCACATTTATAATATGTCATGCCAGAAATTTATTTATTTTGGGGGGGGGGGGAGGAAATTGCATTATCTTCAATGCTAGCCCTACTCAGAGCAGACCCATTGAAACAAATGAGCATGACTAAGCTATATTAATTTCAATGGGTCTACTCTGAAGGAACTTAGTTGGATATATCTCTGTGCCCGTACTCTTCATTGCAGCTTACATGGAGCTGATCTGAATCCTTGCTCCAAGTGCCCTTGCCAAACAACATGAGATGGGTAACACACCCTCCAACATGCTGCAGAGGAAAATTGGGACGTGTGTCTTTTGGGGGCTGCAGTCTCATGGAAGCCAGGTAACTCGCTTGACAGCATGACCCCCAAAACTGGTGTCTTTGGGTGCTGTGCTTGGGATGCAATAGGAAGCCAGGATGGCTTCCAGGATGCCCCAGTCAAAGCAGGACAGTTGAGGGGTATGGGGCAACCACTGGAGACAGAGCCCCAGTTATGGAGCATCCTTCTAAAGGAGGTTCACCTGACACCATCTTTCTGCCCTTTTCAGTCCCAAGTGAAGATTTCCTTGTTTATCCAGGCCTTTTAAATAACTTGTGTTATTTAAGAGGATATGGTCCCCTTAGTTTAAAAAATGTGTTTCAGTTGTGTTTTTTAATGTCAAATGATATCAATCATTTTCTGTCGTATTTTAATTTTTATATTTGTTTTGCGGGCTACTTGTATTGTGGGTTGGCTATATACATTTAGTTAATAAATACATGAATAAATTTGAAACAAGTTGGATTTCAGTGAAAAGAATTAATGGGCTGTTTAGAATTTATCAGCGCAGTAGTGCTGGCCTGCAGAACCAACGTTCTGATTTATTTGGTTCGAAAGTTTATACCTTGCCTCTCCAATATGTTAGCTTCATTCAAGGCAGTTTACAATTAAAAACAAAGCAATCCCATAAAAATAGCACAACATAAAATCAGAAACAGGCTTGAATAATTAATTTTCTGGTTTTACTTTTGATTGAACATAAGAGGCTGGCTGTCAACATTTAGTTTCAAATTTAAAATCATGTGTACTTTTGGCTTCAGCTTTGTTTTTGCCCCTGACTCACTGAAGAACAAGGCTAGGAATAAACAACCATATAAAGTGTAGGGTAAATGGAGGTTAAGTTGTGCAAAGCACAGTGTATGGGACTGTACTATAGGCAGGCTAACCTGTGCCCTCCAGATGTTGGAACAGTATGGCCAGTCATCAGGGATGTTCTGATTGGAAGTTCAGCAACATCTGGAGGCCACAGGTTCACCATCTTGGTGTAGAACATTTTTATTGCTTACATGGCACTGAAGTCAACTGAAGTCTTGAACTTTAAAAATCCTTTTTTTTCCTTTGGCACAAGGATGAATTTAACTCTCTTTAAAATTGAGCTAGTTGCTTGCTGTTGTGTGTGTGTGTGTGTGTGTGTGTGTGTAATGCAGCACTTATGCTCACGACATGTTTCTAGTGCAGACCTAGAACTGCTTTGGAAAAACCAAGTTAAGTAATTAGAGTTGGAATGCCAAACACCTCTGTAGGATACAAGTCGCAAATGGAAGGGCAGACATTATATACTTTTTTGTTGTTGTTAATAAAAAAAAGACAACCACAGATAAGGATGTTTCACATCTGGGTGAGGAGTCAGAAGTCCCAGGTGTGTCCTGGGCAAAGAGAAAGTTATACTGTATTGTCTGATGTAATAATAATTTATACTCATGGTCAAACTTTTTTAAAAAGTCAGTTTTTTTCATTCTTCCCTGTGTTCTAATATATACACAAAATTAAATCAAATTTATGAAGAAATCCTATGCATATCTAATAAGAAGTAAGTCCCACTGAGATTAATGGGGCTTAATCTCAGATAAGCCTTAATCACCTTACTTTGCCCATCAACTGCGAGTACCTGAACAGCAGACTAAGCAGACACACAAGTGGCAGTCTTGTTCTCTATGGTGAGATGAACTGTATTTCTTTTAAATTATAGTAATGATGTCTAAGTTTGCATCTGTACAGATAAAGTCATTAAGTTTAAGACTGTCAAGCCAGAGGTTGCTTAATGGAATAAGACCTAGTCCCTAAAGTCTAGTTTGAGCAATTATTTGCCACCTTCACATGATCCCCTTTGATTTCTCCAAGGCTACAGTCAAAAGTTAAATAGTATCCTGCAGATTTATTATCAAATGGGGCACTGAGTAACTCAAATAAAAGTCAGTGCTTTTGATTTTAAAAATAAGATTTGAGGGATACAAAATTACACACACCCCTCCACCCAGTTATAGAAATACAATATACAAATGCCTGTGGCAGGCCATTCTTTGAAATTAACCTCACTAAATTACAATCATGCACTTTCAACTCTCTGTAATTAAACATTTAGTTTTATTTATTCCAGATGTATTTGCTTCAAGTAAATCCAGACCTTTTGCTGCTGTTGTAGTAGATCTTTTACAGGTCTCAGGGACCTAAAAATTGACAGAAAATAAAAGTGAATTGTTTCCTTAGGTTTGGATTGCAACGTATCCACTGGTGACTACCTCTTATGGAATTTTGGAAGGTGGTGTGTATCGTGATTCCTTCAGGAACAAAATGGCTGGTGCAACTGTTAGCTTTAAAAAGTAGTGGGTTTGTATTTTGTGAAAATATAGTGCAATAAGTTATTGCTTTATTGCTTCCACCTACTAATATATAACTGGGAATGCTTTGTGGACAATGTTTGAAGTATAAAGTACTAAAACTGTGTTTTCAGTAAATAGATGATGTAAAAGAAAACACTGGATATTTTCAGCAGCACATTTTAAAGATATGTACTAGCGATCATCACTCATCAGTTTACTAGCAAATGACCATACTTGCTTTACACATGTCTCAAAAACATTAGGCTTCAGAGTTGTCTTTTCTGATACTCAATTATGAAACCTAGCTTCATTAATAGATGACTTAAAGATGCTGTAATCATCAACAGCTATAAGGTCTTTAAGGCTTTGCTGGTTTTAAATTGTGTTATTCTGGTATTAATATTAATATTAATATTAGGCTTTTATCTCCTGCCATGGTATGATGATTCTTGTATTGCTGTTATTTGATTTAATGTATTTTAATATTGTACAGAATCTGCCTTGTGAGCATGTTTACCTTAAATGCAGCTTGGGCATGTTGTAAATAACAGTAATTCAAGAAACCCAAGATTGTATGGCATCATTGTCTTTTCTGCTATAGTCAAACATGCCTGCTCCTAATTTAGGATTGCTGATGGTGATTTATAAGCAAGAGTTGCTATAGCAAGCCTAGAAGTAGCAGTCCCTACAGGTTCATAGTCACTTTGTGTGGTATAAGAAAGTTATAAGTAGGAAGTTAGCTGCTATTTTCCATGAATGGTTGCTGTGTGTTTATGTTTTCTATGTAGCTATGCTTAAAAGGTAAAGGTAAAGAGACCGCTGACCATTAGGTCCAGTCATTTCCAACTCTGGGAGCCGGCGTACAGCTTCCGGGTCATGTGGCCAGCATGACAAAGTCGCTTCTGGTGAACCAGAGCAGTGCACGGAAGCGCCGTTTACCTTCCCGCTGGAGTGGTACCTATTTATCTACTTGCACTTTTGATGTGCTTTTGAACTGCTAGGTGGGCAGGAGCTGGGACCAAGCAACGGGAGCTCACCCCATCGCGGGGATTCGAACCACTGACCTTCTGATCAGCAAGCCCCAGGCTCTGTGGTTTAACCCACAGCGCATGCAAAACATAAACATAATGCATTACTCTGTACTTATCAAAGAGCTCCATCTGGCAGGGTGTGTGCTTCTGTGTGTATTCTGTCTAGATTGTCAAGTAAAACTTTTGTGGCTTTCTTCTGCTTTCTTTATATTTTTATTTTGGTCCTTTGGTGTAAATGAGGCAGATTGCAATGAGAATTTTTCAAAGGTGCCCATGTGATTTATTTATTTCAGACGTTAGTAGGAAATTTGCAGCCTCACCTAGCCAGAATCAAGGGAATGTGCATTGTTTTCTACTCAGTTTTTTCTTACAGTTCTATTTGTCCAAAGCCTATAGACCAGAACCACAGAGTGTGAGCAGGCATTCATGCTCAGATTTATACTGTACTATTAGACAGGCAATGGCTAGAAAGCAATAGTTTGTGGGGGCAGGGTGAGAAAGAGAGAGAAAAGGCCATTAGAGGGCAATTTTGTAATCCTAAAAGAAAAATAAGATACATGTTTGTTCTTTCACTTTGGACTGTTTGTTCTGGCACTCACTTAGGATCAACAACATGCAAGTCTTTCAAGTCAGTGGTGACATTCCAATAAATTCTTTACTCCCCCTGCAGATGTAATATTTCTAATGATGAAACAAGCTAAACCTCTAGAAGACAGTAAAATGTTATTTAGAGATGAATCTTACTAGGGCAGGAGAAGGACTCACAGCCATTTCTTGTACTCATTAAAGGAAGCACCATAGCTCAGTTGTGCAGCTTCTGCTTTGTATGCAGAAGATCCCAGGTTCAGTCCCTGGCATCTCCAGGTAGGGCCAGAAGACTCCCTGGTCCTTAAATCATGGCCAGCTGCTGCTAGTAGGTGCAGAAAATGCTGACATAGATGGACCAGTGATCTGAGTCAGTATAAGCAGCTTTCTTTGTTCCTAGCGTGGAGCACATTGAAATCTGGTAGGCAACTGGCAGCTGGGGCAGATGAGGATACCTGTGAGGATATCTGGTATCTGAAGAAGTGTGCATGCACACGAAAGCTCATACCAAGAACAAACTCAGTTGGTCTCTAAGGTGCTACTGGAAAGATTTTTCTATTTTGTTTCGACTATGGCAGACCAACATGGCTACCCACCTATGAGGATATCGTCATTATACGTACAAGAATGAGAACGAGGCATTCTCATCAGTTTGTGACTGGTGCTCTTGAATCAGGATATTGTTACCTGTCAACAGATACGGTTGCCAGAGCCACAGCAAAATAAATTCACAAAATAAAGGCTGCCAGGATTATAGAATCATGGAATCATAGAATTGTAGACTTGGAAGCGACCTCAGGGGTCATCTAGTCCAATCCCCTGCAATGCAGAAATCTCAATTGAATCATACTTGACAGATGGCTACCCAGCCTCTGCTTAAAAACCTCCACTGCCACTCATGGGAGTCTGGTCAACTGTTGAAGAGCTCTTATTTTCATAAGGTTCTTCCCAGTGCCTAAGGCTCACTACTGAGCATAGTTTAGGAGACCTCACATCTTTACTGGATACCAGTGCAAGGTGGCAGCCAAGGTAAGGGCTTGTATCCACCAAAATACTAAATACAGATCTTGGTGCATATAGAAGGAAAAGCAAAAACAAAGCTGCAGTAAACTGCTGCATTGGGTCCGTTACCTTTTACTGTACTTTTACCTTTGCCTTCTTGGTACAAGAGGGGAATTTTATTCCCTGTAATGGTTTTGTTATTCTAGCATCCCCATTCTGGAGCACTCAAAGGCTGTGATTGTCTCCCAGTCTGTACTTTAACACTAAAATATGGCTTGGTGTTACATGAATGAGCCTTTGTGTCATTACATCTCTTCTTCCTCTGATGATGTTGAATTACAGGGTCCAAGAGCACCAGGCCCCTTACTTTTTTGCAGAATCCACTGAAGTTTTTATTATTATTATTATTATTATTATTATTATTATTATTATTATTATTATTTTAAAGAAGGATGTTGAGGGTCCCATAATGTGACTAAAAGAAGGGGATGTGGTAGCTCGGGGCTGTGGATTTTGTTCACAATCCTCTACTGTTTCGCCCACATGGTCTCATATTTTATATCTAGTTTTCGGTGTATGTGGTTGTATTGCTTTTATATCTTGCAGACTGCAGTGTAGTAAGTGTGAAAGAAGACTGGTAATAATAATAATAATAATAATAATAATAATAATAATAATAATTTATTTATACCCTGCCCTTCTGGCTGGGTTTCCCCATCCACTCTGGGCGGCTTTTGCATAAAATAATTTGATTACTGAGCCCTAACCACTATCACAACCACAGCTGCTTTAAACCTTCACAGACACGCATGAGAGTTTCGATCAAGGATCTCCAACATCATGCTTGTTTTCAGCTTAGGCAAAAACAACAAAAAGCAGACTCTACGGCAATATTTTACTAGTTGTCTTCCAACTTTCAGGGCTAAGCATTAGCTTTAAAAAGAAAGAAGAGCTGAGATTAATTGGAATTAAAACAAAAGGCCAAACCTGTCCCACTAATCCCCCCCCCCCCCAGAGATGGACCAAGTGCCAATTCTCACACCAGGGGCTAAATTTTACAGCTTGGTTTTCTTGCAAACCAGAAACTTTCTTTTAAAAAGTTGGGTGGAATACACATGCCAGCAAGTTATTAAGGGCTGTAAAAAATAAATAAGAGAAATTCAGCATGAAAGAATTATGTAACAACAGTGGACTGCACTTTAGAATCAACTAATGAATATTTTTGTATTGGAGTGAGCAATTTTGAATTAGGGATCAGCAAAAAAGGGGGGCAATGCTTTAAAGTGGAAACACTTAAAATGTGTTATATCTGATGACTATTCACTAATACACAGGTTTACATGTGTGATGTTAGTGAGAGAAAGTGAAGAACCTAATAAACACTCTATGGCGTATGCTTACTTACTCAACAAAATCCCAAGTGACTTCTTATGTGTTATACCTAAATAAGCAGGCAAGACTGGACTTAATATAGGACTTGTGCTATTACTGTATTGTCTGAAGGAATAACCTGATAATTAGCTATAGTAAATTAAAACAAGATCCTACCTACTTAATTTATAGTTGCTAATTTGATCCAAAAGCCTGCCTATAAAGTGGGTGATCTGGTTAAAAAACAAAATTGAGAAACAAAGCTTAATCTGGAGAACCCTATTACCTTTATTTTTAAAACAAAATTGCGCTGGAATCCAGGACTCAGAATATCCATTATTAAGATCTTATAGTGGTTCATTGAAAGGACACTATCATCATAAGCATTCAGAACACCAGAGAATTTGCTATAGTTCTGATTAATTCATAGACAAATTCTGACTGAAAAATTAATGAACAAAGTCTCTTGTTTTAGTCATAAAGATAAAGGTAAAGGGACCCCTGACCATTAGGTCCAGTCGTTTCCGACTCTGGGTTTGCAACGCTCATCTCGCGTTACTGGCCGGGGGAGCCGGCGTACAGCTTCCGGGTCATGTGGCCAGCATGACAAAGCCACTTCTGGCGAACCAGAGCAGTGCACGGAAACACTATTTACCTTCCCGCCGGAGCGGTACCTATTTATCTACTTGCACTCTGACGTGCTTTTGAACTGCTAAGTGGGCAGGAGCTGGGACCGAACAACAGGAGCTCACCCCGTCACAGGGATTCGAATCGGCGACCTTCTGATCAGCAAGCCCTAGGCTCAGTGGTTTAGACCGCAGCGCCACCCGCGTCCCCACCTCCAATTTTTCATAATAATGGGACTTCATGGCTGAGTGGGGATTTGAACTCTGGCCTCCTGGGTCCTACTCCAACACTTGAACCACTACACTATACTGGATCTACATTTAAGTGACACCACCCAGAAGCCACTGTCCTGTGTACCCACCAGCCTATTTTCAGTTAATAGTGGGACATAGAGCACAGCCTTCTCCAAGTATCTTGATAAGTAGGCATTCACTGATATGTAAACAAGCAGTCCTTCAGACACCTTGAACCTATTTTGGGCTTATAAACAGTACGCTGATTATCTATGAAAAGATGTCTGAGGCAGCAATCCTTCCTACATCAGAGAAAGTTCAATTGAACAAGGAGTTTCTACTGGAATTCTGTAACGAGACATGGCAGGGTTGGTCCTCCATTATTAGCACCAATGGCAAATCAACTCCCTGATGTCTACCTACCACATATAACCCTGATCTTGGGAAAGAAGATACGTCTGATACTTCTGATACCCTGAGAAAGAGATGAGTGTTTATATAGCTGAAAGAAAGCAAAAATAGATTACATTACACTGCTGCTCCTAGTCCTGCGGTGATCATTGTTCTATACAGAATAATTCAGTGACTGAGGAAAGAAAAATACACACTTCGTGAAATACGATCAAAGGAAAAATACTTTGTAATGAGGACACACTGTAGGGTATCAGAACGTTGTAAACTGCTCCATCTTTTATAGTATCAAGGCAAATGAAGTACAAATTAAGCTACAAGTTCTCTCTCTCTCTCTCTCTCTCTCTCTCTCTCTCTCTCTCTCTCTCTCGGCTTCCTATAGAGTTTAATTACAAGACTCAATAGACAACAGACTAACCGTCTCCTGATCTTCTGTAATATTGCTGCACATATCTGTAAATGAGTCTGTCTTTCTGTTCTTCTGGACAGCCCAGTTTGAAAACTGGCTGGCAGAAAAAAGTAACTGAAACTTGTTGTCAGAGGGAATGGGTGACGTTGGCGAAGTGCTCCCCTCTATAGCCCTTTTCCTTTAGATCCTAAAGCTTAGGTGTCTCAGTTGGGAAAACCAATAGCAGGAAATTTCAAAATGCTTTATTCATTCAATCATATGACAATAACATGAGTTTCAAATAAAGACTATTAACTTGATGAATCACTTAGACAAATACTGAATGTAATTGAATTATGGCATAAGAGATAACACTTTTTTTTTTTACAGCAACAACTATAATTACTAGCCCTGTCATTTACAATGCATCCCTTTCATTTTGCTTTAGGATGCTTTTGCTGCACTGTTCCATGTCCTACCTTCTGCTG
Organism: Lacerta agilis; assembly: GCF_009819535.1. Lineage (NCBI taxonomy): Eukaryota > Metazoa > Chordata > Lepidosauria > Squamata > Lacertidae > Lacerta > Lacerta agilis. The sequence continues at coordinate 46,756,842 of NC_046320.1, forward strand.
CTGCTACCATTTAGCTCCTGGACACAGAAGCTGCCAACTAGAGATGAAGAGCTTTTTCAGATGCAGATCCAGGACAAAACATTTTTCCATGATACGTCAGTTCTCCCAGATGGAGCTGAAATCAGCAGCTATCTCTTCAGAGAAACACCCAAAAGGTATTTGGGTTAATGAAATTTTCAGAGAGAGACAGAAGTTACAGGTGGAGCTGATATATGGATTTGTAATTAAATTTAATTTGGGTTCATGCATGAAGAATAGAAATATTAGTTTCTCTACTTAGAAATGAAATCGCGCTTAAATTTCAAGAGCATAAGGTGGAGAAAGACATCATATGTTTTAAAACAGAGTCACAATATGAGCAATATCTCATTTTAATATTACTGTAAAGGACATTGGTACTATTAAGGTACCGCACTTAAGTACAAATATTTCAATGACTAGCAAAAGATGTAATCAGATTCCCAATAGTAAGTGTTGAGTTTTGAAGGGAAATATCTTTTTAAACAAATGTTTCTTTCAAATATTCCTGGCTGAAATGACCTTTTCCTTTCCAGGCCTGTTTGTTTGTTTGTTTGAATATTTATAAACCACTATATCATAATGAGAAAAATATCAATGTGGTTTATAGCAATACTACATAAAACATGCAATAAAACATTTATAGAAAGTTAAAAACAGGCATCAATTAACCATTGTGGAAATACATACAGTGGTACCTTGGTTTAAGAACAGTCCTGTTTAAGAACAATTCGGTTTATGAACTCTGCAAAGCCGGAAATAGTGTCCCGGTTTGCGAACTTTACCTCGGTCTAAGAACGGAATCTGAACAGTGGAAGGGCACTGGTGGTGGGAGGCCTCATTAGAGAAAGCATGCCTCGGCTTAAGAACGGTTTTGGTTTAAGAACAGACTTCCGGAACGGATTGTGTTCATAAACTGAGGTACCATTGTATTCTCAATTGCCTGTGTGTAGGCTTGGCAGAATATAAGTTTTCAGCAGGTGCTTAAAAGTTGAAACAGAAGGCACCTGCTGAATCTTTATTGGCAGATTATTCCATAGGACTGGGCTGATGACACAAAATGTCAAATAAGCCTCACCAACTCGGGGAATGAGCAATGATGCTCCTGCAGATGATCTCAGTGATCATGTTGGGATATAAGGGTTTAGGGAATCCCTGAAGTGCCTGGACCTAAGTTGTTCAGGACTTTGTAAATTGATACAACAACTTTGAACTTGTCTTGGTAGTAAAATATATTATTGATGAATATACCACTAGGTTCTGCTAATCTGAAATCTTGTCAACAGATTGAGGTTTAATCCTGACAAGACAGAAGTACTGTTTTTGGGGGACAGGGGGTGGGTGGGGGTGGGGGACTCCCTGGCCCTGAATGGGGTAACTGTGCCCCTGAAGGACCAGGTGCGCAGCCTGGGAGTCATTTTGGACTCACAACTGTCCATGGAGGCGCAGGTTAATTCTGTGTCCAGGGCGGCTGTCTACCAGCTCCATCTGGTACGCAGGCTGATACCCTACCTGCCCGCAGACTGTCTCGCCAGAGTGGTACATGCTCTAGTTATCTCCCGCTTGGACTACTGCAATGCACTCTATGTGGGGCTACCTTTGAAGGTGACCCGGAAACTGCAATTAATCCAGAACGCAGCAGCTAGACTGGTGACTGGGAGTGGCCACCGGGACCACATAAGACTGGTCTTGAAAGACCTGCATTGGCTCCCAGTACGTTTCCGAGCACAGTTCAAAGTGTTGGTGCTGACCTTTAAAGCCCTAAACGGCCTTGGTCCTGTATACCTGAAGGAGCGTCTCCACCCCCATCATTCAGCCCGGACACTGAGATCCAGCTCCGAGGGCGTTCTGTCGGTTCCCTCACTGCGAGAAGCAAAACTACAGGGAACCAGGCAGAGGGCCTTCTCGGTAGTGACGCCCGCCCTGTGGAACTCCCTCCCTTCACAGGTCAAGGGAATAAACAAGTACCTGACATTCAGAAAATACCTGAAGGCAGTCCTGTTTAGGGAAGTTTTTAAACTGTGAAATTTTAAATGTATTTTAATATTTGATGGAAGCTGCCCAGAGTGGCTGGGGTACAAATAAATTATTATTATTATTATTATTATTATTATTATTATTATTATTATTCAGAAGAAAGCAAAATATTGATAAATGCTTACTATGATATGTGAAAATATCAAGTTGCTCAGTCAGATGGATTATAATGAGGTGTATATAGCTAGAGAATTCCTACTGAGGAAATGGATTTATGGCCAGATATGTATTTCTTTATTCATATTTATTCAGTTTACATACTGCCCTTTATCCAAATAACCCAGGGTGGTGTACAACTTTAAAAAGATTATTTACATCGCATAATTAAAATTAAATAAATAAAACAATAAAACAATTACACAAAAAATCCTAATAACATTCACCCCACTTTTAAAAGGTCATTGTTTAATCGCAAAAGGCCTGGGTAAAGAGGAATGTTTTCTCCCGGTGCCTAAACACATGTCATGATAGTGCTGGGCAAGCCTCCCTGAGTAGAGCATTCCACAGATGGGGAGCCACTACAGAAACAGCCTGTTCTTGAGAATTAGGCCCAAAGGAGGAACTCAGGTGACAAGCGCAGGGTCTAAGTTGGTTCGGTTGGAAGAGGCGGTCGTTAAGATACTGAGGTCCTGGGCCGGCTACGGCTTTATAGGTCAGCATCAGCTTTGAAGTGGGTCTGGAAACTAATTGGCAGTCATGCAGTTGGGCCAGGATCAGTGTTATATACTCAACTTGGCTTGCCCCGGTGAGCAACTTGGCTGTCAAATTTTGCACCAGCTGAAGGTTCCAAACCATCTTCAGAGGCAGCCCCACGTGTATAGCATTGCAGTAATCTAACCTAGAAGTTAGCAGAGCATAGGCCACTGATGTTAGGCTATCCATGTCCAGATAGAGCTATAGTTGTGCCACCAGCCAAAGCTGACAGAAGGTACTTGGCGCCACCAAGGCCACCTGGGCCTCAAGCAACAGAAATGGGTCCAGGAGCTACCCTAAGCTACATACCTGCTCCTTTAAAGGAAACATAACCCCCTCAAGAACTGGCAGTCTCCCATTCATCCAGTCTAGGGAACAACCCACTGTTGTGCCTGAGTCTTATATGGATGGAGTTTCAGTTTATTGACTCCCATCCAGTCCATTACCGAGGTCAGACACTAGTCTAGCACATCCACTGCCATAACTGCAGATATAGAGGAGAAATAGAGTTGTGTGTCATCAGTATACTGCTGCTAACACACCCCAAATCCTCAGCGACCCCACTCAGATATGTCACATTAACCTTAAATGAAAGCCCTAAGGAAACTATGACATGCCAGGATTTGCTAATTGATTGTCTTTATGGTAGGATGTGAAATATACATCCATTTATTTTGATTGGAAGGTACTGAAAGTACACTGTGAAAAATTTAATGGATTTGTTCATCTTTCCCTAGGTTTTTTTTTGTAGTTGAGGAAGATAACACACCCTTAGCAGTTACAGTAACACCTTGTGATGCTCCTTTGGAATGGAAGCTGAGTTTGCAGGAGCTTCCAGAAGAGTCCAGTGGAGATGGCTCAGGTAAATTTCTGATAAAATTCCAGTTTTTATGACAGATATGAATCAGCTGGAGTGATTAATGTTTACTTTCCATCTATAGTGACTGCCATAAGGGAATCCTGACCAGCTGTGTGTTAGAATTAGTTTGATAAATTAGATTCTGCTACATAGAATGGTTGCTTATATGAACAGGGCTTGTAATAGCAAAATAATGCATTGCATTAAGATTATCACACTCCCTCTCTAACTTTCTTTCTCACAAACATTATGCAGTTTGTAAAGAGAACAGGGATGGGAACTTTGAGAGATGGTTAAATATGAATCCAGCATAGAACTAAGCTTCAATAAAGGAAAGTTTAGTCTTAAATGCCCTTAAATCTTCTTACTAAAGCAGCAGAATATAGTAATTTATTCTTCTATATATGAATGCAATATAGCAATAAAATTGCAGCGTTACTTATTCAAAAGTTGAATAAACCATATTGTTTTGTGATTAAGTTTCCACCACGGAATCATTGATATTAGTGCTAAAATATATATATTTGTTTCCTCTGAGACTACCTTTCCTTAAAAAAAAATCCCTTTGTGTGTCTTCTAGGTGAACCAGAGCCACTCGAACAGCAGAAACAACAGATTCTCAATGAAGAAGGTACAGAGCTGTTCTCCTACAGAGGAAACGATGTTGAGTATTTTGTGTCCTCCAGTTCACCTTCTGGCTTGTACCAGTTGGAACTCCTGTCAACAGAGAAAGACACGCACTTTAAAGTGTATGCCACAACAACTCCGGAGTCAGATCAACCATATCCTGAACTACCTTATGACCCAAGAGTTGATGTCACTTCTCTTGGCCGCACAACTGTCACTTTGGCATGGAAACCAAGCCCTACAGCTTCATTAATGAAACAACCTATGCAATATTGTGTGGTCATTAATAAAGAGCACAATTTCAAAAGCCTCTGTGCTGTTGAAGCTAAGCAGAGTGCTGATGATGCCTTTATGAGAGCTCCCAAACCTGGTCTGGACTTCAGCCCATTTGACTTTGCCCATTTTGGGTTTTCATCCAACAGTAATTCTGGGAAAGAGCGCAGCTTCTTAAAATCGCCATCAAAGTTTGGGCGACAGGTCTATTCAAAGCCTAGAGTTGACCTTGAAAAGATATGCATTGGGAACAAGAACATCTTTACTGTGTCTGACCTGAAACCTGATACACAGTACTACTTTGACATATTTGCCGTGAATGTCAACACCAATATGAGTACTGCCTATGTTGGGACTTTTGAAAGAACCAAAGAAGAGGCTAAGCAGAAAACAGTTGATCTCAAAGATGGGAAAGTTACAGACGTGTTTGTCAAGAGAAAAGGCTCTAAATTTTTGCGGTTTGCTCCTGTTTCATCACACCAAAAGGTTACATTTTTTGTCCACTCATGCCTCGATGCCGTACAGATCCAAGTCAGAAGAGATGGGAAACTTCTGTTGTCTCAAAATGTTGAAGGCGTCCGTCAGTTCCAACTTAGAGGAAAGCCGAAAGCTAAATACCTCATTCGACTGAAAGGAAATAAAAGAGGTGCTTCCATGCTGAAGATTTTGGCTACTACAAGGCCTAATAAACAGTCATTTCCATCTCTTCCTGAGGACACACGAATTAAAGCCTTTGATAAACTCCGTACATGTTCCTCAGTCACAGTTGCATGGCTAGGTACACAGGAAAGGAACAAATTTTGCATATACAGAAAGGAAGTGGATGACAACTATAATGAGGAACAAAAGAAAAGAGAACAAAATCAGTGCCTGGGGCCAGACTTGAGGAAGAAATCAGAAAAAGTCCTCTGTAAATATTTCCACAGCCAAAACTTACAAAAAGCAGTTACCACAGAGACAATTAAAGGTCTACAGCCTGGCAAATCCTACCTTCTGGATGTTTATGTCATAGGACATGGAGGGCACTCCGTCAAGTATCAAAGTAAAATTGTGAAAACAAGGAAATTCTGTTAGTGGCACTTCTCATGTGAAAATCAGCAGAACATTAAGCATATAGACTGACTACTTACACAGCAGAGGAGTTGTGAACTGTATTGGTACTATGTAGAGAAGATATTAACATCTATATTTATGTTTACAAGAGCAAATGAAGGGACTGAGGCTGGTGCTCTTCGTTGGTATCGGACAGTTGCATTATCATGCGTCTGGTGGTCCAAGTTCAGTGCTCAGTAGACAGCGAAGGTAGCAGGAAATATTGAAGGAACTGCCTTTTTCGCTTCCATATTGCATGAAGTGCTTCTAAATTATTTTATTACTTCAAAGGCTAAGAAAAGTCATTCAGTTACCTTATTCTTATGCACAGACACAGAAACAAAACTCCCACACAACCTCTATCTCTTAGTAGGCTATAGAGTCATGTAAATTATTTTATAAAGTCTTGTTTGAAATGTCTATGTTTCCATGATTGTAAACTATTAAAATATCTTCCCCCTCTCAAAACACAGATCTAAACTAAGTATTAACTGGACTACACAGAAGTCAGTTTTATTGCTAATGTAAATTCCTATCTCGTAAATTTTAAATGTTTAAATACTGTATGTATTTCATGTACAAAATTGTCAGACATTATATCCCTGTACATAAAATTTAAATATTAGATTATATGTTCCTTTTCATCCATTCCAATGCATTTTGAGCATCATTACCGGTAATTAATAAATTTGTAAAACTTTTATATCTGAAAATCTATTTCAGCTACTAGCATCCTGAAAATGGAAGCTTTTACAAATAATAGGATCAATCATTTTGTATATGTATTAGGAGTAAAATAATCTAGTAATGCTTAAAGTGTTTGGGGTTGGTAGATTCCTTTCTTCTTTAACTTATAACAATAACACAACAATTACTTGCCCTTATACGCTGGGCAAAATCCAGAGTATATAATCAACTCAATTTTGATTGACCACAATTCAATTTATGTCCTTTTATTTTCAATTTTGGATGGTACCTTGTGGCTTATACTCTGAAGGACAATTTGTAGATGCAATACAGAAGTGAAGGTTAGGAAAAATGCATTTTATAACTTTTTTTGCATTTCCACAGAAATCAGTTTTATTAATATTAACATGTTTGTGGAACATAACCCTTTTTGTTTTCATTTATTTTTCAAAAAAATAGTTCCAACATCTGCTTTTTGAAACATTTTAGAACAAATGACTTAGATTTAAGTCTCATTGGGACTTACTCACAGGTAAGTAAGTATAGGATTGCAGGCTGAAGCCTAGGAGCATTTACATGGCAGAAAAATTGTCTGGTTTCAATAAGTTGCACTTCTGAGTATTCTGTGTGTGTTTTGTAAGTTAGATGACTTTACCTTAATTCAAACTTTTGTGATTCAAATATGTGGGTTTCCCTTAAATGTAATAGAGTTTTGAGCTATTATTAGATAGAAATAACACACACAAAATACTCAGAAGTGCAACTTATTGAATCCACTTCACTGTGGCTGAAATACGCCATTTCTTATCAACATTTAACATGAATTATGATTTGGATCCAGCAGGGTTTGGTGTGAGGATTTTATTGAGTATTATGGGGTTCAAAAAGTAGTTCTGGAAAGAAGAGCAGGTACAAATTCATAAAATCAATAAAAATATCAAAGCAACTTGAGCACATCCCCATTTACCGAACTGCAAAAGCAAAATCTTTGTAAACCATTCTGAGGGTCCCTTCCCCCACCCACCCACAATCAAGCAGTATATAAATTAAATGAAATAAATAAATTTAGAAATCTTGACTAAGGTGAGCAGCTACCATTTTTCCTGATAGTTAATGTCCTTTCTAACCTTAAGTAAAGGTGCAATTCTTGAACCGTCCTGAGATCTGCGGATGTAGGGTGTTATACAAATCTAATAAATAAATTAAAAATTAAAAACTTTATAGTCAATCGGAACCATAAACCTTGTCTAGCTAGGTTGTGTCAAGCCATTACAGGTGCTCTTCAGCCATCTAAAATTGTACAGCTCAAAAATGTAGTAGGCATGGAGTTTTTTCCTTGCTGGCCTCCTTCTTATAACTTAGATTCCAGCTGCAGTTATGAATTGCTGGGAAGGAAGGATATATTGGTTTTTAGAATTGCTCCTTGCTGCCAAAGTAGCAAGCACTTCACTTTATCACGTTGATATCATATCAGACTGCTGTGGTTATCATGTGTGACATCTGGTGTAAATACTAGAATCATGTAAAAGGAATTCCAGTCCCTTGAAGTTGGTGGCAAATTTCCCATTAATTTTAATAGCGCCAAAGTCTTACCCATGGATTTCATCACTGGGAATGAGCTCAGTATCTGAACATGCTCCAGTTCGTCTTTGGGAATGAGTTCAGTGTTCGAATATGCACATTGCAGCCAGAATGTGACATACTGTTTCTATAAAGCATATAATGGTCAATAGGGCACTATTCAAATAAAAGGGAAATGACTGTGACGTTTAAACAGTTTTTATTAAGCAATCTTGCTGTTGAGGGTTTGAAGCTACTACAATTTTGTTGAGAGGATGGTTTCACATGGTGTACTACATGAGTTGCATGTAAAGTCTGCTGTGGGGTTCGGACTGGTATGGTTAAAATGAATCAGTTTCTACAACCCACAGCACATAAGGCAGGAACAGGTAGGTTTCACATTTGGTTACCTTTGACTTGACAAACACACATAATCAAATGACAGAATTCCCTACCACAAGATGCAATGATAGCCACAAACTTAGATGAATTAGACCAAGTCAGAAGTCACAGTGGTTTCCATTTTAGTTCCTGTCTGTTAGTTGCTTGAGTCTGTTCCTCAGGTACAGTATGGTTCAGCCAATGTCATCTCCACCACTCCACCTTGTTCACTGCTTAGTGCCCATGTGTTGGTGGTGTTATGACTAATGGAGGGGCCTACATGGACCTATTCATATGCACATTCCAGCTTCGATGGCATAAGCGAAAAGCATTACCCTCCCCAGCTAATATCAATTAAATGAAACCAATAGCAATTACTGCAAATGAAAAGAATAGAGACTATGAGCAGCTTCAGATGTGAGGTGTTGGCAAGGTTGGTACAGTGCAAACAACCTAACAGAGCCAACGCAGTGCTCCACACTGACCTTGCCACCTACCCATAAGCAGCAGTGACATGACCAACTTAAGTTCAGGTGAGTGCCAGCACCCCACCATGCATCTGCTATTGCCAAAACACTGAGGGCACCATGTTGAGGAAAGCTTATCTGCAGCCTTACATTTTCAAGTTTTATGTGCATAAGAGAAAATGGCCCATGAATTAGAAAAGTATAAGGACAGTCATGAAAGCAGTTTTGATCATATATAGATGAATAATGGCATCATTACTTCATTTGTTGTAGTTCAAAAATCATTACCATTGATCAATAGATTGTTTTCCCAACAGCAAATATTTGTACTGAATCCAGCACATGTGATGGGAGATCCTCCAAGTTTTCTCTGAGTTTCCTTTTATATTACTTGGCAGAACTTCTAATATTTATAGCTGACCATAGCACAGTAGTGCAAATGTCTGCTTTTTCTTCATATCTGTAGTTATTTAATGATGAGATAGTATGAAGGTTGGACAAATGACCAAGAATCATTAACACTTGGCTCTGATGAAACTAGCAGTGGTGCAGTGCAGCACTTTTTTGGCAATAAAAAAGGTATTTTGAGGCAGTTCCCTTTTGTGTGCATGTTTAGGTTGCTATCGTGTGTGTGTGTGTGTGTGTGTGTGTGTAATTGAACTCAATAGGACATATGTCTGAGCAGACATGCATAGGGTCGCACTGAATCTCATTTATGTTGCAAGCTTTATCTGAGGTGCATACCAGAGCTTTAGGTTTGCACAAAGTCAGTTGAAGTGTTTTGTTGTCCTAGCACAACAAATCCACCTTTTTTTAAAAAAAAGTGTAGAATGTTTGCAGTTTAGAAAGTGACAGGGAAATGCATTTAAAAGTGTGAGATAAGCAAATGATTAGTGGAAGACATATAAACACCCCACAACCCAAGCAAGATGAATGCTAATTGTCTCCCAGCCTCCCAGCAAACAAATCAGAATGAATACTCAGTAAAGACTGGACATTGTCTAACTATCGTGTAAGCTTTATGCAAGCAAATCCAGATAAATGCTGAATGAACAGGTTGCCTGGACAAGTCCTTAAGAGTTCATTTCATTTAATCCTCACAGTACTCTTATTAAGTATGTTAAGCTGATAAAGAATTATTGGCCCAAAGTTACATGATAAACTTCATAGTTAAACAAAAATCTGGACCCACTTCCTTGATCTACACCCAACACTTTAGCCTCAATATCATGGTAGCTTTAATTTGTTAAAGGAGAATAGGGCAATAATCTTAATCCAGTTTCTACTGTTGAGCAGTCACATTTTTCCAGCCCTGATTATCCAGCACAATATTTCATTTCTGGGAAAATCTGTCAATTTATATTTTATTTGTTAAAATGAAAGGCAATCATTAAAAGGGGAGACTATTAATATGGACAATACTTTGGCCACCTCATGAGAAAAGAAGATTCCCTGTAAAAGACCCTGATGTTTGGAAAGATGGAGGGCACAAGGAGAAGGGGATGACAGAGGTTGAGATGGTTGGACAGTGTTCTCGAAGCTACCAACATGAGTCTGACCAAACTGCAGTGGAAGACAGGAGTACCTGGTGTGCTCTGGTCCATGGGGTCACGAAGAGTTGGACACAACTAAACGACAACAACTAATATGGAAAAATGAAATTCAAGTGTGATTCAGTATCTATTTGAAGATGTATAGTTCAAATTAACCTGTAAATCAAATATATTGGAATCATTCTTAACATACTAATGCAACTGATCACCCATTAATTTATCTGTCCCCACTTTTTTTAGTTGCTGTGTTGTAAGTAACATCTCCATGAACATCAATCAATAAGTAATCCTGTCACAATGAGTCATCACAGAAAAAAAACTGTAAGCAATTCCATAATTAATATATCTTAAGCATCCTTATACAATGGGCATCACAAACAGCAGTAGGCAATATATTTCATCTGTGTTTAATTCATCACTATTTAATAAGAGTAATCCCAAACAGCACTTCTTTTACATCAAAATATGCTGATAGTAACATTTGGCAATGAAAGTATGTGTTTTTGCCAAGGTCCTCCCTAAAATAATGCAATTTCTCTGCCAAATAATGTTACCAAGAATTCAGATGTTATTATCAAGCGTGTTGTGACTGCGTAAATGTGCAGGACATGATTAAGTGTTACATCCCAGTAGGTATTGGTGTGCCCTTAAGAAAATGCTCTTCAGTTCCCCCTCACCAAGTATCTCCACCTCCTTCTCCTCACTGTTGCTGCTATCTGTTCACTTGCGCTGCTGTTTGGTGCCCGATATGCAGCTCCACCCAGAAGGCAAGGGAAAGGTGACTAGAGATTGCTGCTTCTCCTCCTCACTCCTGCCACTGCTTACTCAATTGGAGGGGGAAAGTTAGCAAGAGTGACACCCATAAGGAGGTGGAGCAGCATCAAGGGGTGTTGGCATTGTCAATGGGCCCACCGCTTGGCCTGTGGCAATAGTGGGGGACATTTGTGGGGCTGCAAGGGGATCACAAAAGATCTGTGACTCACAATTTGCTCGTATTTCATGTAGGAATTAATTTCCAATAAATAGTTTTTATATGAACACTGAAAGCTTTCGAAATTGTGTATGAGTATATTTTACTCATTATATTCAGATGCACGGCTTTTAACAACAACAGCAGATCTCTGTGAAAGTTACATTGCATTTTCTAAGAAAGCGCTGAATTCTTAGATATTATTTCTAGCCATCATTTGCTTTCTGGGTGACAAAAACAACCACTGAACACCATTTGTCTTCTCAATTTCCTCCTCCTTCCAAGTTTTACAGTGGAAGTATTCTTGGAGGTCACAGTTAAAATGCACACAGAAATTCCTTGGGCTTGCAAAGAAAATATTTGATAAGCCTCGGGGTGCTGCTGTTTACAGAAGGTTCATCTACCACTATGGAAAGTTAAGAAGGACAAGAGTACCTCTGAGGGATTAAATTCTTTTATAACTTCTTCAATTTCACAATGTTTGCTATTGCTTCAAATATTGTTTCTAGGCTTTGGTTAATATTGAAATAGGGCTGGGGAATGTGAAATCTCTTTGCGGTTAGCATGCCATTTGAGCAATTTGACTAGAATTCCAATACCTTTGTTTAAAACGAATATGATGCCTGAGTATAAAATGAAATCCCAAGTCCCAAGTAGGGATGGATGAATCTGTCAATTCCTGTTTCTATCAGTTTTCTCACTTTCCCAATCTCACTTTTCCAGCAAAAGAGTAGAAATTGATGTCAGGGATGGTTTCCCCAGGATAAATGGTCGATGTAAGCAAGCTATTGAGCTTGGGGTTATTTTAAATCATTTGAATGCATGCATACAGAACAAACGTTTGTCAGCATTTGAACATAGGAAAAAATAGATAGAAAGTGCTTAGATTTTTTTTAAAAAAAAAAGTTTGTTTCTACAACATTTCGTTCTGTTTACTTGTTCTCTCTAGCTGTTGTTTCGTTCTGTGCTGTAATATGCAAACAACACCACCAACCACTTTTGGCTATGTATTTTAATTCTAGTGATTCTTACTATTATTCCTCCTGTTCCTACAATTCCCCCCTCCCCAAGCATCCTAATGTTTATTATGGTTCTTGCGAAAAGCCTTTCATTACTCTTCTTTGGCTACAACACAGATTTTACAGGACATTTAATAGCTTGGGACAAAAGCAAATGTCTGCTTCGGTTAACAAGTGGGACAACTTGGAAACGATTCAGCTTCCTCCACAAAGCAGTCTTTAAAGTGGTTTATAAACATCCAGTGTCAGTCGAGCTTGTGTTGCAAATTCATGCTTTGCATGAAATAATAAAATATTTTGGTCCCAGATTGTCATTCCACATTTCAAGTATGCATCATCTATCCACGGTTATGTGTATGGCTGCATTTATCCCAGAGTTGCGCAAGCAACTTGTATTGACGTCCTTTTGACGTCCAGGATTCGAGAAAAAAATCATTGCTTTTATAAAACTTCAGTAATGTCAAACAAATTCTGAAGACTTGACTTTAATGCATCTGGTGCAAAGGACTGACAGTTATACAAAGAACTTAGATGGATTTAAGAAACTGTGTAAGTCCATGAAGCACTTTTGCAATCTGCTTAACGATTCACCAATGGAAAAAGACAGAGGAGGAAAGAGATGGCCAAACTTTGTGGGACTTTATAGGTAACCCTAAGTCACTTAAGTGCTGCAAGAAAGGAAGTGGAATTGTAGCATGTATTAGATCTACAGCATGTGTTACTCAGCTATGGGACTGATATTAAGTAATGAACAATATCGTTGATATTAAGTAATGAACAATTCCTTCCAATATCCCTAATGGCTATAATCGCCACTCATGGAGGACAGGGCTTCCCTTCGACTGGACAGAGCAGGCTTTTCCTTGAGGCAAAGTGAGGTGACACTGCCCAGCTGGACTGGCAAATGCTGGGGGGGGGGGGTTCAACAGCTGCCATCCCCTGACTGCTCTTCCTAAGGTCCCCTGACCATTTCCCTCTGTTGGAAGGTGCAGCTATGTAAGTCACATGGCATTACTGGACATAATAATAATAATAATAATAATAATAATAATAATAATAATAATACCCCCATCTGGCTGGGTTTCCCTAGCCGCTCTGGGTGGCTTACATCATATCTAAAAACATAATAGAAACATCAAGTGTTAAAAACCTCCTGATACAGAGCTGCCTTCAGATGTTTTCTAAAAGTTGTGTAATTGTTTATCTCCTTGACATTTGAAGGGAGAGTAGTCCACAGGGAGGGCACCACTACCAAAAATACTCTCTGCCTGGTTCCCTTTAACTTTGCCTCTCATAGTGATAGAACCAGCGGAAGACTCTCAGAGAAGGACCTCAGTGTACTGGCTGAACGATGGAGGTGGAGATGCTCCTTCAGGTATACTGGGCCAAGGCCACAAGTCAGCTTGCTGCCTTAGGTGTGATAGAAGATGCTATCGCATCACCAGTGTTGAATAAAATTCAACTGCTAGTTGTGTGAGTCAGCTTCTATTCATGGAATAGGAATGGCCATCCTCCTTTGCCTCAGGCTGCAAAATGTCTTGGACAGGCCCTGGGACAAAGCAAGGCAGCCTCCTCAGGCATCTGATTGTGGGTATCACATGTAGAGAACAAACTGCTAACTATTTGATTTATGATTATTGTATTTTTGTCTGCAAGCGAGAGGGAAGAGTTCCTTGGAGGATTTTCTGCCCCTAGTACCAAAGTAACTTGACAGTCTTTGGTAACTGGGCACCTTGAGATGAGGAAGGGGAGGAACAATGTTCTGCTACTCCTGAGGCAGCAACATTATTTTGGATTAGCCCTGGTGATGGTAGGGATACATTACTATTTCTTCTGCTATTGCTATTTGTTCACAAGAGTGCTCTTTTCTTTTCCATGTCAAAAAATAATAAATAGATATGGGAAAGATTTATAGCTATGGCTATTTTGGAATTAAGATGCTGTTATTATAAGCCACACCTATATTATGTGTTTTAGGCCAATGGGTGTCTCATTCAGCCTCTCTCCACACCACTTCTTGTGAAGCAAAATGACTGGATTTCACTTTTCTTATGCTTTTTAGAAGCTTGTAATGGGCAATTGAGAAAACAATAGAATAAACACAAATACCATCTGTTTCCAGCCTCCCTCAACTGCATTGTAATGAGTTTGGGGATATGTTATTTCTGGGTCTTAAACATTCAGTCATGCTTCTTATAAGGAGTTGCTACTTAGCAGGGCATTAAGTTATGCAATCTAGTTCAAATCCCCAAGCTTCAATGTTCAAGAACCGTACATTGTATTTCTAAATATGGTAAGAGTCACTTAAATATTGACGTTAGGAAACAATCCCATTTAATTAATTTTTTTAATGGAGATTTTTCTACTGCATCTAAGAAATGTTTGAAATACCTCTCAATGGCAGACATTATTATTAATAATGTTTACTATTATTGTTAATAATAACAAATTTCAAGATGAAATTAAGCCTTTTCTGTGTTGTAATATTAATTCAACTAATATATATTGATTTTTTTTACACGTGTATCAAAGGTGCTCATTCGCTATTTGCATATTTTAATGGGTTTTGTGTAATTTTGTTGTAATTACAAAAATATTTAAAAAGAATGGTGATGGTTGATCAAAACTGAGTTTGACCCAGAAACTAACTATGCTGGCAAATGTTCACAAACCCTCAAAAGTGTCTGATGGCCTCAGATCAGAGCCTCCACCATCAGCAGAGAAGCCCCACTGCCATTAGCGCCAATTTTGTGAAAGACGGTGTCCATTTTGTGTGAGATCTCACCCCAAATCGGCATGATCTTGCCCATAATTGGTGCCAATGGTGGTGGTGCTTCTCTGCCAGCAGTGGATGTGGCAGGGCATGCAGCAGTGGCGGCGGCAGCAGATAGGTGGTGGCAGGAGTGGTGGCAGTGGCAGAGCAAGGCAGCACTTCCTGTTTCACATCAAGCAGCGAAATGGGATGCCCCAGCCCTGTCTCAAGATGTGCTCCTTAGCACAGTCATTGGCCAGCCTCCTGCAACCCACCGCCAATGTGGGGTGGGGAGGCTGTGTACTTTTGTGGTCATATGCTGCTTGTGGACTTCCTATGAGCCTCTGTTTGGCCACTGTAAAAATGTCCTTAATGGGCTTTGGCTCTGATACAGCCCGTCTCCTTATATTCTTATGATCCAGAGTGGGGGACCCCACTGCTTTCTTTTGAGTTAAAAAAAACACACACAAACAGGTTACATATTAAACGTAACAAGTAGACTCTCAGTCTTGGGATCACTGCTGCTGGAGTGATTGAGCATAGCATTGAGCATAGCATAGCATTGAGCAGGGCATGGGTAGCACATGCAATGTTCCTTTCCTTGCAGTGTTGTGGCTGCTTTGATGGTTACTTTCTTCAAGTGTTCTCTTCAACTGTTTGAAAAGAAACCTCGATGCCAAAAACTGTTTCTTCTCCTGCAAATGAAATAAGCAGAAACTCCCCTTTCAAAGAGGCCACAGGCATCTGCCTACAACCTTATTAAATCCTGTAACAGTACATATGTCTGAAAGGGTGTGTATGTGTGTGTTTTATTAGTACGCAGATTAATTTTTGACTATGCAACTCATCTTCTTTGGAGTCTGAAGCCTATAAACTTTGCTTCAAAAGCTTGCCATTCTGAAATAATCTTATCCATGAAATTGATCCTATTTGGCATTCGGCGTTACTCCTCCTCGGCATCGCACAGTGACCAAGAGAAGCCCTCAGCCAAAAACTCTGCAAGTAGCTGTGTCCATGTGGTCTGTACTGCTGCAAAGGAATTTAAGAACAGTTAAGGAATTTGTTGTCAATTAATAAGAATGGGAAGCCAGCAATGGGTTAAATGGATTACTTGGCCACAGGCTAACACTTCCCTTCATTTGGCCTTGGTGAGGTGAAATGGTGAGTATTCATAAATCAGAGCACAAACAGTGATTTCCATAAAGGTCTCAACAAACGTGATGTAGCTGCTGTGAAAGTTGCCAAAGCAGACTTTCACTTTGGGGTAGATTTTGAACGCCATGTCTTGAGTGTTTTTACTCAAGCTATAAGCCATATGTCTGCATGAGCTATTAACAATAAAGATGAGGCCAATTGCTCCTAAAGGTAAATGTTTAATTCATGGCACACACCTGGATGTAGCACTCATGCTAATAGGAGGAGTGAAATATTAATAACTCTAGCAGACAGTTGCATTTGGCACAATTACATTTCCCCTTCTAAAGAAGACTGCCAGATTTTCCAGTGCATCAGTCCACATTCTATTCCTGAAGCCAACATTTCCTCAAGAAGCATTGCAAATAGGCATGTTTTAAATTTAGATCTAACATAATTGCATCATTTTAGACTTGATAAGTGATATGTTTCGTTCAAGCTGCTACTCCTCATCCCCTTTCCCAATCTAGTGACAACCAGATGGCTTGGACAACAGCTCCCATAATCCTTGACCATTGGCCAGGCCGGCTGGGCCCCCAAACCACAAAAACATTGATCCAAGGCACAGACCTTCATAATTTTTACATACCAACAAATCCCAGGATACCTCTGTAGACACAGAGCTGACTTATGTGTTATTGGTGATTTTGAGGAGATCTCTTCAAGGTGGGGGCTGAGGATCCAAAAGGATTCATGTCCCCCATTCATGTTTTTGTGCTACTGGGTTCAGTCAATGGAGACAGATGTAGTCTTGCTCTTGGTTTTTGAGGGGAGAGGGTAATCCTGGGGGGAAGCTATGCAGTTTCAAAAAGATCCATTTACTGGAACCAACTTCTCTTTCTCTCTGGTACTTCTTTTTCTCACACTTGGCCCCCTCTCCTTCTCTTTTTCTCTTCTCTTCCCCCCAACCTCTCTTGGCTTTCCCTCCTATATATCCAGTCAATTCATTGTCTCTTTCTTTTTTCCACTCCCATTGTTGCCTTTTGGTTATGTTTTTTTAAAATTATTTTTAAAAGATTTTTTTAAAATTAACACACGTTTCACAGGACAGAACAACCCTCTCCTCATCTTGTAGATGAGGCAAGGAAAGTCTAAAGGGGGAAAAAAGAGAAAGGAACACAAACCATTAATCTGTCAGTACAACCCACCAGGAAGTATCAAAATTAAGTCCACAATATTCATAGCAGCCAGAAAGTGTTGTATGCTGCTATGAGAAGTCTTTGTATTTCATCTCTGTTTGCATAAACAGTAAAAGAGTGCCAATCTGCCACAAAAGAATCTTTATATTTCCTTCTTTAAGCCAGCCATAGATTATTTTTTAATAATTCCACCAAACTGACTCACCAAACCATCTTATACCAATTAGCTAAAGTGGTGCTCTTTAGATCCTTCCAATATTAAGCAACAACTAGCTTGGAAACTGCAAGAAGGTAACCCATTGTTGTTTTGAAAAATGCTTAACAGGGGCAGCTGTCCAGTCATTTTAGCAATTTCTCCAAAAACCAAAACTGCAACACATTTTTCACAAGCCTAGTACATATACTGGAATGACCCTGGTTCCTAACATTTGTTCCACAATAGTCTCAAATTATATATCTTCATTTGAAACAATTCCATTGGTGTCATGTGCCATTTTTGCCCTGTTTCAAATGCTTGTCCCCTCATGATAGATTATCCCGATTTAAATGAGGACTTTAACCACATGGAATTTCAACAATTGTCTTAAATAAAAATATTCCGGCCTGACTCCCACATCCATTTCAGACCCTTTGAAGAGCCAACAGCAACGCCAAGAAGGAAATTATGATTACAGGACACCGGCATGAGAACCCGCAGGGCTTGCTGCTTAATATGCTCCTTGATGCCACTTAACACACTTGCTTATATTGAAGCACCATGATAATAAATATATTGTTCTGAGTTGTGGGAGGTCAATCTGGATGAAACCCTGGGCCCCCTTCCAAATGTGAGATCCTGCATCTGTGAGGGTAGAATGTATAAGAGGAAGCTTGCCAAACCACTTCCTTTGCCAGGTAATGTCTTTGATGAGCTAGTTAGATACCTCAATTTAACATATCCAACAAAGTTGCTCTATACCATGGAAACAAATGGGTGGCTCTTTCCCTCACTCCCCTTACCAGGCTGGATATCCTGTGATCCTAGATAGAAGAACAATAGCCAGAGTTGCTGGAGGATTGATGCTGTGAATTGTAGAGACAGAAGTATGTCTTGCTCTGTGCTGGACTTTGGTGCTCCCCTGGAAACCGAATGGGGAAGCAATATCTATGGGAGTGTTAATGCTGGGAGTCCTTCCATCCTATGCTTGGGTTGTATATATGTGTAAATAAAACCATATATCTTCAAGATTCCACAGTCTCCACTGGTCTTCATTCCAAGGAAACCAAGCCCTGGAAAAGTGTCGGCAACCCTGCAGCACCATTTGCAATTATGGCTCTGACACCATTTATGTTTGATTGATTATTGTATTTTAATATTTTGTTGGAAACCACCCAGAGTGGCTGGGGAAGCCCAGCCAGATGGGTGGGGTAATAATAATAATAATAATAATAATAATAATAATAATAATAATAATAATACAGTGCCCAGGGAAGTAATATTTCCACACCATGAGAGCCATTGCGTTGCAGAAACTGATGGAAAACAACTATGAAGTGTGTCTTGTGTTTTTGCTTTTGAACAAGCTTTTTGCACCATGTTTTATTTTAAAAGTTTTCTGTTGGTGGAAGCCAGCAAGCTTCTGTAGCTTCAGACTGACTAGAGTTTTGTAGGGCATCGGTTCCAGCCAAAGAGCAATATAACTCGATTTTCCACAAACCATTTTAATCTGATTTTCATTTAACCAGTCAATCAACAGTTAGACCAAGAATCTGCCATGAGGTTGAAACAATATGATAAACAAAAAGTGGAACAAATGTTCGCACTGTATAAGTAGTATACAAAAGTCATAATTAAATCTCACGAGTTTAATGTTGATGCACTTTTCAAAACAAACTTTTAAGAGAAAAAATCTGTTACTTGTAGTTGACAGTACCTAAATTATTTTGTTTCTTGGGTTGATGGAATTTCCACACGGGACTCTAAAATTGGTTTTTGAATTGCATATGTCTGTAAATAATCTGGAAGAACATCATTGATCAGAGAGTACTTTCAGCTTCAAAACAACTTCCTTCAGTTTTATGTGGAGCATTAACAGTGTTCAAAAGTAATGTATCCCAGACAAAAAGTCACTTAATGTCACTTGTGAAAGCTGCTTAAAATTCCAAGCCATTGGCAACAGAGTATTGTTCAATTAAAACAGGATATTCTTATTTAATCTACTGCTTTCATTTCAGTTTGTTCTGAATTCAACAGATGGGAATAAGTCTAATTGAACTCAGCCTAAAGCTAGAATCCTTAACATGCTTATTTGGAACTGTAAGTAAATTCCATCAGCATTGGTTGAATTTATTTCTAAATGAATAGGTCTTAGCGTATGGTACATGTCTGCTTAACTGCAAGCAAGTACTCTTTGTTGATGTATATAGTCAGTTGACTAATGGGCATTTCTCAGTAGCATAATGAGGGTGGTGTGAGTGGTACCCATCACGTGCAAGATACAGGTGAGATGCAAGATTGGCTGCTGCCGATGGAGCATAGTCCTCACAAGCCCTTTTGTGTATCTGTTTCTCCACTGTATTCTGCCTTTGTGCAATCTCATTGCCTTGGATTTGGCAATAGAGACTCCTGTCAGCCAACTAAAACTGATCGACTCTGCTGTACCAAACATTTTGTGCCAGCTTGGAATGTCATTTGTGATTCCACACTTTGATTTTCTGGTGCAGTGGCTGATCAGAGTG
This sequence comes from Lacerta agilis, assembly GCF_009819535.1. Lineage (NCBI taxonomy): Eukaryota > Metazoa > Chordata > Lepidosauria > Squamata > Lacertidae > Lacerta > Lacerta agilis. The sequence goes on from NC_046320.1 coordinate 46,776,881, forward strand.
AGCTGTACAATTTTACATTATCCATTTTAAAAATAAAATAAAATAAAGATATGCATTGAGCTGTGTAAACCGAAAAACAAACAATCAATCTGTCACAAAATTCCTCTGAGGTAAACAATTACATATTTAATTGCTTGTTAATTCTCCATAACAAAGCAATTGAAGGATGGCAGGGGAAATATTTTTTAGAGCGACAACCTAAATGGAAATGCTAATTAATGCCAAAAGGTTTGGGGAAAGCTACTTTTATCTAACAAATGCCAGCCATTTTCAAAGCTGTCGAAGAAATTTGCTTCCAGCAAGTCAAAGTATATTAAAGGATGAGTAACATATGTTTCTAAAATCACCAGAACTGAGGATAAAGCAAATAACATGATAGGAGGGTGTGTGTGTGTGGAGGAACACAACTCACTTCTCTTTTGGATGGGCTGCTTAATCTGGCGTTTAATATGCCAAACGGGCTGCTTCATTGTTTAGGCAAGTCTTCGGTTTCTTGTTAAGGATTTCAAGTTCAAAATCAGTAGCACAGCATGTGCTTTGTATTGAGCTGATTTTAACAAAATTTGCTTCCAAATGTCCTGAGCTCCATCAATGCTGGCACAAGAAAATTGTTTTAGGAATGGATACAGAAGGCTCATTTTAAAGTGCATGAAGCAGTTTGGAGGAACATGACGTGGACATCTTTGCTCCTTGCAGGATCTCTGAAATACTAATTTTCATATGCTTTTTTCTTTAATAGAAGTGTTCCTTTTTATTATTAACTACATTTGTTAATTTACATCCATTCATAGTTTTTGATACATGTCTTTGTGTAGAACTGTTCCTGAGGAATCAGACCTGCCGAGAGATGTGGCAAATTGAACAACAGAGTAGGTGCCCAGGTTCTATGCTATACCCTAAACACCAACTCTTAGTATCCTAAAAAACAAAAAAAAAACAAAAAACAACTTCCTGGAATGTTTCCCATTTGTATGTTACACAAAAGGGAGCCTGAAACAGTCAAGAAAAGGAAAGAATGGCAGCACAAGGACATTGGTGGCTTCAGGTAACAGGAAATGATCTCATATCTTCATGTTGTAGGTAGGAGAAGAAGATTCCTCAAAGAGAGGTGATCTAAAAATGTTGAGGGGATGAGGTGGGCGGGGGGGGGGGGGGGGAGCTGTCCTCAGCCAATGTGATTATAGCTTTTGTCCTTGGCATGCTACAATTTAGCCTTGCTCTCCAACAAGTGTATTCCCCTCTCCCCCTCTCCATTTCCTCCTCTTTGTCAGATGGCCAAGTGATCTAAAACGGATTTCACCGTGTTTCCCTAACAGTTCAGTAAAATTGTGTGCATATGCATAACACAGAGAGGGGGGTGTTAGGTTTTTCTTCTTCTTCTTGGGGGACGATACAACTCGACACACAAGGATTATTTTCACATTTACAGAGCTATTATGTAGAGAGTTATCAGGAACACTCCTGCAATATTAAATACTGTCAGGAATATTGGCTATAATGGATGACCTGAATACTATCGAGATTCCTTCTTCCTCCTCTCTAAAAAAGTAAGTTGGAAAAGGATGCACTGTGTCTGCTGCTCCTGGCCAAACCAAACATTGTTCATCAGGATAGGTGCAGGGCTGCGTATCAGGAGAGGCAATTAGAAAGCTCAAAGCAGTCGGTCAGCTTGGCAAGCATCCTTCTCATTACGCCAATTGCAAGCAGATCCCCAAAGGCTCCATTGCAGTTGCTTTGCTGGGCAGTCCAGTGGGCAGCCAGTCCTGCTTCCTGTCCTGAGCTTTGGTCCTGGAACAACTGTTGTTGCGGGAGGCTCTCCAAGTGTCCCATTTACCACCCTTATAGTTGCTTACTGACCCCAATAAAACTATGCTTGCCTTTTTGCCTTGTGGTGCTGTCTTTGGGCAGGAACAATCACACTGGCAACAAGTGTTTCAGCCCAAGACATGCATTTCTTCTGGGCCCAAACATGTCAACAGCGCACTGTGCCAGTGGCAAAAGAGGGCGAAGCACTGAATGCAAATTTTACTTTTATACCGTTGGTTAATTCCTAAACGCAGTCACAGCTCACTCTCTGTCTTTCATCCAGGCAAGCAAGAGGCATTGTGAGAGTTAAAGAACACATCTCAGGCAGACAGAAACACCCAGGAGGGTGAGACGTAGGGTCATTGAAGGGTGTGGCTTGGGGAAGAGTACCAAAGGCCTGACATAGCAGCCTGGAAGTCCAAACTTGGCCACCATAGGCACCCTAGATTATCTATCTACATGCACCCAAACATACCCTTTTTAAATACACCTGGATACCACCGTCTGTATAAAGTGGTACCTCAGGTTAAGAACTTAATTCATTCTGGAGGTCCGTTCTTAACCTGAAACTGCCCTTAACCTGAGGTACCACTTTAGCTAATGGGGCTTTCTGCTGCCACCGCACCACCACCGCACAATTTCTGTTCTCATCCTGAAGCAAAGTTCTTAACCCGAGGTACTATTTCTGGGTTAGCGGAGTCTGTAACCTGAAGTGTCTGTAACCCGAGGTACCACTGTATTTGGTTAAGCCTGAAAGGGTTTGTATTTTAAGGCCAACATGTGTGCCCTTTTCCTTATCTTTTGACTTCAGAAGGAGTTACAAGGCTCTTCAAGCCCCCCAGTTGTACCAGGCGTAACTTTATCTGCGGTTGTCTCAAAATGACAGCAAAGAGAATGAAGTAATTGCACCCTTTGGTGTGCTTGAAAGGGTAGCCATGTCAAAGGAGGGCGTATGTAACAAAGCATAAGCCAAAAGAACAAATCTGGAGCAGCCTAGTAATTAAAATTATAAGATGTAAGCCCACAGCATTAAATTTAGACTTTTAAATACTACAGGTTTGTCAGTTTCTCCTCACCTCCCTTCCCCCACTCACTCTCTCTCTCTCTCTCTCTCTCTCTCTCTCTCTCTCTCTCTGCCTTCCCCCAAATGCATTGTTTTTCTTTCAGCTTTATAATCAGATTTAAACAAATACATCTCCCCTCTGGGAAAAGAACAATCTTTGGCCAGCTACAATCTGCACTTTGATAAACTGTGTATAAATGAACCCAGGAATAATACAAGCACTCTGGATTGAATTCCCATCTTAAATTAATCTGTTTAATAGAGTGAGTTCACTTTCAGGTCCCCCTGTCATTCAGAAAACTGCTAGTGGATACTATACAATATTAGCAAAATAACCAAAAGTGATTTACAGCTTGGTGTTCAAACTTGGACAAGGTATAGTATTATTCAAAATGTAATGTTCCAACTGGGTGCACTTTGTCTTTAATGATGTATTTAGTTTTACTATGTAGAGGAGTATTTGGCAAAAAGGTTTTCTGTGGGTCTCCTCCTCCTCGTATGTTTTCTGACACCACTGAAGTCTGGGATTATCTGTTATGCCTTCTGGAAAATGGAACCTTAACAACTCAGCAACCAAAGAGCAAAAATGCAGCTCACCTTTACCAAGTCATCTTCTTGTTGTAATAAAACTTGGTTTGACATGACCCTTAAAATCCCCTCTATTTTAAGCAGAGGTTGGATGGCCATCTGTCATGGATGCTTTACTAGATATTCCTGCATTGCAGGGAGTTGGACTAGATGACCCTCGGGGGTCCCTTCTAACCCTATAGTTCTTTGATTCTATGAAATAAAATGTACATGTTCCAAGGCACCACTGAAGGGCCGAGGATCCTGTAAGGAAAGAGCTTGCAATGTACTGGCAATTTAATCATTTAAATGATTGCTAGAGGGGAAACAATTGTCAATATTTTTCCTTACCAAATTTGGGAATATGAAATATTCATCAAAATAGCTTAGATAAACATGTTCAAGATCCATTAGTAGATTACAATCCTGTGTATGAAGGCCTGGCACCAGTGGTTGGCCGGATGGGGCACTAGCCAAGAGCCCCAGGGTTAAGAGGGGCCTCCACAGCCTTGCTTTCCCACCATTCCCCATAAGGAATTGGCACTGACTTCCCTTGTATTCATTAATAGTCTGCTTTTCTATTTAAATAACAACTAAAGGACCCATTTTTCCTAAGGTACATGGGTAATTAACAATAAATAAACTTAAGTGACAGGTCTTATTTTTTATTTTATTTTTAAGGGACTACGCACTTCTTTGCAGAGATTGTGCCATCTCACTCTTAAAATCATAGACAACTTATTGGAATGCTTTCTCTAACATGTTGGCTTTGGAGATCTCCATGTACAAGGCTATTTCAGGCAACAGCGACTATATGCAGACTTTATCCTTGCTGAAATTGAATGTAGAGAAGAATCTGGAATACTGGATATCGTAGGAACAGAAGCTAAAAAGCTCCAGCATCGGTCTGACAAACATGTCTGTGTATCTTTTCTGTTGGCTTACACCTGCTGAAATGTGTCCGCTGTAAGATGCCATATTATCTACAAAGATGCAAAAGTTAAGGTAGGTTTGGGGGCTGATGTGATAACTATACTGTACAGCCAATGTAAAGGAAAAGAGACAGTGGTTAGTGCCCTTTCTAACTTTTCCCAGAGAGACAGAGATGTTTCTCTGTTGTCACAAACACAGCCAAGAGTCTTGTGCCTAAAAGACTACCAGATTTTATTTTGGCATAAGCTTTTGTGGACTCTAAGGTTGCTTCCAGGCTATCATTATTTTATGGGTGGGGTTCAGTTGCACTCTTGTGAATTCATTAAAGTGGGTTTGCTGAAAGAAGTGAGGTTACACTAATTAAGCAGAGGGCCTTCTCGGTAGCGGCACCAGCCCTGTGGAACGCCCTCCCATCAGATGTCAAGGCAATAAAGCAAATATCTTACTTTTAAAAGACATCTGAAGGCAGCCCTGAGTAGGAAAATGTTTAATGTTTAATGCTGTATTGTGCTTTTAATATTCAGTTGGAAGCCGCCCAGAGTGGCTGGGGAAACCCAGCCAGATGGGAGGGGTAGAAATTATTATTATTATTATTATTATTATTATTATTATTATTATTATTATTATTTCACGGTTTTGTAGATGGGAAATCCAGATTCAAATTCTTCAAAACCTTTTACAGGAAGCTTGCAGTGTGGTCCTGCACATGCAATTGTCTCTTGGCCCAAATAATACAGACTGAGGGTTATCATGAGGCAAAACCATTCCTTTGAGTTCCTTGCACTTCAATCCTTTGCTGCCTTTACAGCATTTAGATCCAGCTACAATTGGTGGGATACAATGCAACAAAAAACAAATGTACCATACAGGGTTGCAAATGTAACAACTGAGATATAAATGCAACAAATGGGGATAAAAATGTAACAGATACAAATGTGGGATACAAATGTAACAAAAAAACAAAAACCCTGGCGATCACAGATAGTCGTCCCATGTTAAAAATCCCTGCTCAGATGTGAAGTTGGCTTTGGGCTGTTCAATTTAGACCCTTCTTCTGTTGGCTTTATATACCAGCTTACATACATACCTACATACGTTTGTTTGTTTGTTTGTTTATTCTGCCATTACAGCTCAATCTGTGTACTTATATGTATCTAATTAAGTAGGCTGTTGCATTTTGGGGGGGGGGGAACAGTTTGTGTCTAAAAACATTTTATTGCTCTGGTGCCATCCAAGTTAGCATTTATGGCAAGAGTAACAGAGGAATCCCCTGTAAATTTACTCAGAAGTAAGTCACACTGTTTTCAATGACACTTACCCCTACTGTAACGTGTGTACAGTATTGTTTTTATTTTCCTTAAAAAAAATCACAACAGCCTTGTGAGGTAGGATAGGGTTGAGAAATTGTGATTTGTCCAACATCATTCAGTGAACTTCACAGGCCAGGGATGGTGAGTCAGGCATCCTAACTCCTACAACACAGTTTATTCGGGTTAGTAGCCTTTTAAGGGCTCCTCCGGATAACATACCCAGTTCTCTCCCTCCAAAGTTTATCCTCACAACAACCCTGTGAGGCAGGCATTAGGCTGAGTGGGAACTGGAACCCAGGTCTCAAAGGCCCTAGGGCAACACTCTCTAACCATGATACCACCGGTGGCAGACCTACATTTTTGGAGCCCTGAAGCTTGAACTGTTATTGGGGCCCCTTCGCAACCAGCAACGAGGTCTGGGTAACCACTGTATTATCTTCTTCAATGGAGTTGTTCCATGACAGATCACCACAATGTTTTCACAAAGATCAACTGCTGCAAAATTGAATGAAATTGCTGTTCTGCACTGGATTATTTCACATGTCAAAGTCACTAATGTGAACAAAAAAATTCCTATGCCATATAGTTTTTGAGTTATGGGAGGGGGGGAATGAAAATTAGGGAAATGTGCTATACATGCATGATGATGCTAGACCCAAATTTTCAAAGCATTTTTAAAGCCCTGGAGCCCACGCTCTGCAGCAGGAATGAAGGGCTCTCTCGTGCTGTCCCCGAGTTCCCGAAAAGAGAAGCTGCCCGCTTTCTCCCTGCCCAAGATTCCCGGGATCCTTCGCTCGCCTCGCAGGACTCGCGCGCTCTGCCTTTCCTCGCTCGCTCTCGGCAAAACTTTCAGCCAATCGGAGCGCCGCATTTCTCGAGCCTCGGCAGAAGCGGCGGAGACTTCACGAGCGAGGAATCGGGGCGGGGGGAAGAAGCAGGCCCGGCCCGGAGGGTGAGAGCAGGGGAGGAGATCGAGCAGCAAGGCTTCCCCTCCCCCGATCCTTTCTCTCTCCCCCCACCCCACCTACCCAACCCGCTTCCCTTTGCAATGAAAGCCCCTCTGGATCCCTTTCCCCTGTTTAAGAGGCTACATTAGTAACTCCCCCCCCCCTATAATTGTACAAAATGCTGGGCATGTACGTGCCGGACAGGTTTGCCCTGAAGTCATCTAACATTCAAGACGGGATGGGGCTCTTTACAGCCCGGAGAGTAAAAAAGGTGGGTGATCCTTGCTGTTGCACCATTAAGGTGAGGGATCGGCAGGATGGGTGGGGGAGAGATCCGCCAGGCTTTTCCTGCAAGCTCTTCCTTCCTTCTTCAACCTTCCACCCGCTGGATTCTCCCCAGAGAGCTTGCCACGTATTTCTCTCTCTCCTCTCTCTCTCTCGCTGTCGCGCTCTCTCGCTCTCTCTCTCTCATCCCAAGGCTTTAGACTTCACCATTTAATCCCAACCCCCTCTTCCTCTTGTGACACTCTTTAGTTCACTTCCGTCTGGCAACTTGTGGAAATTTATTACATAAATGGCCTCAAAACTTTTGCTTTTCAATCTATCTTTTTAGTAGCAGCGCCTCCTGAGCCCATTGTTGTTCGCTTGAGCTCTCCTCGGCGCAGTCAGAACCCCCATCAGTTCGACAACAGCCACATAAAAGAAGGAGCTGTGAGCTCAAATCCGATTCTCACCCAAAATAGATTTGCCTGGGGGCAGGGATTCAATTTGCATCTTGCAAATCCGTGACAGTCTTCGGTTTCAAAGGAAGAGCCTGTGTTTTTCAGTCCTTCACCTCAATGGCAAAGGGAACGAGAATAAACAAAAGGTGCCTTTTCCAAGCCTCTCTCTTGAGAGCTAGTTTAGGTAGCCAAAGCTTGCCAAATTGTAGCAAACTGTTATTGTCCTTTCTTAATGTAATTGCTCCACAGGTTCCTGGTTTATGCTTTCTGGGCTGTAGCTCAGTATGGGTCATCTGCCTTGCATGGCCCCAGGTTCAGTTGCAGGCTTGTCCAGGTAGAGTCAGAAACTCTGGAAAGCTGCTGCCAGTCAGTGTAGACAATACTAAACAAGATTGACCAATGGACTTAGTATAAGGCAACTTCCCTTGTTCCTATAAACAAACAAACAAGCGGCTAAGCAGTTTACATTAAATAATAGGATGGATGATTGACTTAGTGGATCATGTACGGTACCTGTGAATACCATATTTGCAGTTTATCAGGTAGCACGGCAGAAGACACCGTGTCCTCCTTCCCCGCCCCCCAATTGACAGCATGTACACTGAACAAAACTGACAGGCTACTTTGCTGAAGGTTGGGTCTCTTGACAGCATACCTATTGTCATAGCAGAGAATCACATGTGTGACCTGACCTTATGAGCCAATTCTCCACATTAGGGGGTGGGGAATAACCAATAGGATCCAGGGGTTGGAGCAATTCGCCTGTGAGGAAATGTTGCAAAATCTGGGGCATTTTAAGTTTTAGAAAAAAGGCAAGTAATTGGGGGGTGGGAATGAGAGGTTTTTATCTTTCTCATAATACTAGAACCAGGGAATATCCAATAAAGCAGATGTGAATTTCAATCCATTTTAGTATTTTAACTTCTTGTATGTTTTAAAGTTTTATAATTTTTTTCTTGATTTTCTTGTTTTATCCTTTTGGAAACAGCTTTGAAGTTGTTGTTGCTGCTGTTGTTATTTTACAATTGAATGGTATATAAATAAGTAAATAAAAATAAAGTAAACCTGAAGGGTGGAAGATTCAAGACAGGTAAAGGAAACACTTCTTCACACAAACTTCTGAAGCCGTTGAATTTGATCCCTCAAGATGTAGTGATAGCCGCCAACCTGGACTTTTTAAAATGAGGATTAAGCACGTTCACCAATGATAAGTCTATCAATGGCTACTAGTCATAATGGTGATATAGAACCTTTGGAATGAGAGACAGTTTGCCATTGAATACCAGTTGTTGGGGATCATGAGTGGGAGAGAGTGCTGCTGTGCTCATGTCCTGCTTGCAGGCTACCCAAAGGCATCTGTTTGGTCACTGTGAATAGAGAAATCTGGACTAGATTGACTTTTGGTCTGATCCAACTCTTATTAGTCTGTTAATTTGTATCATTAAGCAGTTAAAAAATACAGTTGTTAAAAGGACTTTGCATGATATTCAAGAAGTTTTACTCAGAGCAGACTTCTTTAAATTAATGGACCAAACATAGCCATGTTCATTAATTTGAGTAAAACTTAGTTGAATATCACCCATTAGCCCTCTTCAGAGATTCGGGGTACCTCTCGCCCATATCTTGTTTTCTTTTTTTCAAATAGGGTATGGGAAGTTAACCTTTCTCGCAAGTTCTGATTTTCTGATTCAAAAAACATCTAGACATAGCATTTGTGCTGGATGGCTTTTTCCACTGGGGAATAAAGCAGCTTTCTGTGGGGTGCTAGGATTGATTTCCATTGGGGATGGGTGCTGGGGGAAAGGTATAAACCCCTTCCCCCGCATCTTTGTTCAGACATGAATCCTCTAAATCTGAGCCCCATGTAAGTAATTTAAAGAAATGGTGGTGCAGTCACACATTTCTGTAATATGTGGCTGACCCCAATAAAGTTGTGAAACTGAACAAAGCAATACATTTTCCTAGAACAGAAGGAAGGGTTTGATGGCTTTGCTTTGCTTGTGTTTCCACTCCTTAGGGCGAAAAATTTGGACCCTTTGCAGGAGAGAAGCGAATGCCTCAGGAGCTGGATGAAGACACAGACTGCAGACTGATGTGGGAGGTGAGGACTGCAGGAATGGCAGTCACACCCACATGATACATTTGAAGCACATGGTTCCCTCGCCCCAAGAATCCTGGGAAATGTAGTTTAATAATAATAATATTTATTTATTTATTTATTTATTTATTTATTTATTTATTTATTTATTTATACCCTGCCCATCTGGCTGGGTGTCCCCAGTCACTCTGGGCGGCTCCCAACAGAATATTAAAAATGTGATAAAACACAAGACATAAAAAACTTCCCTAAACAGGGTTGCCTTCAGATGTCTTCTAAAAGTCAGATAGTTGTCTATTTCCTTGACATCTAATGGGAGGGCGTTCCACAGGGCAGGAGCCGCTATGGAAAAGGCCCTATGCCTGGTTCCCTGTAGCTTCACTTCTCACAGTGAGGGAACTGCCAGAAGGCCGTCGGTGCTAGACCTCAGTGTCCGGGCTGAACGATGGGGGTGGAGACGCTCCTTCAGGTATACTAGGCTGAGGCCGTTTAGGGCTTTAAAGGTCAGCACCAACACTTTAAATTGTGCTCGGAAACGTAAAAAGGTAAAGGGACCCCTGACCATTAGGTCCAGTCATGTCTGACTCTGGGGTTGCAGCGCTCATCTCGCGTTAATGGCCGAGGGAGCCGGCGTACAGCTTCCGGGTCATGTGGCCAGCATGACAAAGCTGCTTCTGGTGAACCAGAGCAGCACACGGAAACACCGTTGACCTTCCCACCGGAGCAGTACCTATTTGTCTACTTGCACTTTGACGTGCTTTTGAACTGCTAGGTGGGCAGGAGCTGGGACTGAGCAATGGGAGCTCATCCTGTCGTGGGGATTCAAACCGCTGACCTTCTGATCAACAAGCCCTAGGCTCTGTGGTTTAACCCACAGCACCACCCGCGTCCCGCTCGGAAATGTACTGGGGGCCAAATGTAGGTACAATTCCTAGCATGCAGAATACAATTCCTAGCATGGGAATACAGTTCCCATGATTCTATGAAGGAAGCGATGTGCTTTAAATGTACTGTGTGGATGTGACCCAGGGCTAGAATTGCTATTGTTTGTTAGTCTAACTAGATGTGATGGGATACAAAACTTTTTCTTCTTTGTATCATCTTTGTATCTCTTCCTCCTCTTCCCGATCACATTTACTTGCATTCAGTGTATGAGGTCTCCACACCATGTGCCCTTCAGCCCCACCACCTATTGCCAGTGGCGTGAGGTGGGAGTAGGGCAACTCATAGGGTGTGTGCGGATGCTATACAATACACTGTTCAACCAGGGTGGAAAGATGCAGAGCAGCAGTGGCAACTACAAAGGCAGTACAAGGGCGCTACAAGGGCGCTACTGATTGTGATGAAACTAAGACTGACAAAATGTAGGGGAGAGAGAGAGAGAGAGAGAGACACCTAGGGAATTATAAACCTCTACAAAGGTATGAATGGTCACAACCTTTCCAATTTAAAACCAATCCAGACTACCTTTTCTTAAAACCATGGAGAGACCTAGTCTGAACAAAGACATTGGATTCTTATCTCATTATACATGACAAAGCTATCTTTAGCCATCTCACCCATTGCTTTTTCCTGTAAGACCAATTGAAGTCGTTAACAGTCGTCAACAGGTTTTCCACACCTATCAGCTGATCACCCATTCCCACCACCCTTCTGAGTAATACCCCTCCCCACTCTCTCACTATATATAAGGGTCTGGTGACTTCTGTTTCAGTGTATCTGAAGAAGTGTGCATGCACATGAAAGCTCATACCAAGAACAAACTTAGTTGGTCTCTAAGGTGCTACTGGAAGGATTTTTTTTATTTTTTATTTTTTATTTTGACCTTTTCTTAGTTAGGGCCATATATTACAGGTCTATTCTTGAATGGAGAGGAATTTCTGTTTGGCTGTTTTTTCTAGTTCAGGGGACAGCAAACTTTTTCAGCAGGGGGCCAGTCCACTGTCCCTCAGACCTTGGGGGGGGGGCGGACTATATTTGGAAAAAAATATATGAAAGAATTCCTATGCCCCACAAATAACTCAGAGATGCATATTAAATAAAAACACACATTCTACTCATGTAAAAACACCAGGCAGGCCCCACAAATAACCCAGAGATGCATTTTAAATAAAATGACACATTCTGCTCATTTTATTCCCGCTGATTCCCGGACCGTCCGCGGGCCGCATTTAGAAGGCGTTTGGGCTGCATCTGGCCCCGGGCCTTAGTTTGGGGACCCTTGATCTAGTTTAAATGCCTGTATTTTTAAATAATGGTGGCATGGCTTCTATTAAATTTTAAGCCACCGGAAGTCAGGTTCCGAGGCTGGAAAGTGTGAGGGACATCATGACATCACACCGCAATGTGACGCCATGACATCATGCCACAACGTCATGTGCACTGGACACCCATAACCTGGGACCCAAGTTGGATCCCCTGTTCATTACGAAGAACGAAGATTATTTTTGTCTAATTAAAGTGACCTAGAAGCACAATAATCTTCTAAATGCTGTAAATGGTTTAATATTAATTTGTTTGAGAGTGTGACAGTGTTTCAGTGACACGTAGATGTTCTAACAGCAAACCATAAAATCAGGTTTTATATGGTTCTTTGACACTTTTTCTTAACTTTCCCCCCTTTTGACCTATTTTTGGAACCTCGCACAGATTCCTGCATACCACATTTTATGACTTCCTGAATGTTTGAACCCAAGCGGTTTACGTTTACAGACGCTGATCTGAATACAAGTGTTGTTGTGCATTATAAATCATGCTGTGAAGTGGCCTTGAGTTGCAAGCCTGTGGCTAGGGACACGTAAAGTAAAAAGCAGCTGTCCAGGATTACATAGATAGCCATTCAAGAAATTAGGAAGGCAGCTTCAAGTTAGTGGCTGTTTTGCTGGAGCTCATATATTGTCTATGATTAGTAGTAGCAGTATTAACCACATTGCTGCACCCTCTAAATAGCATTAAGATCACTCCAGTTTATGAGGAAATATTCTTCGTAGGTTACATAGAATCTGAAAGACCCCTAATATAGTTCCCACCCATCGTTTAGTGGGGTGGCTTTTTTGGGCGGGAGGGTGGATCAATTGTAAGAAACCTGCCCAAATTCAGACAGATTATTTTTACTTTTGTTATTTAAAAAATCTGGAAAGTATTTGTCACCAGGCAAGTACCCTGTAAGTACCCTCCGTGAAGAAATGATAAAGCCCTATGTTTTGTAATTGTTAGACCTGGAGGACAAAGACGATCCATTGGGGGGTTATTGTGCCCCCCAATCACTGTGATTGGAGTGTAGCTGGAAAATAACTGACCAATTTAAATGCTAGACCTCTCAGTCAAATAAAAAAAAAATCATCCCACCTCTCCACTCTCCTTTCCACCTCTTTCCAGTTGAATTCTGGGTGTTTCCCCTATCAACTTGGGGATCTTCCGCACTTCCACTGGCCCTGCCACTTTCCCCTGTGAAATCCCACTGTTTACTGCTGAATCTGAGCAAGTATCAATCAGGTTTTCTCTGGATTAACATTTGTTCCAGTTAATAAAATAAAATAAAATAAAATAATAATAATAATAATAATAATAATACCCCACCCATCTGTCTGGGTTTCTCCAGCCACTCTGGGTGGCTTACAGGATGCTGTATATAAAAACAAAGTAAAATATCAAACATTTTTGTAAAAAAAAAAAAAAAAAAAGGTTTTCCAGGGGAAAACAACAGGGGAAAGACAAAACTGCTCTGACACATGCCTAGAAAACAGGGGACAAGCAGAAAACTGCTCAGACCTATACTTTGGAGGCACCAGAAAAGCAGAAGTGTGGATGAGCCCTGTGTTTCATTTCTCAAAAAGCCAGTCTGTGTGGGCGGGTGGCGGGATGGGGGGTCATATATTTCACGCTACAGAAAAACTGAGGCAACTAAACTATTCAGAAGGTTGGGCGCTGCCTGATCTCCCCTGGCATTACCTGTTAATGGCGCAATGTGGTAACGTGAAAGACTCCTCAAATCACTATGATTTACCTCACAATTTGGGCTACACAGAGAGCTTATGCACACCCGTAGTATCCATGCCTAGCACTGCCAGGAGTCAAAAGTACATACTCATTCATGTAAACAAATAAAATTCTGCTAATTGAAAAATAGGGTATCAGATAGAAGGCTAGGCTGGGATTATTCTCCTTGACACTTTGGTAGGCAGGGAGATTTGGATGTGCTGCAGCATTCCAGCATGTCTTTCCCCTCTTCATATTATGAAATGATACAGGAGGGCTGTATCAAGTGCATTTTATAAATGTGCAGTTCAGATCTGGGATTGAGCCCTTCTGAGCCTTTGTTGAAGCTTACTATAGCTCTTAGTATACTTGGACCTTCAAAGTTCTGTTGATTTCATTAAGGCTTTGGGGATGCTCAGTGCATTTGGGATTACAGCCCATATCCTGTGGATGTGTGGTCTTATATGACAGAGCTATTGCTTGATCTCTGATGAGACTAGTATTCTTGGAGGGCGTCTTAAGGGAGCCCTGCTGGGTGGTTTGGTGTTTTGCTTTGTAAAAACAGTTCCTAAATGAAATATTTTGTGCTCATAGAGTGACAGTATTTGTAATCAAGTGACATCATTGCTCTGCCTGCAATGCTCTTGCAGCTGTCTGCTTTTGATGAAATTAGGCATCAATACAACCTCAGCTGATGGGCTTCTGAGGGTTGAAACAAATAACAGTATTCTTAAGAGAGTTGCCAAATTAAGAACCATGGCATGAAGTAATAGGGTATGCAAACATTTTATCTGTAAGCCACAGACCACTTGCTCTGAAGTTACCTCATTGAAGTAGCTTCGCTAAAGACCACATGACTAATGCAAATCAACACTGGGTTTGGCAGAACATTTATTGGGCTTTACCTCTCTGGATAAGTCCCCTAAAATACCATTTAAAATATTTGCCATCATCTACAATATTCTGCGGAGGACTAAAGGTCCCAGAATAATAAACAGCAATTAATTTCTATATATTCCTTTCTACTGATAGTATCTGGATAAAGTATCCTAAGTGCTGTCCTGGTTCACACCTAACGCTAAACCATGTTTTATTAAACCATAGTTTGTTTGCTCATCTGAATCAACTTAACTGTGGTTTGTTTATCGCCAACAAACCACAATTTGAAGCCATGGTTTGTGGTTGGTTTATGAACCTTGATTTGTTTTAACTGTGGCCTGATGTTACATGTAAACCCAATACTCTTAACCATGGTTTGTTTGGCCATTGCACTCCAGATGCACATCAAGTTGCAAAGTTACAAGGCAAGAGCAGCTGGAAAGCAAACCAAACTTTATAAAACCAAACTATAGTTTGTTTGTTCGATCGACTGTGGAAAAATCTTCATCTTTTAAATTTTCCTGCCAGAATTGGAAGCAAATTGCAGGTATGGTTGCCTCTTTTGAGGGAATGACATTGGCAAATTTCAAAAAGATAGATGCAACTTGCCTTTGGAGGGGCTGTACTCCATTAGATAGAGTCTCTGAATGGCATTGCTCTAACCCAGCAGCTTCAAGATCAATGCAAGGCTAACATTTAGCTTCTAAGAGCATCCCAT
Organism: Lacerta agilis; assembly: GCF_009819535.1. NCBI lineage: Eukaryota > Metazoa > Chordata > Lepidosauria > Squamata > Lacertidae > Lacerta > Lacerta agilis. The sequence goes on from NC_046320.1 coordinate 46,791,902, forward strand.
ACCAGGTCTCATGTGTTCTGTTTCAAAATTAAATTAGAGTCTAGTCACGGAACATCCCTCCCCCCCTTGCTGTTTATATGGGAATGTAGTTTCTTGCCTTTCTTATTTAATAACAATCCACCAAATGGCCTCCAAAATTGCAAGCAATATGTTTACTGAGTGCTGTAGCAGAAGCCATCTGTTTGTTATCATTGCTGTGCTGACATTTTCCCCTCACTGGCTGTAAAGTATTTGACTTCAGCTCACAGCCATGCTTATGTAGTGCAACAGCATACATCCCGCTGCTTAATCCTTTTGGCCAAACGCAACATGATTTCATTTCAGACTTGAGAGAGTCATTTAGCAAGTTGCCTGAGCCACATATGCCAACATAAGCTTTCTACAATTTTTTTTTTTGCCATTCACCAATAGCCTTCCCTAGAGTGCTGGTTTTTTGTTTTGTTTGTTTTTTACCAACTTGCACTATTGGCTTGCATCCTTCAAGGCCACCATTCACATCGGTGGGTAGTATTCACTGAAGGTGTTTGAATCTGCATTTCACTGCTGTATACAAACCAATGCCTCCAAGTTCCTGAAAGTTGTCATCTCTTGTCTCCTAGCTTGTGGTAAAGTGTGTTCAAAGGAGTTGTTAGTTCTCCAATTACTGTCTTTTCCCAAATTAAACAATCTGTTGTACCTCACAGAGCTACAGTTTCCAGAGTGGTTTCAGAACTGGTCCTCTTTCCAAGGAACAAACTCTGGTTAGTTCTCTGGTTAGTAACTCTGCTGCTCCAGAGAAGCGGACACAGGATTCAAACTAGAAGAAAGAAGATTCCACCTAAACATTAGGAAGAACTTCCTGACAGTAAGAGCTGTTCGACAATGGAATTTGCTGCCAAGGAGTGTGGTGGAGTCTCCTTCTTTGGAGGTCTTTAAGCAGAGGCTTGACAGCCCTCTGTCAGGAATGCTTTGATGGTGTTTCCTGCTTAGCAGGGGGTTGGACTGGATGGCCCTTGTGGTCTCTTCCAACTCTATGATTCTATGATTCTATGGTTCTCCTAACAAACTACAGTTTCCATAATTCATTGTGGGGAAACCATGACTGTTTAAGGTGGTATAATAGTGCTTTAAATGTAAAGTGTGGGTGTGACTTCTGTCTGTTTAATGGGAATCAACAGACAAAATAGCAAAACTCCCTTTAGCTAAGAATAGAAATAATGTTCACATCAACTGCAAATGGCTAGAAATCATGACTGATTTTGGTGTTTTTTCCCATCACTGTATAAGTGATTAAAGGCTTCAATCCTATACCCATTTACCTTGGAGTAAGCCCAATTGCACAAAACTCACATAGTTAGGTTTTCTAAATTCCACTGAGGTCAATATACTTTAAAACAATCTAACTGTGTACATGATTGCAGTCATAGTATTGTCCAAAAGGAAAGCTCCAATTTTCCCGACTGCATTACTTGTTTGCTTATTTTAATGTACAGTTTTGTGTACGGCAGTGGTCCATTCAGGCTTTCAACCCTTTCATGTTGAAGACACTGCATAAACTTGTGCTATTGTGGAAATGTCAGCCTGTTTGAAACATGATAGCTTTAATTTCATCCATATTCATGCAAGAATTAACACTGGCCTTGCTTGTCTGTCCCAAACAAAGTCAAATACATATAAATAAAACTTTTGGAGCAGATTTTGTTTTTTCAGAGGCACATACAAATCCTGTTATCTTCAGAAACAACTTATATTCACATCTCTGTCTCTTTGGGGAACAAAATCTCTCCTTGGAAAAAGAGTAGTAAATTGGAGAGACTTTTATATTGTTTTGCAGAATCTCGGGAGCAGTTAAATAAAGAAAATAAGAACAGTGTCAAGAATGCTCACTCTCATGTGGCTTTTGCTAAGCTTTCTCATAATAAGGCTACCTGTGTCTGCCAGTGAGGAAATAGGATGCCCCTTCCCGAGGGTAACTAAGACAAAAAGCTTGTATGGCGCAGTGGGTATCGTGTTAGACGAGGACCTGAGAGACTCAGCTTAAAATCCTCATCCAGCAATGAAGCTTACTGGGTGACCCTGGGGCTGTCACACTCTTAGTCTGACAAACCTCTCAGGATTGTTGTGAAAATAATATTGTGGAAGAGAGAGATAACCATACATGTTAGAAAACAAGGCCATCAATGGCTGCTAGTCATGATGGCTTACATGAACCAAAGGTTTTCAATGTACAGTATTACCTCCAGAAGCTGTGGGTAGCCAGGTGATGTAGAAAATGAAATCACATATTACCAGGATGTTAAACTACTATATCACCTTAAAATTCAACCTGTTGCTTTATGGGGATGGAGAATGTGACCTCCATTGCGTTGCTAGCATGAGTAGACCAGACCACTCATGTTAGCAATTAAGTGCATAAGAATTTTGGGTGATGGATTGAATCTTACCCTTGAAATTTGGAACCAGTGCTTTTCCTAACAGTTTCTCATTCCTTTTGGAAGAGATCCACCTAACCTTTTGAAAAGTGTGGTTTCAACGGAATAATATTTTCTCCCCAGAATTTCCCTGTTTCTGTGCAATGTGAGTACACAATGCTAAAGAAGTATATTGTAATATCACTCAGGAACAATGATCAGTTACAGTCCCTTTTGGCACAATGGTGAACAGTTTGCTAGTTTGTTCTTTTATTTTCCAGGTCCAGGGTCCTAGAGGCTCAAGTTAAAAGATGGAAAAGGAAAATATATGTGATGTATTGAATAAACTGCTTTGGTTAATGCTATTAAAGTATGGCCTTTCCTCTTCAGAGACCCTGGAAGAGGGTTCATTACTGTTTTGTAATATGAAAACATTTTCTTATTGGAATTGGGAAAATGCTGCAACCACATGCGATGAGGAGCAGTACAGATGTGGGTTTTGAAAGGCAAATGAGGAAGAATGGTTGGAGTTGAAAGTGCTAAGGAGAGCACAGATGTGTTTACCTTTTCCCAACCTATAGCTTATACCTGGGCAGATTGCCAGGGGCTCTTAAATAATTTTGTCCAGAACATTTCTTTGGGTAGCCCATTGCAATTATTATCTCTGGCGCATCCATTATATTTTGAAGGTCTTTTAATAAAACTTTTTTTAAAAAAATCTTCAGATATTATTCATCATAATTTTTAGTATTTTCTCTGCTGTTTGACAGTGGTTGGTTGGTTTTAATCTTTTCAATGCAGTTGTAGCTCTTCTGTTGTGTAAAATGAGATGTGCCTGGCCTTGTTTTACTCTTTTGTTCAGGTTTTGGTGTGAATTTGTATTATTCTTCTACTCCAGAGTTATTCTCATTTAGCTTATTATCACATAACCTTTATTATGAGGTGGCAAATATAAATAAATAATACAGCAGTGAGAGTCACTAGTTTATATATTTTTATTGGACTTGGCAGCTCAGCTAAAGAAGTCGTTTATTAAAGTGGACCAGAGACGGGGAACCAGAGAGATGTTATGAGAAGCCATCTCCCATCAGTTGCAACCAGCATAATGCCAGCCCAGAGGAATGCATTCCATAATACTGTACTGGTGCTGCCAGTGAAAAAAAGCCCACCTCCACCTCACTAGAAACTGACAACAATCAGACTTGTGCCTGTAGGAGTTGTAGTCCAACACCAGGGGGTGGTCAAGATTCCCTATGCCTGCTGTAGACCAAGATAAAATAGTAGCAGGTATGGGTTTGGAAGTGGGATTTGGAAACAATCTAGTTTTGTGCTTTGGACAAAACCAAAAGTGTGGGAAGCAATTCCTTCTATAGGTAACTTATAGCACAGGTTTTCACTTGCCCCCCCTCGTGTGGACTGTATAAGATGCTTGAGTTCCATAGTTAACCTTTTGTCCTGTCTGAATTAGTGAAGGTTGTTGGTTATCCAGTGGGGCTATTTGACATATGATGGAGCTTATTAATGAATATGAGCCCTGAGGGGGGGGGCATAGACTGTCAATTTGACGAGAGTTAACAAAAGAGAAGGGCCAGCTGTTGATAGAGGTACATGGGCCAAGGATGGGAGACATGATAAATTCTTGGGAAAGTGACAGATTTGCTTCTTCTGTCTGACATCGGAAGATAGGCTGGGGGGGGGTGAACCCTGGTGATTTACAGTGGAATATTTTAATTGTTCCGCAAAGTTTTAGTTTTGCATAATGGTTCTTGCCATTGCAGGTGCGTGGGAACAAAGGTGAGGTGCTTTATATCCTGGATGCCAGCAGCCCAAGGCATTCCAACTGGCTCCGCTTTGTACATGAAGCACCATCCCAGGAGCAGAAGAACCTGGCTGCTATCCAGGTAAATTTGGTAACTGCTTATTATCCTTAATCCCCGTAAAGGATTGCTTATTTGTTTATTTATTCCCCTGTGCCAGCCTGGAAACACTGTATGAAAAATTTCAAAATTCACAGGGTGATACCTTTGCACTTTCTTTATTGGCAGTCCACAGACCATTGAAACATTTTGTAGCACTTGACAATTACACTTGATAAAATGTATAAACATGCACATGAATACAGCTGAAAAACACAAAATTAAAATACTAGACAATATCGATGGATACAGTCAAAACAAAATAAAAAATAAAAAAATCCTTCCAGTAGCACCTTAGAGACCAACTAAGTTTGTTCTTGGTATGAGCTTTCGTGTGCATGCACAAACTTAATTGGTCTCTAAGGTGCTACTAGAAGGATTTTTTAATTTTTAATTTTGTTTTGACTATGGCAGACCAACACGGCTACCTACCTGTAACTGGATCGATAGATATAGATATATTTATTTGTAACAACTAAAACATCCCCAAAATAGTGAATGTGTTTTGTGTTCTCCAGAACTCTTCTCTAGGTAGGATTTTAAACAAAATCTGAGGAGTGGCGTGAGAAGTAGAGAAAACGCTGGGCAGGGTGTTAGAGGCCAAAAGACTGTGGTTTGTATCCGTGTTAAAACTGAGTGCAAGAGGTGGTAGACAGACTTAATTTGGTTAGTCTCTCCTGTATGCAAAACAGATGCCAAGTTGCATCAAAGGACTGCTGGGATAAAGAAACAATAGTGGCAATTCCTCCGTTTTTTGAAAGTGCGTAATTTCTCAGGCAGCTACTCGGAAACTTTCTGCCAAAGACAAATGAAAGCTATAGGTAGCAATTAAGTCCATGTCCCAATAAAACCCATTCTTCCATGAATTTGTCCCCTTCACAATTACACCAAATCAGTAGTTCATATTCAGTTAATTTTTATCCCAACTAATAAAGGTAAAGGTAAAGGTAAAGGACCCCTGACAGTTAAGTCCAGTCGCGAATGACTCTGGGGTTACGGCGCTCATCCTGCTTTACAGGCCGAGGGAGCTGGCATTTGTCCGCAGTTTTTCCGGGTCATGTGGCCAGCATGACTAAGCCACCTCTGGTAAACCAGAGCAACACACAAAAACGCCATTTACCTTCCCGCTGGAATATTTGCACTTTGATGTGCTTTCGAACTGCTTGGTTGGCAGGAGCTAGGACCGAGTAACGGGAGCTCACCCCGTCGCGGGGATTTGAACCGCCAACCTTCCAATTGGCAAGCCCTAAGCTCTGTGGTTTAGACCACAGCGCCCCCCGCCTCCAACTAATATTCCCTCCCAAAACACTTTCTATTGGATTCAAACAAAAGATTTAAGGGCATACTTAACTCTACCACTGATATCATTGGTAATTTAGATAGCTTGGGTTGTATCTAATACTGCTCTTCCACTTGTGCAACAGAACTACTCTGTCCTCACTTCTTCAGAGCCACCCCACCCGGCTGCCCAAACCTGCTCCAGAAGCTTGGGGAGAGGAGAGGATGTCATGTGTGAATACAATGATGCTCATGCATTTGCTTTAGCTTTGACTTGCTTCTGCCTTTAGATCAGAGTCTATGAAATTAGAGTAAAAGCTAGGCAAGAATAATTTTACAAATATCCCAAAACCATGCCTTATAAATATAAGCAGTGCTTTTTTCTGGGGGTACTCAGGGGTATGCATACCCCTAAACATTTTGTGAATATTTGTACTTTTGTCCATTTACTGTATTTATTCTTCCCGATTTCAACTATAAAATGGTGATTTCCTTGAGTCAAAATGAGAGTACCTCTAAACATTTTTTAAAGAAAAAAAGCACTGTGTATAAGAAATTAAAAATAGTGGCTAATCATACATCCATGTGTATGCTGTGCCTGAACTATGGAAATTCTAAAGAACTGTAAAAACTATTTAGAATCTGAAGTCAGTTGTGTGAGTATGCTTTGTTAAGCAGAAAAGAATGCTAAGAGTTGTAGGGAGCGTCAACTCTCTCCCCCCCCCCCCAGATGCATGATATACTTTTTGACGCCTTCCCCCAGTGGAAGGAAATGGTTAATCAAAGTTTTTGGAATACTGCCAGATCGAATGAGGACTTGTAAGGCCATGTATGACATATAGCTATGAAGTCATTGGCCTTTTGTTGGAAGTTGTAATCAGTGTGACAGCAACAATAAACCTTCAGTCTTTTCTCCTGTCATTCAACTGATCAATGAACATATAAAATTCACAATGCCTCTCAAAGCTAAATGTGTTTTGTGCTTGCTTTCCTGTACCTTAATCCCGTTTCGAGTAACCTGGTTGAATAAAAAGGCCTGCATTTGCTCCTGTGTTTGCCAATTACATTTTTATACTTTTTTTTTAAACAATGGTGTCTGCTGGTGACTACTGTATGGCGAGGGCCCCTTAGCTGTTAATGTCAAAACCCTTTATAAACAGGATCACAGCCAACCCTTTCTATTCAAGAACTCTGTTCATTAGCCACCAGACATTCTGGTGGTCTGGACAAGCTCAGCAAACTAGAATAATGAAATGGCAAAGGTTAATGGGAAAAGAGGTATTTACTGTGATGCAGTAGAGTGGTTTAAAGTCATACTTAACAAATGTAATAATGGAAGATTAGTATTTGAGAATCAGTCAACACTGTAATAAATATGGCACAACTGGTCTGCCTCTCAGCCTAAAAGGCAGGCGGGAATTTGGGAGAGGAGGTAAGCCACAAAGAAATCCAAGGCAAATGCATCTTATTATAAGAAGACAAGGGGAGTCCTGCTGGCTGAAACCAAAACCCTATCTGGTCCAGGATTCTGTTCTCGCATTGGCCAAACACATGACTATGGCAAGCCCATAAGTGAGACATGAGCATAATAGTCCTCTTCTGCTTATGATCCTGCTTGTGATTTTATATATTTACCTTTTGCAAATATTTACTTATCATAAGGCAAGCTTGAGGTTTTCTGTTCATTTCTTGTGCAGCCCATAAGCAATCATATTAACAAAAAGTTAATGCCCAAATACATAGTGTTTGACTTTTATAAGAAAGCAGGACCACCTCCTTGTTTTAGGAGACCCATGCCAGACTGCACTCCCTTTATCAGTGGTCATCCTATATCACCACCCTCATTCAAATATACAGACCACAACACAGTATAAAGCCATCAAAGAAGACTAAAAAAAAAACAAGCACAGGTTTCAAAAACAATAAAATAAGTTCAGTAAACTCCAAAAATGATAAAACCACCCATGCAAAATCTAAAAAGCAAAACCATTTCATTGGTTGTAAAACTTGAACCGCCATAAACCTTCAGTAGGCACCTAAACATCATTGTGCCAGACATCTGTCTGATTTTGAGTGGCTAGTCCGAGAACTGGAGCTACAGAAGTAAAAGCCCAATTCATAGTACAGGCTAAGCACACCCATCTGCTAGACAGAGATACTGTGGGAGAGATGGTCCCATAGATGCCCTGGTTCCAAGTTGTTTGTTGGCATGACAGTCCTGGCAGCAGTAGTGTTGTAATCAGCGTTGGACACTTTGCTCTGAGCCACCATTTAAATTTCTAACAATGTAGGGTCATAGGGTCATTATGGTTGGGTCAGCCAACCCAGGGTGATTATAAGCAGGAAGTGGTGGCTGCAGCAGATGTGAGAAAGATCGCACGTATTTGAGCATGAACCTTCAGCAGTAGTCTTAGAATCTTGGTACAGGGATGAATGAAGGCTAACTGACACCTGGGGTGGGGCAAACCGCCAGCTGCCCATGCATTGCGCCGCTACGTACGATGCATGTGTGGCGTCGCTATGCACGACGCATGGATGGCGTTGCTACGTAGGGTGCATGTGCGGCATCACTACGTACAGCGCATGCATGTGACACCGCAATGCTTTGTACATAGTGGTTTGCTGCTGGCGCCGCTCGAGTGCTGTACGGACGGTGGCAGGATCCTCTGCTTGCAGCTGCAGCCACGAATGGAAGATCCTCCACATGCGGCTGCGGCAGCGTGATGGCTGCTCACGCCGCCGTGCCCAGGGTGCGGAGGGGCGAGCATCCCACCCCACGGGGTGCCTTCTTGTCACCCCTGCAGACATGGCACACAGGGCGCACTGCCCTCACTCCCCCTTGCGATGCCACTGTCTTGGTAATCTTAGAAATGACACTCTCTCAAACTTTTATCAACTCATGTCCTCCTTCTGGATTTTTGCAGCCTTCTGCCCTTCCCTTCATGCTCTTCTAATAGCAGAGGTATGGATTTCATACAAAGATTGTAACTGACGCAGTGCTTGGTTTTTATAAACGAAGTCATAGTTTTATGAGCCTTTGGTTTGGTTTCAGTGTGGTTTGGTGTTACCATACACTTCTGGATTTTTGCAGCCTTCTGCCCTTCCCTTCATGCTCTTCTAATAGCAGAGGTATGGATTTCATACAAAGATTGTAACTGAAGCAGTGCTTGGTTTTATAAATGAAGTCATAGTTTTATGAGCCTTGGTTTGTTTGAGTGTGGTTTGGTGTTACCATACACTCTACCCTGCTTCCTTAACCATGGTTTGTTTGAGCTCCCAACCGCAAATGCTCAACAAACTGCAAAAGCTTTGACTCAAGAGGAGCTGGAAAACAAGTCCAGCTTTGGAGAAGCTAGCCATGGTTTGTTTGATTGTCTGTGGGGCAACTTGTGGTTAACTAACGGTTTGTTAAAACAAATCATGATTTAGCCTTTGTGTATCAGGGCCTTTGTTTGCCTGGACATATGTTTCCTTGAAACAAGAAAAAGTAAGAGCCAAATCTTTTTACATTAGGAGGGAGGGGGGAATGTCCTATAACTTGATTTATTTTAAGTTTTTATTGTGGTAAATTAAAATTCCCTGGAACATGCAACAGTGCTATAAGAGGAAAAAGTAACTCTTTGATGAAGGCAAGATATCCTGATAGCTATCTGAACTCCACTGTGAAATACACATCTTGAAGAAAATATGTAATTAATTTTCTTCTCCCCATTCCATCCACTGATGTAAGAGCAAAAAATGTGTCTGGTCCTTGAACACTGTTGCTTTTGACAAGTTTTTCAAATTAAATTGACTTTTCCATTTCATAAATAAGTCATTTTAATCCATTACAGACCTATCTAAGCTTTAGAAGTAAGATATCCCCTGTTGGCAGTTTCAATGAATCTTAGCATATTGCAAATTAAAAATCATTATCTTGCTGTAGCCTCGCAAAGCTTGTCACAAAATATATGGCTATGTACACCGTAAGCAAGGCTCAATTAACTTTACTGGATGTTGATCAGATAAGAATTATGATTTACGACAGCACTTGGCAGCATTTGCTAGGTAAATGTGATTCTCCTTTTGTTTCCTTTGGTAGAACCCAAAGTACTTTGCTCATCTGATAACGGTTGCCCAAGTCTGCATTACCATAAAACCGTTGACTGAACCATATGAAAGCAGGCCCATGTAAATGAGAGGTGGGCAGAAGCAAGAGCCTTGCAAATTCCAATAAAGCTATAGAGACAGAGCACAAAGCACACTGCAGCACTGGCTCCATGTTTTGAGAGGACCCTGGGCTAAGTGTCCTCTCATGGACCTCCTCTTATGTAGATATAGGTCACATTGGAAATACCTGGTCATGGTGCTGGAAGCAGCAGGAGTAGTCCATTGTAAGCTCCCACAGTTCCATAGTGCAACTCCATGGCATCCTGAAAAATGTCAGTGGGTAGCTTGCAGACAGTGTCCTGACATCCCAAGGGACCTACTAGCTGCCTAGGGTGCTGGTGCTGAGCTTCATATACAGTACTGCAAAACAAACATCATTATGTCTTCAAAAGCATGCAAAATTAGTAGGTGGGCTTCCACAGGATACATGATTCCAGCCGTCTGGAAATCAGTTACCAACTGAAATTAGGCACACAGCTAGTATTCTGATATTTAGGCAGCAGTTGAAGACATTTTTGTTTAAGAAGGCTTTTCCTAAAATGTGACTCAGACATTTTATGGACTATTAATTGTACAATTGAATTGCAGAAAGGGACTGTCCAATCTCTTGCTTTCCCCAACAGGAAGGAGAAAATATTTTCTACTTAGCTGTTGAGGATATTGAAACAGATACAGAATTGCTGATTGGTTACCTTGACAGCGACATGGAAGAAGTAGAGGAAGAAGAGGAGGAAGTAATTACTAACCAGGAAGAAGATGACAGCATCCTCAGCAACAATGGTAACAGCAACCATAAGGAATTGCAACAAACTAGTGAGAAAGGTATGGATGAAATTAAGCTGAATGGAAATGATGCACATCTGTTGAAAAGCACGCAGTCATTTCTCAATTTAGGAAAACGAGGGGCACCTTTTCTATATAGTTGAGGATTTTGGTACAGTGGACGCTTGGGTTGCGAACGCGATCCGTGTGGGAGGTGCGTTCGCAACCCGCAGTGCCACGTCTGCACACGTGTGGTTGCGATTCTGTGCTTCTGCACATGCACGAAACGTGATTTAGTACTTTTGCACATGCGTGAAGCGCCGAACCCAGAAGTAACTTGTTCCAGTACTTCCGGGTTCAGCATGTTCGTATCCTGTAGTGAATACAACCCACAGCAAATGCAACCTGAGGTATGACTGTAATTTCAGTTTTCTGAACAGTTTACAAATTGCAACCTTTGCAAGCTATCAAGACTACTTCAGACTTCGTACCTTTCTGCCCCAATAACTACAAAACAGGATTCTGTTCTTACACATTACTGAAAAAAAATCACACCTCTCTATGTGACTCTTTTATAAGATTATTTCAGTTTTAAAATATATATTTAAGGTTCTTTCTTAAGCATCTTAGAAGGCACTCACAGCAAAAGATTTATCTTTGTTTAATGAAATAACATAAAACTCCAAAAATTCAAACAGCAGTACATAAATAAGGACTTTATATAAGTGATAGAATTTACATATATGATGCAGTATAATAAAACAGAGCACCGTCCCTCTCCCCCAAGTTCTTTCTTTTAGGTTGTGTCACCACAAAACTTCTTCCTTGAAAGTTGATCTTTCTGTTGGCTGAAAGGAACATTGCCTCATCTCAGTCATCTCAGCAACACAGCAGTCTTCTCAAAAGAGTTGCCACTTAGGAAATGGAAACTTCCAGCCCTTTATAATATAAAGAGCACTAGCTCTCTTTCCAACTGTGTGCAGAATTATTATAGCGATGTATGCTAGAGGGTTACACCAAGTCAAAGCAATGCAGAAAAATAAGTTGCACAGAAATGAACAAACATAATTAGATTTCTTTGCTGTTTTCAGATGTCAGCTGAATTAATCATGTTTCTTGCTGCAGTAATATGAACTCACCACAGCTTTGGAAACATTGTGGATCCTCCTTCATTAGAGCATTTTCTTAGAATATAATCTTCCAAACATGTTATATGCAGGAAATGATTTTTCTGAATTTTTCCTTCTTCGTCGCGCAGATTCTTTTAGTTGCAAAGAGGACCATGCCTGCCCTAACTGTGAATCCAGTTTTGCCAGCCAGGAAATCCTAGCTGAACACCTTCAGACATTGCACCAAAAACCCAGTGAGGAAAAGGAATTCAAATGCAGGAATTGTGGGAAGAAATTCCCAGTTAAGCAAGCTCTGCAGAGGCAGTAAGTTTATAACATCATAAACTATGATTCCATGTCACTCAGATCATTAACTTGATTTTCTCTTCTTTGGGGATGGATGAATTGCAAAGTTAGCAAATATTTTTAGACTACTTTAAAATGTAATTTTTTCAGCGCACACTGAAAACATCTTATACCTGGAATATGACAGAAGTTGTGTGCAGACAGATGCACCGCAGCAGGTACACTTCTCAGAGAAGTCAGGATTGGCTTTGAGTTCCTGCTGAATGTTCCCTCAGTGAGAAACCTGGGTTTGTCCTGTGTTGTCTATGAAACAGAAGTTTTGGAGGAGGGGTTTTCTTCTTGGTAGGCTTCTATGTTAGTCTCCAAGCATTCCTTCCAGGTACCACAGCCCATGTTGGCTGTTTTCGCTGAACATTTTAGATAATGCAACAAGCTTGGGGGAACATCATCATAGCTATGAATGTATGGGTTCTGTATGGGTTGGGTGAAGCCATCTTCCTGACAATGACATCACTGCTGCTTACCTGGAAGCAGATGGGGTGGGACAGAGAGACAGCAAAGTTGGGGTCACCAACTAGAGAGTGGTGGCCCCACCGGTGTCTCTACACAGTCCCAACCTTGCCACCACCTTGACTCTTGAAGACCTGGTCCAGGTAAGAACAGCAAAGCCAGTAAAGGTAAAGGTAAAGGACCCCTGGACGGTTAAGTCCAAGTTTTGGGAGAGCATCTGTCTCCCACCACAAACTCCACTACTAGTTCACCCTCACCTCTCCTTCCAATGTTCTCTAATATTGTGGGTGCCGTAGACTTAGCTCCACAACTTCTTTGAATGCAGCATGGAATCAAGACAACTCCACTGAAAGCACAGCACATTGATTGCGCTAACTAGTATAAACCCAAATAAGCCCAAATAAGTTATGAACACTCATAAGGAGTTGGCACCTCAGATAAGTTTCAGCTGTAATTATTTCTCCCCAAAATGCAAAAAACCCAAAACACCAAACCCCATGATGTCACATAATACTTATTGTACATAGAAATTGCATACGGCCAAAGCTTGATAGCTCAGTTGGTAGAGCATGAGACTCTTAATATCAAGGTTGTGGGTTCGAGTCTCACATTGAACAAAGGATTCCTGCATTGCAGGGGGTTGGACTAGATGACCCTCACAGTCCCTTCCAATTCTATGCTTCTATGAAAACATAAGAGAACTATTAAAATTGAATTAATAGCAAATGAAATCGCATAACAAACTTGCAGCCTGTTTGTAACATATTAAAATAAGAAAAGATACTATGTTTTAAAGGTATACGTAAAACAGCTATAGGAAGACAGTTTGTGAGAGGTTATTAAGTCTGCCATATATATATATAGAGAGAGAGAGATACATTTTGTTTCTCTTCAGAGGATTCAGCATGTGAAAATATTCCATATTTTAATTGTGTATTTTGTTTTTGAAAAAGCAACCCTGGGAATGTGTTTGAAGTGCAGAGGAAAATTTCTTAAGTAAATATTGTACATTGGAGCTGCAGCAGACCACTGGAAATTATGCAGGGCGTACAACACACAGTTCCTCTTTCCAGCAGAAATGGAACATTTTCTCCCCCATTGATTTGCATTCAGAGATACAATCTTTGTAAAAGGCAACAGCTTAAATAAAATGGGCATGATTTCACACCAAAGCAGGAATTTTAGAAGTTTTCTGTATATTGGTGTGTATTATAAACAATGTATATGTAAGTAGATCACTGGAATGCAGTGTATCTATAGAGATCCATTGTGAATGAGTTGTTCTGGGTGTCTTAATGTTTGTGGAAGAGGAAAAGAACGAAGGGTTTTCAGAGGTTTATATTGTAGTTGTTAATCCCAAGATGTTTCAGAAATAGTTTTCCTTCTTCAGGGGCAATTTTTTTTTTGGTCAGAATACCACAGAAAAATACTATTGCATTCTGCAGCCTTAAAAATATGGAAACCACCCAAAAAAGAAAATATTGTTTTGACTGGGCTGATGGGAGTTGTAGTCCAAAATAGATTTTGCTGATCTAGCCCTATAACATGAACGTTGATTTGTGTTGTGATCATGTCCCCCCTTCAAGACACCTAGTAAGTTAAAAACTTCAATAAAAAGTACCAGTATATAATTTAACTATAAACTCTGAAAATCAGATTACTAAAGACTACTAAGATTACTAAGACCATACATTATTGTATTAAGATGGCTAAACTACAAATTAAGTGGCTGGTCGTAATACTTACACTTTCCTTTAATAATGCATATATGCTTTCCCCTTGGACAAATATCCCAGGATTTGTGGGAAGCCAGTCAATCCCTGAAATCTAAGTGACCTTGACCTTGGAATGTTTGGCTTCTGTTTTATTTTGGAAAACAAACAAACATAGCATAAATGTGGATGGCATCAAACGCCCACACAATTTAAGCAAATGCATGTATTTTCTTTTGTCTTTCCTGATAGTGTTCTCCAGTGCACAGAGAATGTCAACCCGGGAGATCGTTCAAGAAGTTTTCAGTGTTCTGTTTGCAACACGTCCTTCAGCTCAGAATTGAGGTTCCATGTCAGAATTACTGGACTGCTCTCATCCTGCTGCTGACCTCCCTTTTGCATGCTTGCTTGCTTTTCAAGTTTCTTAGTTGTTTTCTGAACCCTAACTGTGCAAGACGAGAAATGCTTTCATGCCTACCTGAAGTAGGTTATGCATGAAGTGACCCCAGAAGTCTTCTGCGCAGCATGTGTTAAGCGCACTCAAAATGCCTGCTGAGAGGCTGATTCTTTTTGGAGAGGGGGGAAGTATCTTATTTCTTGATGTATTATTTTTTCCCCACTCTCCAACTCTCCAACATCAGCTACGAGCAACACAAAGAAGCATGCCGAGGGGATGCCAGGTTCGTATGCAAGGCTGACAGCTGCGGGAAGAGGTTCAGGAGCAAGGATGCTCTGAAAAAACACAAGGAAAATGTGCACACTGGTAAGCATAAAATGTTGAAATCAACAGTGTTTAGGTGTTCAAGTGTCCTGACCTGAATCTGGATTCAAGAAAATTTCGGCCTATCCGTGGCTATTAACTGAGAAAACAAAAGTGTTCAGAGGAAGAGAATGAGAGATCGATGTTCAGAAGCAGGACCCTTGAGTACCAGTTTGTGGAAAGAAACACAAGCACATGTTTTATCACTGTCATCTGGGCTGCTGTCATCCCAGAGTACCCTTCTCAGAGGCAGTATGCTGGGGTTTACAATTGGGGAGTACAGTACACTGTTGCATTCAGATCCTGCTTGTGGGCTTTCCATGGACATCTGATTGGCCACTGTGAAAACAGGATGTTGGCCAAAGATGGACCTTTGGCCTGATCTAGCAGGGCTCTTCTCATGTTCTTGGGTAGTTGCATCATAGCAGGATGACCAGAACTGATGTCCTTGCCAGTTTGGTTCTTCCATCTATTCACCTGGTTGTGTGCTGGGCTTACCTGAGTGGCAGTGGTGTAGGAATTTTAACATGATGTGCAGTTTTCACAGATCCAGCCATTGCTGCCAGGTGAGCCTGTAGCCTCTGAGGCACTGACTAGCCATGTTCACAGATGACCATTTTGCCCCCCCCCCCCGAAAAAAACCCTCTGACAATCATTGTGGGCTTCCTAAGAACAACTGGTTAGCTATTGTTGAAGACAGAGTGCTGGACTAGATGAAACTGAATATCCTTATGTGCTTCTGTTTTGAAACTGTTTGACAGACATGGTTCAGAGCATTACAAGGTTACACTTCTGCATGCTACCCGGAGTGCACAGGGGAGAGCTAATGATCCTTCACTACATTTGAGTCTCTATGCTTTAAATCAAACTAGGACTTGAAAGGGGCAGTCTCCTAATCTATAGTGTAATATTGAACCATAGTATGGGAAATTATGAAAGTTTAAAGCAGATGTGGCAGGCAGAGTTAAGAGAAAAGATAAGAGACTCACAGGTGCGACACAATCTGGCTACGCCACCCTTTAAATATGGTATCTGCATGCCTAGAGGAAGCCTCCCTCAAAATCATCTTCCACTGGTATTAGACACCAATAAGACTAGCTAAAATAAACCACAGGCTGTCTTTCCTTCTGTGCTGGAAAGGATCTCGGAAGCCTGGATATTCTATGCATGTATGGTGGAAGTGCATTATTTTTCAAAAATTCTGGATCAATGTTTTCACAGTTGTTTCTGTTATTAATTCTAAACAACCCTTGCCGACTAATCCAGTCTTAGCACTCCTCATACTGGACCTTAGCTCAAGTTGTGCTAAGGGTAATAAAAAAATTAATTGGTTTTCTTCTTACTGTGGATTTTTGAGGGAGTTTTTAAAAAGCTTCATAAGAATACTTGCACGATCGACTTTTCCAGCATTATAAAGATGCATAATTTTGGCCACCGTCTTGCTTTTAAGACATAGAACAGACATGTAATCTTGGCAGAGGCTCACAGATTAGCCTGAAGCATAATTGGGATGAGTGGAAACTTTTCTTGGTATTAGTTAATTACGTCAAAGGGCAGAGGGAAACATGTATTACAGATTCAAATCAGAAGAGGTTTTGCTGTGCTTTCAATTTATTTATGACAGGAAAATCTAAGAGATATGTGTAAACTTTCAGAAACTAAGTAGTAGAAACTAATGGAATTGGAAACCTTGTTTCCTGCTCATGTCTGAACCTCCAGAAGAAGCCATTAACTCTTACTTGGCTTGTAGAACTTGGCAGGGGGAAAATACAACAGTGACACAAATAGTAGTTTAGCACCAGAACCTGGGACAGTAGCACTTTGAGCTGGATGCAAGACTGAGGCCCCATCTGCTCTACATGTTTAAAGGGGTATCATACCATTTTAAACACTCATGACTTCTCCCAAAGAATCCTCAGAACAGCAGTTTGTCAAGGGTGCTGAGAGTTGTTAAGAGACACCTATCTCCCTGACAGAGCTACAGTTCTCAGAGTGGCTTAACAGTTAGATCCTCATCCCAGGGAACTCTGGTAATTGCAGAGGGCCTTCTTGGTAGTGGCGCCCACCCTGTGGAACACCCTCCCATAAGATGTCAAGGAAATAAAGACTTTTAGAAGACATCTGAAGGCAGCCCTGTTTAGGGAAGTTTTTAATGTTTGAAGTTTTATTCTGTTTTTAATGTTCTGTTGAAAGCCACCCAGGGTGGCTGGGGAAACCCAGCCAGATGGGTGGGGTAGAAACAACAACAACAACAACAACAACAACAACAACAGCTTTCGGAAGGAAATATGGGGTCTCCTAACAACTCTCAGCATCCCTAACTAACTACAATTCCCAGGATTCTATGGGAAGCCATGACTGTTTCAAGTGGTATGAAATTTATTTAAATGGTGTGAATGTGGCCAAAAAAAAGTTTATGATATGGTGGCTCCAGTGCTGGTCTGAAACTTGTTGAAGGCTGAAATAGCCCTGCAGGACACATCTGTTCCAGGGTGTAACTTTGATTAAAGAGGTCACCCTCTTTTTCTTGACTGAACTTAGGTCAAGGTGGTATGTCTTCTGCCATCTCTGGTGGCAAAGGTACGATGCCGAGAGCTGAGGGAGTTTCTGGGGAGAAGTTGGCAAGGAAACATTTTCCATTTCATTTCATTCTTAATTTGTATACTGCCTTTCCATATTACTATACACAAGGCAGTTTGCAAGCTGAAGAAACAACGAAATAGACAGCAAAGATCACACACCTAATAACAATATGATCCAATACAAAAAAAGTCATAATAAAAACATAACTTTTAAAATAAACAGTATTGGGAGCAGGGGTAGAGAAAGCACAGTACATTTTTATTCATCTTCTGTGGAGATACTTGCAAGAACCACAGTACCACTGTCTGAAGTCTGAAACCATCTTCAGTTTATTGGCCCTCATCCAGTCTATTACTGACTCTGGGCACTGTTTCAACTCTTCCACAGCATTGCCTGAATTCACTGAGACCCATTTAAGCCTATGGGACAAAATCATTGTAAACTATGGACTATGGCTGCCTTCACCAACCTGGTTCCCTTCAGATGTTTGGGAGTTGTAGTCTAAAACATTTGGAGGGCAGAAGGTTGGTGAAAGCTAAACTATGGATTTATTCCTCATAATTGCTTATTGTAAACACAGCATTTTAAAGAAAATAATCAGTAATTAATAACTAAACTGTTATTGCATTCTGAACTGGAGGCTAATAAATGGATATGTTCTCACTTGATTAGATTAGGTGATATAATATAATTGGATTGCTTTATTTATTTATTTTTTAAGCAGCCAAAACTTTCTTGGAGCTACATTCCACAGGCAAAAACTTCTGTAGGGCACCCACAGAGCTGTCCTGTAACATAATACATTTGAGGTGGGGTAAAAGTGTAAAATTATTGTGTCCATCAAATGGCCTGTGAAAAATGGCACAGGCAGTGAAAACATTTGGCCTCTTCCTTTGTACTTCTTTATTAAAGCTGTTGGTGGTATTTTTGTTTCTGGCTTAGGAAACTCTAGGAAGAGGCTGATGTGCTCAGTGTGCAATAAGAGGTGTTCTTCAGCAACAAATCTTCAAGAGCATCGAAAGGTCAGTAAAATGAAGGCTGACCCCCAGCAGGTTGTGACTCTGCCGAGGTAGAAGGCCATAGAGTAGGGTCGCTAGAGAGCTGCTGAAATTCAGACTATCATTTTTCTCATGTTCACAAAGACAGTAGTCTGCTTAGATCCTGAGATTTTTATTTTCACAACTACACAGTAAATTAAAAGAAAATGTTATTTTGTTTCCCTTCTTTCGTTTGCTGTGATCAGTACTTTATCTTTCTATTACGTTTTCACTTTTCAGTCAAATTCCATGTAGAACACTGAATATATTATGAACGCATTAAACATAAAACACCCTAAAAGAATAATTGGATAACTGGCAAATCCACATAAGGAATTAATTTCTTTTAACAGAAGCCCATAGCATGTTGTTTGTACTGCTAAAGGCAAATAATGCTAAGAGTCAAAGCAGTAAGTAGCGTGCAACAAAAATAATCAGTTTAAAAGAAAAGAAAAAAGAAAAGTTTACTGCTCTAACCTTCACAAATTATGGAAACAAAGCAAACAGGTATCTCTGCAAATAGGTATCTATTTACCTAGTATGCAAAATGCACTTTGCTTCTGCTTCTGACAGATTGAGGGGACACAATAGCCCTGATCCTGAAAATCTTGTTCAAAATACCTCTGGCATTTTGAGATTTTTCTAGGTACCAGCCACACACCTGCAAGCCAATCAGGTACTTTTAATTGTTAGAAACAGATTTTTAAAATGAAAAGTGACATTCCCAACTTTTCTGTCTAATACCAAATTCCGCACTTATACAGATAAATACAGTGGTGCCTCGCAAGACAAAATTAATTCGTTCTGCAAGTGCTGTTGTATAGCGAATTTTTCGTCTTGCGAAGCACCAACGGGAGAATAGCGGTTTGACGGGGGGGGGGATCATCTTGCGAGGCAAGCCCATTGAAAAATTCGTCTTGCAAGACAGCCTTCCGCTAGTGAATGCCTTTTGTCTAGCGAGTTTTTCGCCTAGCGAGGCATTCGTCTAGCGGGGTACCACTGTATTTTCTATTCAAAAAGTGCATCTAAACCATTTTTAGTTGACCTAAACTAAATCACATTTTTGGCGCATCCTTTTGATGTGTGGAAGAACTTGCAGTTGTTGCTCATGAGGACACTGAAGACACAAAGACACTTGCTGAAAATTCATAGGGCAATTTAATTGCATTAATAAGCACCCTTTAATTCCGTTAATAAACCCGCCTGAATTTCACTTCAGTTTGCTTGGGTTTTTGTCAGGTTTCTATTGCTGCCTGCCCTTCTTCTTTGCCAGTATTATTAATTGCCAGACTTTATATCTTGTTTTGCAGCAACACTAAGTCATAGGACCTATTATAAGAATCCCAGCAGTAGCATAAATAACCAGTGTCTCTGCAACTCAGCAATGTTGCTCCCATGCTTACTCTAAGCCACTGTATGCTAGTACCATATAAAGGGTTTGGGGGGGGCAGGGGAGATTTTGGGTATCTTTTATTTACGTAAAATAGCTTTAGTGAGAGTTTTGAGGGTTTATATGGCACAGCTGGTAAGACAGATTCTATTATTAGGCTGCATGTATTACAGTACAGTACTGGAAAGGGAGATGAAAATATTCTGTAGATTTTCTTTTTAAAACTCTCTAAAATATATTGTTTGCATTAATCTTCTTCTCACCTTTTAGCTGAAGACAGTCTTCAGAAAGGAATGTTTGAAGATTTTTTACTTTGTGTCTAGCTGAGTATCACATCAGGGGTAGGAGGAGCTCATTGCTTGTAAAACCTGGTTTAAGATCTGGTCTTATAAGAAGAAAGGTGGTTGTGTTTCCCTCTTTATTTTACAAATATCCCAGAAAGCTGTACAAAAAGCCATAAACTGGAAAATCATTCCTTTGAGCTGTACAATTAAGTTCTACTTAAATTTATGGCATTGAGATTATGTGGTGAACCAGCTGCATCGACGACCACCTAGGGTTCCACCATTGTAAGCATCTGTTGCTGGGAGAATCATGCCAAATACAGACTCTATGTCTGAGCAAGTTCACCTAAATGCAGGTCTGCATCAGCATACAAAAATTCCACTTCATTTTGTGGCACCTGCCTTTCACAACCAGCTTGTTCTTTGGGGTACTGTATCCTTTACAGTTTAACCGCATTTGGTTCATGCTAATTCAGATGCACCCGTGAAAGATATGGCAGTTTGGATAGGCCTTTAGGCCTGTTGTTCTGACTGGTTGAAGATCAAGTATGACATAGTGGTAAACAAGGTTCAATACTCCACTAAGTTATTATAAAATTTAGTGATCTTAGGCATATGAAACAAGGACCGGCCTTATCATTGGGCCATCTAGCCTAGTCTTTTTCAACCTTGGATCCTGATATTAGATTACAACTCACATTATGCCTAACCATTGGTTAAACTGGCTGGAGATGATGGGAGTTGTAGTCTGATCTAGCCAGTGCTATAGTCTCGGGTAAACTTTGACCCTCCAAATGTTGTTGGACTACAACGCACATTATCCCTGGTATTGGCTGGAACTGATGGGAACCGAGAGTCCAACAATATCTGGAGCTCCAAAGGTTCCCCAGCCCAGCAATATGATCTACTTAGACTAACAACAGAAGTCTTCAAGGTCTCAGGCACAGTTGTACCAGCTCTGCTGACCAGGATCCTTTTAATTGGTTTAGGACTTTGGTTATACAAAGCATGTGTCCTATCACTGTATTAATGGGTTCCTGTGACTTGAAAACAAAATGCCAACTGAAAACATCCCTTAAAATTCAGACCTATGATGATTCTTTTGTTTCCAGCGCAGACTCTAGTTTACCTGCATACTAATTTACCTGTCCTTCAAATATTTAATATTATTTCTAAGCTGTTTGTTTAATAGCTACCTTCAAAGGCAAAAAACTGATCCAAATCCAGGAACAGTTTTTGGAGGGTAGTGATACAGAATGAGAAATCTCTTTCACAGACATATATTTGTGAAGTTAATTCCTGCATAAAGCCTAGAACTAGCCAGCTATTTCGAATTGTCTTAAAAGTTTGAAAGGTCAGATCACATTGCTTGGATTAGTGAATCTCTTCAGGGGCTTATAGTATTAGCTGAGTTCTAAGGAAAAACAATCAGGCAGATTTATGGACTGTAAGTCAAAGTCTGTCAGGAATTACCCAATCTGAGGGGTATCCCTAAACATTGCTATGCAAGTATTTCAGAGAGTGTTGCTTGTTCTGTAATTATTCTTTCCTCTTGGTATTCTTCCAACTGTTTTTTTTTGGTTGATTTTCATGTTGCTGCTGCACACATAAGGTTTTTTTGGTTTGGGGTTTTTTGAAAGGCAAAGGACACCTTTCTATTCACCAAATCAGTAGATTAAAGGACAAACCAGGTGTGATGGCAGCAGCTTTTAATGTGTCTGTCTCCTTTGCCTAAAGAGCAAGGGAGAATCTTAACTCAACAATAAAAAAGCAAATAGGAAAGAACTCCTGAACCCTGGTGCTCTGGGCACATTTTGCAGTTCCCTGGTTAAATTTGTACCCCATCATTCCTCCCAAAAGAGCCCAGGTCAGCAAACAGCAAAATATTTAAACATAATGTTTTGTCTTCTATTTTCCTCTTTGAGGAGATTAGAAATTTCCACATCCACTTTAGATAACCCTCAGTTTCCTATTATGTCCAATTCCTAAATCTGGCTAACACAGTTAAGAATAACCACAGTTCGGGTTTTGATTTTACAACAAGTGGTGGTTCATCTAAAACAGAAGGAAAAAATTCTGAATTTATCACTGTAGCTGCACACAGAGGAGGAGGGGGACAATACATGTCTGGATTTTGCTGTAGCTCATTCTCATAATGCACAGGCCTACATTTTTGAGAATTTAAAAAGAATCCTCTATCGAGGCATGATGCTGTAGCCAGATTATGACACCATGCAATATTTATGGTGCTGTAGCTTTCCTTCTGACCCCAGCCCTAACACTGAGGTGGGAATTTGGAGCAGACTCGTGATTACATTAAACAAATTGGGATTTGATGAGTTTCAAGTTCCACAAAGGTCTATCTGGAACAAATCATTAAATGTAAGGAAGCTTTTCATAGAAATATCAAAACCACATAAAAATTATGTCTGCAGCAACATTTGGAACAACAGGTTTCTTGGAAAGCAGAGAAGAAAAGCAAATGTAGAGAAAGAGGTCAAATATATCACCTAGTTTTGAATTTAGTCATACTCAGAGTACCCCCATTGAAATTACTGGAACTAAGGTGCTAAAATCCATACTGTGGTTATTGCCTAGTTGGTTATCATGCAAAGTTAATCTATGTCAAGTTCACCTTTGGAAAGTTTGGCAAATTAATCTTTGTCCTTTTTAATAAGACAAATGAAGATTTCTGAAACTGTCACTTTTAAAAAATGAAGAAATATGTTCATTTCAGGCTACACAGACCTTGGTTAGGCTCAAGCAATTCAGACAATTAGGGTTTTTTGTCCCAACATCTTTGTCCAGAAGCTTGGTACTCAAAGAATGGTAATATAGAGTTATATTTACAATTTTAAAATCATTGCTATTTTGGAAAATATGATAGTTGCCAAGAGAATGATTTCCAGTGCAATTCTTATGCAAGTTTACTAAGAAATGACTGCCACTATATTCAATGGGGCTTACTCTCTGTTAAGTATGTCTTGTGTTTATGAGTACATTAGACTATAATTATAATATTCTTGGAAGTCAGTGAACATTATTGAAATGTTCTCTGTATTTTCAGGCTTTATGCTAGAAGAAAAAAGGTTATGTATAAAAATTGACTATTCTGAGAGTATTATTTTGGGGGATGAACACGTATCCTTCAGTAGTCCTAGAAATGTTGATTTTTAATTTTTTTAAGAGTGGGTTATGGATTGTGGACTGTGAGGTAATTTTTGTTCACTGGAATGAACTTTTTAATTTTGGAAATGTGGTTGTTAAGCAAAGGAGTTAAGGAAGGAAGTATATCCACGAGTATTAGCATAGCTCCGAGCTAAGGAATAATTACAGTCTATTTGAGATGTTCTTTTATTAGCTTAAGATGTGTGATCTTGTGTAAGACACATACTTAATTATCATTAAATACTCATATTGCAGGTTCATGAGATCTTTGAGTGTCAGGAATGTGACAAGAAATTTATTTCAGCTAACCAGCTAAAACGCCATATGATTACTCACTCAGGTAAAAACCTTTTTCTTTTTTTTATTAAATCAAGCTTCATATAGTACCTTGAATTGCTATTGTTTAGATTTTTGTTGTTGTATAGGGCTTTGCATTAACAAACAGATAAACCCTAATAATGAGGCACCTTGGTAGTTGGTTCCATAACCTAGTTTTGTCAATTTAAGACAGTGGCGGGAAATCTGTGGCCCTCCAGATGTTGTTAGATTCTACTGCCTTCAGGTCAGGAATAATGGGATTTGTAGTCTAAGGTTACCAGACTTCCCCGTTTCCCGGGGGTAGTCCCTGGATTTACAAATCAGTCCCCATACAAAATCAATTGAAGTTGAAAAGTGTCCCCAGATTCATTGAAAAAAAATTCTGGTAACCTTATTGTAGTCCCAACATCTGGAGAGTTTCAATTTATTCATCCCTGATTTAAGATGGCTATTCACATGAATAAGACATATACTGCAGCTCTGAACACTTGATTGTTACTCTTGCTTCCGTTGTAAGTGTGTTTGGAGTTTTGGCAGCCTAAAAATGATTAGCTCATAGGACTGCTTTAATTGGATTGAGAATTTCAGCCAACGCATATAATCCTAATATTTTACAATTAATAGGTTGAGCATTTCCTTTTAGAAAACCCCAAGTTTATTATATAGGCTCCTGCTTCCACATATCTTTTTTTTCTTTCTTGGACACGCTTGCATCATGATATTTGCCTTGAAACTTGATCTAATAGTTATTTTTTTAAAAATCTAGTAGGCTCATTGTATGTAGAAAATAATGTAAGTGCTGCAGAGATGGCTTGAGGAAATGGCTTTTTTCCTGGACGTTTCCTTGGGCTGAAATAAATGGGAAGGTATTTAAATTATCTATTGGTCTCTAGGTATCAACAAGATGCTTCCATTGTTTCTAAAGCAGACCATATAAACCTTTAGGCAATAGCCTGAGCAGGCACCCCTTATCAATACTTCATCCTGCCTGGATCTTGATGGAACTGTCAGAGGAGTAGCCGTGTAGAATTTTCAAGAAACCCTGTTTGGTCTGATTGGACTTTGCCACTTATTTCTGTTCATTAAGCTCTGGCATTTCCACATCTTTCATCCAATAATTGGAAAAAGGTGCAATCAAAACCTGAATTTCTGTTCCCTTCCTAAATGCTTTAAAACAGGGTTTCAACATTGCTAAAACGGTTGATGTTTAGCTGCTATCTCCATTTCATTGCATGCTTGAAGTGCATTTGTTTAAACAAGCAAACAAAAAGGACTGTATCTCAGGGGCATTTAGCTGAGTTTTGAGATTCTGGATTAGAATATTATACATTGTAGTAATAGGCTTCATCTAGCAACTGAAACACAAAAACCGTATACACACCAACTCTGGTTGTTTTAAAAACGAATCTGCTATGTATATTGTTAATTAAGTTTTAAAACATTTAAACTATCATGCCCTCTTTCACATTTGTAGTCTGGCAACAGGCTTTGCCTCTTTGAAGTCATTCTCTTTTGATTTAAGCTAATTAATCAGAGTTTAGTTTTAGCCATGATTGTTGCAAAGAACGTGCCAATTTCTCGAGATGCGCCATGGCTCATCTTTTACGAAGCGACTTAACTGTGTAACATAAAGGGCATTAGATGTCTTTCTAATTGGTTTAATCTTAATTGGGTTGACTTCATTGCAGAAATCTCTCCAACGAGATGGCTGTCTCTGCCTTTCATCTTCTACCCCTATATAAACAGGAGATTAAATGTCCCCCCACTCATTTTCTGCAGAAAAACGCCCCTACACCTGCGAGGTTTGCAATAAGTCCTTCAAACGACTTGATCAAGTGACTGCACACAAAATAATACACAGTGAAGATAAACCCTATAAATGCAAGCTTTGTGGAAAGGGATTTGCCCACAGAAATGTTTACAAGAATCACAAGAAGGTAAAAACAAAAACAAAAACAAAAAAACACTCTGCTGTTGTTGTTTACAGCTCTGCCAGGCTTAGATTTGCAGCTGTTGCTCATTTTAGTGATGGATCAGTGCGCTTTGGCATGCTTAGAAACATGAGCTTCAAATCTTGCAAAATATATTAGCTAGCGTTCCTTTGCGATAGCCTAGATATCTAGATAATAAACGGGTCCTTTGTGATTGTTTCTTTCCTTTTAATCAGTCCAAACTAGTTCAGCTGATTGCATACTTGTTTTGATTTTGTTCCTTTAGGAATTTTTTTTATAAAAAAGAGTAACTTCTTAACTATATCTATCTATCGTGATGTTGCAGTCATTTTTTTTATCTTTGTGGCAGACATTATCAGGAGAGCCGTTAAAGTTTGCACTGACGACATTTCAGTTAGACACGATTTCAGCAACAGAAGAAAACTCTTCCCCCAAAGTACAGAGGGACCTCACATTCAGGCTCCACTAAACGACTCCTGACTGTGTGTTTTAAGCTCCAATCTGCCTGCCCTAATTTTGATAATGCCTGTCATTACTTTTGACCCTGGGTTACATTTTCAATAGCACGGCTGCACCCTTGACTGCTGCTGCTGCTTCAGAACTGCAAGACTGTAAAAAATTATCTGGCTGGTTTCCTGCTTAGTCTTTGAAACCCTATTGCTCCTTCCCTCCACCCGCCCCTTGCGCCTACACTTTGATGAAATAGATATACCAATACTTACATATTTTTCACAGTTTGGCTCATGTTATATGCCATCTGGGAATCTGGCACCGGATCTTTGCACCATCTTTTGTGTTTTCAACCATAAATCATATGAAAGTAATAATAATAACAACCAGAATACTCCTAACAGGGTGAAACAACGATGACTGTTCTTTCTAAGGCAGACAGGATGCATGAGCCCGTTGAAAGACAGAAGAGCTTGCATATCAGGATCATAGCTTACATATGTAATGACCTTTTAAAAATACAACTTACAAACTGGCTACATTGAGAGCAAAGTGAATGAAAGCTATTCTGAGTAGTCAACTTTAAATTAAAAAGAGAGGGAGAGAGAAAGGAGGGGGAAACATGTCCCGTCCCCCAAGTAATCTCTGTGTCCTGAAGCATTATTTATTCAATAAATATTGAAAACCTAGTGTGGACCTTGCCCCTGAAATTGCATTGAGAGTCATGGAAATATGTCCACATCGGTGTATTTTTATGTATGAGGTGTGAAGAGTGAATTATGGCATTTCCATTTTGGAAAGCTCAAGCGGCAGAGCTGGGATGGGCCCCAGCCTCAGTCTCTGAACCCCTGGGGTTGAAGAAGAAGAAGAAGAAGAAGAAGAAGAAGAGTTTGGATTTGATATCCCGCTTTTCACTACCCGAAGGAGTCTCAAAGCGGCTAACATTCTCCTTTCCCTTCCTCCCCCACAACAAACACTCTGTGAGGTGAGTGGGGCTGAGAGCCCAAGGTCACTCAGCAGCTGCATGTGGAGGAGTGGAGACACGAACCCGGTTCCCCAGATTACGAGTCTACCACTCTTAACCACTACACCACACTGGCTCTCATTGAAGCTCATTAACAATATTGGACCAAGTAGATCAGGGATGGACTTGCTTCAGTTTGCATGGTATGCTTTCTTTCTATCTTCCTTGAATAATCCTGGCCCAACAGTGTGCTTTTACAAAGCTGGGTATCACTGATACTCGTTGAGTGATCAGGAATATGCATGTTTGCTTAAGAAGTGCCTAGCTTGATTCAAAGCAAGATAAATCAAGTCCTACATTCGCAAGCAGGGGTGTCAATGTGAACAAGATATTGAAGGGGCCAGGCTGAGCCCCACCTTGCATAATCGATCACATGATGTGGTGCATGCACACCAGCCCTCAGATATTTTATGAGGGTGGGGCAAAAGCCCCCTCAGCTCCTAAGAGTTGGCTTCTGTGTTTGCAAGTACTGCTGTAAACAGCAGACACAAGATGGCCCCCAGCACATTGGCTTGTTGTTCACCAAGGGATTGGGACCCCCTTCCTGCCCATTCCTATGGCAGACCATTGGTCTGAATGAGTAGAAACAAGTCTGAGAATATTCAGTGCTAAAAAAGATAAAAACCTGAATGCTGCATTAATAAGAATAGTTGACTCAATTTGCATGAATTATACTGATTAAGCTAATGTGTATATTCTGCATAGTTAATTCTGCATCTGTGGGTTAGGGTAGAAGGTAGAAAGCTAAGTTGCCTCCAACAACTGGAAATTCTGCCCCAGCTATAGACAGGCTCAGAGAGTTTTCAGCCCTATTTGTACAACTTTAAGGGGTGAAACCTTAAAAGAGCAAGCAGTGCTCCCTCAAAACCATTCAATTGTTTCACATCATTAAAACAGCAAGTAAAAATTGGCATAAACTACACTAAATGAGCTACAGTGGCTATTACAGAAGCTCGTGAATCTCAGCTTTCTTTTTTCTCTTTTAAACCCTTACGGTTTCAAAGATAAGACTGGGAAACATGATAGCAGTTTGGGCTGGAAGCTCAGAAACCAGATGGCAAGTGAAAAGGAACTGTGATTCATTCATTTTCCGTAAGTTTACTAAAGTTCTTAGTTTTAAGCTCAGAACTGAAACATTTCAAGTTTTCAAATTTTTAGCATTTGAAGATAATTCTGTAGTAAGAAGCTATCCACGCTAGTGCCTGAGACACAGCATTTGATATGAAAATACCTGCTAATTATATTGGCTATGGCTATGTACAATTAAATATACCAGTGAGCTGTAGCAGTTAGGGTTCATGTGGTTCATGAGCAGTTTGTGACTGTGGTCCAAAACAGACTGACTTTTCTCGCAGTCTGGCTCCACCACCAAAAGTGAGTTGAGTTGAGGAGAAAAGTTTCTGCAACTAGGTCAGCTGGGAAGCAGACAAATTTATCTCATCTCACCTATGTACAACTTTTGTTGTAAAAAGTAGACTCTACCCCTCCCTTAAAAGATGAATAAAGTATTAACCTATGACTCTCTGTGTGATTAAAGGAATATGAATGGACCCCAGTAATTCTATTTTTGCCCTCATGTCTACTTCACAGAGTGTAGTATTTCAGGCTATATGTGGGGGCTCCCATGTTTGAACCTTCCTTCATAACAATAACAAATCACTAAGTATAGAGAAATAGCATGTCAGGGGCTGGGCAACAATACCCCCCCCCTCATATCTAGCTTTCTCTATGCAGGTTTTGTTTGGGGTGGGGTTTTTTTTTAATGGAAGAGCATTCTGTGAACCCCCACCTGCCATTTGAAATGGTACTGTCTAGGTGAAGGTTTGACACTACCTCAGGGAAATCTACATCTGAAGTACCCACTTGTAATCTCTATTTGTATGTATTTTGTGCTACTCTGAGTAGTGCTTCATTTGTAAAACATCAGGGGCTGGGGTTCAAGTGTGGTTCTGAGTCATATAAACAGGTTTATCTGGAAATATTCTCTATGGATTTACCTGGAGTAATTGTGCACATTTGTTTTATTTATCTGATTTAGGAAATGTATACACTACTGGCCTTTTTTAAAAAAAGCAAATTCTCTATAGAGTGGCTTACAAGGTGTCATAAAATGTTACAAAACAGAAATGGGAATACAGTAAAGACATTATAAAAATCTGTTGAACCTGTTTATTCCTGTGCTTCTTCCAGAAAACAGGTTATATTATAGCAGCCTTCTCCAACCCTTGGGTGTTTTAGACCACTACTCCCAATAGTCAGGGATGGTGGAGATTGCATTCCATTTGGAGGGCACCTGCTTTGGGGGGGGAATAAATGGGAGGGAAATGCAGGAAGCAAAAGTGTAGTTTAGTGGCCAACGTGTTTTGGACCTTGTCAGTGAGTTCTACAAATAAAAATATTTGTATAGTTAACAGAACTGTGCATTAGAGATAAGACCTAGTCAAATGAAGCTCTGTTTCTGTGTGGTTTTAAGAAGGGAAAAGCCATAGCTTAGTGACAGCATACACAGTTCAGCTCCTGTGCTCAGGTTAATTGATTTTTAGCTGAATTGGGAAAGAGCTCCTTTGGTGACTTTGGAGAGGCAGTGGCTTTCAGAATATGCAGAATACTGGGCTAGAATGATGAACCATATCAAAGGCCTGCTTAGTAGCAGACATCTCTTGATCCGCTAGCCTGATTTGATCCAGTAGTTACCAAAAATTCCAAAACACATCTCACAAATCATATCAAAGCACCAACTTTGGTGCTTTATTATTTGTCTGCAACAGGCATGGCTTGGTCAGAAGAGCAAAATCCAACTCCTATAACAAAAAACATGTTTTTCAAATTTGATACCGTCAAATATAAATCCATGATAATCTTGTGGTCTTTGCACTGAATTGGTATTATAACCATTTCTCTTAAGAATATTTAATGAAAAACAGGACATGGGGATTGTGCCCTCTGGGAGGGTTTTATTATACGCTTTGGGCAGAGGTTGCCTTGACGCCTATGGATAATTTTTTATGGATACATAATCTGGTAGTGTGCGGGAGTATCAGAACAAACTTGGCTGACTCGAAGTGTGTGTTTGACTATTTTCCAAGTTTACCCAGTGCTGTAACTGATGTGGTTTAACATAGTCTTTTCACAACAAGGACTTGATTTCATTTTGAGGTGGCCCAGTCGTCCATGTGTAGCATATAAAACACTTGCACTGCAATGGTGCTTATCACCTCAGATTATAAAATGGCTAACAATAGCATCTTGATTGTACACATTTTCATTATGTCACTTTGTATAGTGCAGGGCTTGTCTACAATGATGTTTACTGTGTGTCTGCACCCGTTAACATTCCTATTCAATTTGCACAATCTACATGACGCTACCTTCCAACAACACCAACCCTGATGCTTTCCCCTTGTAAATGTGGGTTTAGCCATACAGGGATAATCTAATGAACTGGGGGAAAATTGCCCTCAAACTGCTTCACTCGGGGTCACAGACTATTTGTTGCAGTGCTTTCGGGTCAGTGAATCACCTCTTTCTGCTCTTCTCCTTTGCATGACCACTACTTCCCTAGTGCTTTCATTTCCTTTTATGTACATTCTTGTAGCTATTTCTGGCATGCTCCTGAACGGAGTGTAGCCTTAAGACATTTCTTAATTTTGCTCCTTCAGATTTGCACAAAACCAGAAAATTACACAAACCAATCACATTAAAAATGGTTTCCCGAACATTTATATTTGGCTGGCTATGTGCTTTTGTTTACATCCTGGGCTAAGGGCTCATCCAAATCCCGGGTAAGTCCTATAAAAGGAGGATTCTGGGGTGTGACTTACCCCACTCCAAACTTAGTTTAGCTCAGTCATGTGACCTATTAACCCAATAGAATTTACTTGAGCAGAGAGGTTGGTGTGAGTCAAGGGTGGTGTAAGCTGAAGCAGCTGGCAGTAGCTCCACTCCTAAACCAAGTTTGGAAAAAATTTGCCCTGGCTTCCTATCGTTTGGATTGCTTTATAAGTGACTAGGTCAGCCCCACTCTCTCAGCCTAATCCTACCCCACAGGGTTTTTGCGACAATAACAGGTGGGGAGGCATGTGGGTTGCACTGATTTGTGGCATAGGATAACAAGCTAGTTTTGTACAATAAATGTTTCCAGCTTTGCTTTCCTGATCCATTGCCCCAACACCCTGGCAGATGCCTTTTATGTTTAACTAGTAACTGTGGAGACATTAGCAGACCCTGATTAAAGGGGGCATGGGTATGCAAGGCAGAGAGGAAAGCACAGTGTCCCTACAGATTTGCCATAAAAAGAAGTGCTTTATTGAACACTCCACATGCATAAGACAGAGTGTCTAATAAAAACATATGCAGTCTTGACAACCACTCCCTATCAAAACAGCTTAAAAACCCTGCTGCATGCAGAGAGGTCAGTTATCTGAGAAACCCCTAATGAGACTGGGTGCCTCTACCTGATGCAGGAGAGGAGACTCTCTTTAAGAAACTTGATCTAAAGGCTACCTGTATATAGCCTTAAAGGTTTTCTAATATATCAAGCCACAGCTTCACATTACGGATAGGCTTTAGAAGACGTTTGAGATCTTCACAATGGTTTCATGGATCATGTTTCCACACATATAACATGCTACTCATTTGTAATATTTGGGTAGTGGAGGAAGAGGAAGAGGACCATGTGTGTGCTTGGGCATCATAAATTCTTTTTATTTCTTTGAGAGCTGCTTTATATCACTGTGCATGTTGAATTGGTTTAGTACAGAATATGACTAGAATACTTCAGGATAGTTTGCATATTTGATTCTCTAAGAGTTGTGGAAGCGTGGTTGAGCTGTATAAGAGACCCCTGATGAACTCCCATCCTCTGATATGGCATCTTCACTCTGGGCAAAAAGAGCTAGAAAGAGGTCATAGTCTGGAGATCTCCTCTTGATCTGCCCAAGAGGTGGCAGGGTCAATATTGTCATTGACAGCAATCAAGAGGGAGGTACATAGTGAGAATCATTTGCATTTTTAATACTGGGTGCATTTTTTTAAGCATCCCTTGTTATTGCATATTTATAATGTTGAAAGTAATTGAAAAGGAGCAAAAATAGAATTGAAATTACACGAAGCTGATAAAATCTGAAAGAAAATAAACACTGCTTAGAAATGTAAATTAATAAAACCATTTCCTAATAAATGAATTGCAGTACTGAGCCTCTAATTCTATTGATGTTCCAAACTCTGTATAGCTCCCAAAAGAGTCACCAAATGAATGCAGTTCAACCATCTTTACATTTATTACTATGTACTCTGTCTACTGGTCTACTCTACTATGAGGAACTGTTCGGTCTTCCAGTGTTGTAGAACAAGCTGCTTCACTTATAACCTAGATATGTGTCTTCAAATAGCAGTCGATCAGCACTGCAAATGGCTTTGGAAATTCTACATGATTTCACCATAGCTGTCAACTTTTCCCTTTTTTTAAGGGAAATTCCCTTATTCCAAATAGGATTCCTCGCAAGAAAAGGGAAAAGTTGACAGCTATGGATTTCACTCATGTGGGCTTCTGTTAGAAAGAGAAATTAGTCAAAACTCTTGATACATATAGTTCCTTCAAATGTGAGCACAGTCAACAAAGTTCTGCCTGAGAGCCAATTGAAACATTATAGCTCCCATGTGAAGGCTGATTAAAAAGTGTTTATCCTCATGCTTTGTATGCTAGGCATAACATTTAAAAGCCTCTTACACTATGTACTGGCTAAAATTTGTACAAGGGCCAGCAATTGCTTGGGATGTGCATTGCTGTTACTGGTGTGAAAACACTGTGCACATTTTGGTAAATGGAAGGAATGACAAGCTTTTAAATGCTACTCACAATGCTTTTGGGAGTCTGTAACATTTTAAATTGGCCTGATAATTCTTGTAAGGGAGTGACAGTGGTTTTGGTGTTCAGGATAGTGGTTTGGAAAAGCCGACAAAGGGCTGTTAAGTGGCAAAGCAAGAGAAACTCTGCAGCTATTCCAAATGAAACTTAAGGGCTTGTTTACATGATCTAGGAAGAGGGTGACCAGATGCCAATGAAGACAAGATTCCTGCACCTTTTAATAGTGGCACTGGAGAGGGAATTTCAGCAGGTGTAGAGTGCAAACTACACATGCTGAAATTCATTTTTCTAAAGGTGTAGGAATCCTGCCCTCTTTTGCATCTGGATACCATATAAGGAAAGCAGAGTTGATACAGCTGAATTAACCATTCTTCATGCAGGAAATAAATCCCAGAGTGATATAGTCATACTTTCAGGTTCAAGGTCTACAGTTTCCCCCCTTTATTCTTTGCACAAGAGGCAAGGCAATACCAAATACTTCTGATTACCTGGGGGATACTTTCTATGCTCTCAGTTTGATTTAGCTTCTGATCACATTAAAAGAAATCAGAAGTTAAATCTATATAAGACGTTCAAAAAGCCAGATAGCTGATCACCTAAGCAAGCCCCGAGTGTGTTTTTAAATGAGGGCGGGGGATTTTTCACTCATGCATGGTGCCAGATTAACAGCCCTAGAGACTGAAGCCTTCTATTTATCCACAGAACAGGTACAGCACAGGCAGCAGCCATGCAAGCTTCCCCACAGCAAAGTATCAACCAAATGTCTCAACCCTGTTCTGGAGGAACCACCTGTTGAGGTGAGAAGGTAGTTCAGTCTCTTTATGTCCATGGCTTTTCTGTAGCAACTGCTGTTAAAGAGCCACACCAATAGCCCTAACAAGGATGTGGTCTTTGGAGAAAAGCATCCAGCCTTTTGTGTCCAGGCCACATCCATTAAAAAAAAAAGTGTTGTTAACTGATAACACAATATTTTGTTCTATGCAATGGAGGAACAACTTTGAAAATATGGCTCAATGATTTTTCTGGATGAAGATTTTTCACATCACCTGCCATAGATTATCAGAAAATGACAACAGGGGAGCATGGCCATTTTAGTTTCTTCTGCCTCCTGATTATTGTGAAGAGGCCGAGAAAACAAATGCTATGCTTCTCAGCAGGAAATTAAGCTGCTGTACATGCAGAAGGCATGCTGTTTCTGGTTAAAGGGGGGAAAGGAAAGGTTTCTTTTGTCCCCCACTGCTGGTTTCAACCATCTCTTTCACAATGAAAGCTTGAGAAGGAGATGGAAAACTGTTGGGGCACACTTCACTCATTTGCTTGAGCTCTCTCGGGAAAACCTAAAGCAACTCAAGTCCCCCTTCCCCACTGAGCATTTTCCAGAATTGTTTGCGGAGGGTGGGGGGCTGAATGCAAAGTGAAGAACGATGTTGTGGTTTTTAACTTGTTTTATTTTTAAAATTTATATCCTGACCTTCCTCCCAAAGGAGCTCAGGGTGGGCAAATGGCGTGGGAAGTAGTTCCAGATGCACTTGAGCAGAAAGTCCCCCTCTGCCTTTCCTTTCTGTCCTTCTGCAGCTAGTCTAGAATGCATATCTGTAATGGGCGAAAGGCAACAGTTACTTTGCAGCAAAACCTATGGGCAGACGGTGCATTATATGTGAAAGATGCTCTTGTCTCTGTTTCCATGCCTTGTTCTACAGTAGCAACCTATTATCAGTCACAATTCCCATGATCTGCCAGGGTTTCTCTTTGAAGGTGTTCTTAGTGCATTAAGTAAGAACAGCAAGGCACATAATGTTTCTAGTGGCTGTTCTCTAGCTATGAAATATCCCCCTCCTTAAAGTTTGTCAAAGTCCAGATGCAATGTTAAACTTCTTTTATTTAAGAGATGCTTATTGGGATAGTTTAGCTTCATGTTTTAATCTGTATTATTATTATTTTGCACAGTGGTACCTCAGGTTAAGAACTTAATTCGTTCCGGAGCTCCATTCTTAACCTGAAACTGTTCTTAACCTGAGGCACCACTTTAGCTAATGGGGCCTCCCACTGACGCCACACCGCTGGAGCACAATTTCTGTTCTCATCCTGTAGCAAAGTTCTCAACCCGAGGTACTATTTCTGGGTTAGCAGAGTCTGTAACCCGAAGTGTTTGTAACCTGGGGTGTTTGTAACCAGAGCTTTGTCTCCCTGTTTCAGTGCTGAATTGTTTTATATTTCTCTTGGCTTTATTGTATGAAACTGGTTTTATTAATTTTGAACTGCTGTTTCTTGTGAGCTGCTTTGAGTTTATTTTATAAAAAAGCCAGGTATATATATATTTAATAAATAAAGTAGATGTATCCAGATACAAAAGTGTAAACATAATAACAGCAACAAACCCAGGACACAACTCATGCCTGTTCAGTTCACTTACGGCCTATTCATTGGGTTGTATCCAATGGTCCTTTTCCAGTTACGGAAGGGCTTTTGCATCCATGAACAGAAAGCAAGGGAGGCAATTTTCACCACTTATCTCTTCATCCTGCAGCTCCCAGTTCCCTTAAATTCTGTTCTGGAGGGTTGGGGGTTCTCTAGCCAGTGTAAGAAGTATTGCAGGGTGCAGCACTTTCAGGAATTGAAAGACCCCTTCTACTCCAATAGATACAACCCATTAATTTTTATGTAGCTGAATTTTTCTGAAGGAACTCTGTGATACTGCAAAACTACTTCATTTTTATAATAATTTCAGAGCTGCAGGTGGTGTTTTGGCTTCATATTTTTTATAATAAATTATGTCTGAAAAAGCTTGTTGATTGGTTAATTGTGTAAGTGAGGCAAACATGAGGGAAAGCAGCTGTATTCTAGTAGGGCAAGAAGTTCTTGTTTGAGCTGTATGTTAACCTTGGTCAACTTCAGAAATCCTTGGGAGGATATCGGTGAAAGTGACTACAAAACTTTGGTGTAACAGGTTCTGGTACTGGTCTAAGTAATGAGCAATACCTTAAAATAATTTTGCATTTTACGGAATTTGACATCTCTCCCACCCCTCCCTATGTGTAGATATATAGAATTTGTGTTGCACATTCATTTTTACCTTAAGCAAAATACTGCTTTTGAATATAAATTTGTGTAGTGGCCATGCATTCTGAGCTATAATGAAACAATTCTCACTGTCCTCCCAGTTAACAGAAATCTAGTGACTTTTGGTTAAAGTAAGTACAGTTCTAGATCTACCCAAGAGCATCAAACAACAACAAACCTCTTTCATGTATCTGTAAATGAGAGAAAATTAAAAACACAGAAATATCTTAACAGCCTGATTATTCCAGTGTATTATACATTTTCCAGGAGGAAATCCAAGAAGATATCTGATGGGGGTTGGGGTGGGGGTGTCCTTTCAGGCTTTATGTTTTATTTATGATTTGAAGCTTATTTCATCCACGAAGCACTTCAAATGTGGCAACAACAACAAAATCTACTCACCAAAATTTCGATACTACTGATCTCAGTTTCAAAATAATAAACAAGGTTGAACTGAGAGACAGGATTTGAGATCTAACTTCATTTTTAAGCTTCAGAAAATAGAGCTAAGCAGCTGGCAGAAAAGTAGGCTGCAATTATGCGAGGAAATGTCATTCTTTTATGTTCGGCATCTGAACCACACAAAAAATATTGAGTGCGGTTTTTATCTCTATGGCCACGTTTACATGTACATTTCTCTGTTTGGTGTTCATCTGCTTGACACCAACCAAACATAAGCTTCCCCATCACAGGAGCATGTGGTTTTAAACCTTTGTTGCTTTTTTGGTGGACCGAGGCAATATCTCTTCTGAACTCAGCCAGCAAGGTTAGCCATAATTATTGTAATGACTTCTAATTGATCTCTACGAGCCTTTCCCCTCTAAATACGTTGTCTTTCATCTACAGACCCATTCTGAGGAGAGACCATTTCAATGTGAGGAATGCAAAGCACTGTTCCGAACGCCATTCTCTCTGCAGAGACACCTTCTAATACATAACAGTAAGTTCTAATATAGAAGATCAAGAGGTTCCCACATATCATTGCTGTCTTGTAATCTGTGAGAGTAAGTGCACTGTTAGTTTAGAAGACTGTCTGGTGTAGGTTAGTATCAGGGTCTTTTCACTAAATGCACACAGAGAGAAGGGGGAGGGAGGGAGGGAGAGGGAGATTTAGATAGCTGATTTTAAAACTCTAACGATGACTAGCAAAGTGGCATGTAGTTTATCAACAAACTAGTGATGCATTCTATCTTTGGCAGGGAACGGAGTCTTTGTCTGTTTGATTCAATAGGAAAATTAACTTTAATATACCATTAGGCTGAGAGCTACAGAAAGACAAATGTGTTTATTATTTAACAAACACCCCTGGGTGATGAGTCCTTCTGTCAATGTGGGCAATATGAATGAGTTCTTCAGAAGATATAATCCTGATTCAATGCTCAAAATTGACGTGCCTGTTTTCTCAGCTCTTCCATCTACTCCTTACCCAGGAATAGCCAAATTTGTACAGCACACTTTATCTCTCTTGTATAAAACCCCAGTGGTGAGTATCCTGCCCCTCCTGACCTTATTGCTTAGTACCATTCACCAGCAAATCCTGCCCATTTTGTAATGAGCTTCTCTTTTTTCAAGGTATGTCATTGGCAGGCAATGGTTGGTAAACTCCTAATGACCATAATTCATGTGGTGAATGCTGGTAAATGATACACAGGCAGCCTAGGACATTCACCCTAGGAATGTGGATCTCTACAGAGAGTGTGATTTATATTCCAATTCAGTCTTTTGTGCTGCCTGTGATTAGCATAGGGATGGGCCATAGGTCAGATGGTTTGATCCCTGGAGTCTCCAGGTAGGGCAGGAAAAGCTCCTGTCTGAAATCCCTGAGAGCTGTTGCCAGTCAGAGTGGAAAATACTGAGCTAGATGAACCAATGGTATGGCTTGGGATAAGGCAGTTTCCTGTGTTAGCACATATGAAGGGGAATATAATTGTATTCATGGATATTTGAGGGTGATATAGAAGGTGAAGTCATTGCGGAAGAATTAAAGTCCTTATGCAGAAATTTACCTCATGATTCAAATATCATCTGTGTCCTGAACTTGGTTGCCTTAGTCGTAAGTTAGCTCCTCAAGAATGGTAGCCTCAGATGATCTGCCTTAAAGAATTGCGGGAAGGATTACAACTTGATACATAAAGCATTGTGAACACTTTAAAAGCATTATATAAATGCTAAGTATTATTATTGTAACATGATACATTTTGTATGTGATGTTGCTCTCCACATGCCTGTGTTACATAACAAGCTTTAGCCAATAATAATAATAATAATAATAATAATAATAATAATATTCATACCCTGTCCTTCTGGCTGGGTTTTCCCAGCCACTCTGGGAGGCTTACAGCATATATAAAAACAGCTAGAGTACTGCAGTATCCCATGTGAATTTGGGGGTCTATTCAACAAACAAAAACATTTCAGTACCATTTCCCACTGCTACTACTAAGAAGCAATTCACACAAAACTAAAAGTTGTGGCTGCAAAAGTCAAAGCATTCCCTATAGACTTCAAAATCTGTTTCTTCACCTTGAACTCCATTAGGCATTTTAAAAATCTCCTTGATGCCTGATCATCTTGATCGTTGTTCCTCTAGTGCCCAAGCATGCGAGTTGAGATTTGGTTGTGTATCTTTTGTATGACTCCTAGAAGACCTGAGATTCTTAGATAATCCTTTGAGACTCAAAGGTGACGTGTACAGAAATGAAGAAAATGTGCCATGTTTGTACAGCATAATTGTGCTTGTAACAAGTTTCTGAAGGTATTGAATGATTCTCTTGTTTACTAGGGTGACCTTCTATAGAGTAAGCGAAATGCTGTAAAATGCCAAACACTACCCCTGGTCCAATATTGTGCTGAAGCAGTTAATTATTCATTCACTTCAAAATTTTATAGCTTTCGTTTCTCTATATAAAAAAATTAAATGTCTAATGCCCAACTGTCAATAAAACAAAACCAACACAATACTATGCAATACAATAAACTGATCTGTAGAAAACACAACTTGAAAAAAGAGACAATGCACGTATTTTTGTAAACTAAGAAATCTTTAATAACAATATTTTAAAAAAAATACTATGCAATACAATAAAATTAGTATATCTGCTTGCTTTTTATGTTTTGTTGTATTTACAATAGTATTTGGCTGTCTGCAGCTTGCATTAGTTTTTGTGAGTTTACATTTTTCATTGGTTTCAGAAAGGTCAAGCAGGCCCAAATATATGAATGGTGATGACCAACAGTTCCTATCTACGCTTTTGGCTGTTTCTGTTTTAGCTGTAAGCTGCCTTAACTTTCTCATTCCTGAGAAATGTGCAAATTTGTCTTCATTTGAGTAATTTGTAGAATAGGAAAGTACCTCCAAGATATACCTGGAATGCACATTGAGTGTACCGGTAGATTTCTAAAGTGGATGCCTGAAAAATGTGCTTTCTTGGACATCTCTCAAGGAACTGTAGCAGGAGGATTGTACAGTCATAAGTTAGTTCTCAAATGGAATCCGTTCAGGAAGTCTGTTTGACTTCTGAAAACATTTGAAAACCAAGGTGCAGCTTCCGATTGGCTGCAGGAACTTCCTACACTCAACCGGAAGCCGCGGAAGCCACATCGGATGTTCGGCTTCCAAAAAAAGTTCATAAACCGAAACACTCACTTTGAAGTTTGTGCGCTCGGGAGCCAAAACGTTCAAGTCACAAGGCGGTTAAAAAACCAAGTTATGACTGTATGCCGCATGAAGTTAGGATACTTTTAGAAACAGTAGTTTTATAAACACCCCTTAGTATGATAGTGGAAGTTAAGCTAAGTCTACTACTAACATAGCTTTATTCCTTTTTCCGCTCTGCAAGGTGAAAGAACCTTTAAGTGTGATCACTGTGATGCAACATTCAAAAGGAAGGACACATTGAATGTTCACATACAAGTAGTTCATGATGGCCATAAGAAATACAAATGTGATTTGTGTGACAAAGCCTTTGTGACACCGTCTGTGCTTAAGAGTCATAAAAAAGTAAGTATAACCCATAGCTTGTAAAAACTGAGGTCATTGTAATAGGTTAAATTTCGTTCATTGTTTA
This sequence comes from Lacerta agilis, assembly GCF_009819535.1. NCBI lineage: Eukaryota > Metazoa > Chordata > Lepidosauria > Squamata > Lacertidae > Lacerta > Lacerta agilis. Next base: position 46,831,993 of record NC_046320.1, read on the forward strand.
CTATGCTTACCTTTGACTTTACAGATAATGAAATTTATTTTAAGGTAAATACTTTCAGCTGTGGATTGTCCATACCAACAGAGTATGTGAGTATTGTCCATACCAACAGAGACAACAGAGTATTGTCCATAACAACAGAGAAAAGTGATAGCATATGTAAATATTAGAATTAAGGTAGCTGTAAACACATTTTTCAAATGCAAGCAATGAAGAACTTCAATCTTATTGGTGTGGTCCAATCTTATTTATGAATCAGTGGAGCTGTTTTAAGACTCCCCAACAATCTTTGTTCCTTTGACTGCGACTTACTACAATTTTTTTTCTCATATCTCAATCTCATTCCTTATTCTGATAACAATAGGATTGTTCATTTGCTTCAGAGAAAAATATATGCAAGAACTTGTATTATTTTAATTGATTGGTTTGGGAAACATTGCAAATGTGGATGTACAGAGTATGTTAGTAGTTTTCTCTAGCATTATCATTAACCAGTATATAATATTTCTAAACCAACTTCTCTTAATTCACAAGAATTTAGCATTTATTTCCCTAGTGTCATGGAGTGAAAGTTATATTGGTCTGCTACATTCTGAAATTGTATACCATTTACAGAACCATAAAGGCATCTATCATGTGCACTATGTAAGTTAAGGTGTCTCACTGTGGGTTAATGAAGGTGTAACTTTATAACATGCTGCAGTACAATATATACAGTATCTGGGACTAAGTTCCATTGAACTCAATGGGTCTTACATTTGAGTAGACATTTTCCAGTCAAAATGAGAATTGAAGCCTTTTCCATATAGGAGTACAGGTGAAGTTCAAAAATTGTCAATGGTAATTTAATAATCTTATCCCATGATATCCTGTTTTAAATCTTTATAAATCCTAGTGATGTATATTTTCAAACAAATTCCTAAAGAATTGTTGCATGCAACTTGGCAGAGTTGCTGGAATCTTTTGGAAGGCTTGGGCATGATGTAACATTGACTTCAAAAGTAGTTTACCATGAAGTCTGGTGGAGGGCTTCCTGTGGGGGAAAGGCAAGTCCAAATTTCCTTTGGGGAACATGCATTAGAGATGCCACTAGCAAGCAAGATGACACAGCACTAAGAGCAGTTTAGTTTCTCATTAATTGACGCGACCGATAGTGGGTCCAAGGGTCAAGAAAGTGCTTTCTGCACATGCTGTGTAGAGAGAAGTGAAGGGCAGGTGGGGCTCATCGACCTGGGAAGGTAGCTCATCTAGGAGAAGGAAAACTCTGATCCTAAACCTCTGCTGCCTTGAGCGGTATCTTGGGGGGGGGGGAGCTAAAAAGTAAACCCTACACAAATCCAGAGTGGATTGGACAGCAGTTGGACAGTGCCCAGTAGCGTCGCAAGGGGGGGCGGTACGCCCCGGGTTTCATCTCTGCAGGGGTGACAAGACGTCACCCCGCAGGAGCTTGTGGCGGCATGAGCAGCCAGCATGCCACAGCAGCCGCATGTGGAGGATCGCCCATTTGTGGCTGCAGCCGCGAGCAGAGGATCCCGGTGCCGGCGGAAAACCGCTAAGTACAGTGCATGTGTGGCGTTGCACACATGCACTGTATGTAGCAACGTTGTGCATGCGCTGTATAGCGGTTTGCCGCCTCCGGTGCTCCAGGACCGTACGGATGGTGCCGGGATCCCTCCGTCACCGCTACAGCCACAAACGGAGGATCCTGGCACCATCCGTAAAGTGCTGGAGCAGCACCAGCTGCAAACCACTATACAGTGCATGTGCGGTGTCGCTATGTACGGTGTATGTGTGATACATAGCGATGCCACACATGCGCCCTTCGTAGTGATGCCCTCCCTGGGTGTCACACCGCCTTCCTTCGCCCCTGACAGTGCCTTGTTTACCTCCTACCGGTAACTCCTGCAGCCAAGCTAGTGCCAAATGTATTGTCCTGCTTTCCTTTGGACCACACCAGCAAGGCTGAGAGAGGTGTTTTGTCATCTGGGCCAAGCACCCAGGTGGATATCACTTCAATGCTGCTAATGCAGTGGTTTGACAACACAAATAGAGTAAATCACTTGACTTATGCAATGTAAATTTATTATTTTGAGTAGAAGTCTTACTTGAAAGCTGGTATGTCTTGATGTCCCAGTAGGAACCATCTCATTAAGGAATTAGCTTTGGAGAATACATTTATTATGCAGTTATTTAAAAGCTCCGAAAAACACTGCAGTGTCGGGACTAAGAACTTCAGCATTACATTAAAATTGAGCATGTAGTTAACTGTGTCTCTGAATCAGGGCCCCAGAAGGGTATGAAAGGCTGGAATAAATCATTCTTTCGACATTTCTTCTTCCCTTGCCTTCGTATACCTGCTGACAGCTATTGAAAAAGCCCAATGACTCAAAGTACATAACTTCTTGGGGGAAATGCTAAACTCTTCCCTTCTTTGTTAAGCCATTGCACATTGTATGCCCTCTTAGGGCCAAGGCTGTGGTCTTGAGTTTGAAGTATTGACGGGTTTGTATTTGTCTTCACTTTGATTTCATTATTGTTTTGTGCTGTTGCATTTGATAAGATGAGCTAAGCCAACACTGTCTCCCCCTCACTCTGTAAATCCTGACTTTCGATGAACAGAGTAAATATTGACATTGTTTATCCACTAGGGATGCAGGAGTTAGTGGCAGGATTTATTAGGATTAAAAGAAGTACCTAGAAGGTCATATCCTCTGCCACCTTACCTAACTGGCAGGTAAAGTTATGGTTTTGATTAAACTCTTAACAGTTACATGTTTTGTAATGGAAAAAAGTTAACTATATTGATTTTAAAAATAAAATAAAATCCTGAACTAATAAGCCTAAACTTCCATTCAGAGGATATTTCTTCTTACAGTTGTATCCATGGAGAGATCAGGAATACATGTTGAGTTTTTGCCCTCTCATTCTTCTTCATTGGTCCTTATTGTGGAAAGAACTGGAAGATTCTGCATTCAAACAAACACAGTCTGCCTGAACTTTGCAAGACAGTACCCATTTGAGTGGCCAGAAGCACCCAGTGTCTGCACTGTGCTGTCCTTGGCTTTGATCTCTATTTATTAGAGCTTTCATAATCAGCCCTTCAAACTCTATCCAAATAAAAAGGTGCCAAATCTAGTTTGTGGGGCAGGAGTGTTCCACAATCTGAGTGCAGTCATTGAGAAGGCCTTTGCTCTTGTCCCAGGCAGCTGAGTTTCCACCCTTGGTGGTGATGTCCTTCTGATCTATAGGAGTGGGCAGGGTATTAAGGGAGGAGGCGATTCATAAGGTATACTGGACCTAAGCTGTTTAGAGTTTTAAAGGGAATCCCAAGAGTGTGGTGTTGCTCTCCCCTCACAGTTGTCACCCAGCAGTGGTGGCCTCTTTTAATTTCTCACCACTTTATTTCACTGGCAGAGGCTGTTGGAGTCTTAAATATATAACTGAGTTGGTAGACCATGAGACTCTTAATCTCAGGGTCATGGGTTCAAGCCTCACATTGGGTATTGCAGAGGGTTGGATTAGATGACCCTCACAGTCCCTTCCAACTATACAATTCTATGATTCTGTGGTGTCACCTGGGCAAGCTATATTTTGGGGACGTCAAAAAACCTTAGGTTTCCTATTTAAATAAATCAACTTAAATTTCCTTGGCTGACTTATTCCCATTGTATTTTACTGTGGCTAGGTTCAGCATTCCAACTCATATTCACTAAAATTCCAAAATGTTCTTTTAAACAAGATTGCTGGATTAAGTCCCTTTGCAGTGAACATAAACTACAGTCAAAGTTGTATAAAAAATGTACTTTCTCATTACTATCCAGTTGCAATGAATCTTTCAATTAGTCATCTTTCTCACAATAGTTTTTATAATGCTCGAAATCTTTTTTTCCAACTATAGTAAAAGTGTTTTGTGGGCCAAAGTCTCTTTAACAATTTTATTGAACAATAGCATTAGTAGAACTGGACACAAACAGAAGTTTTAAGTGAACTTAAGGTTATCATTAAGAAATCAAGCCAGTGTTTGCTATAAAAACTGTAGTGCAAATATGGAAGTAACAAGGACTTTTTTCTTCTGCCGCAAGCAGTTTCAAGAACCAATAAAGATTAATTGAATTTTTATGAGCCAAACCATTTGAGAAATAAAAAACTAATTTGGCCTGTAGTTAAGTTAGATAACCTGGTTTGTTTTGCAATGAGTAGTAGTATTCATTCAGGCATTTTGTGGTGTTGTCCTAAAGAGTAATTGTAATCTTAAAAGTGTAACCATTATTAAACTCTTAAAACCTGAGTTTGATATTATAGTGTGATATGTAATGGAAGCTGAAGAAATTAGACTCTTGGAGCAATAAGAATAATAAACATTAATAATTTGTATTTTCAATCGCAGCTAAGTTAACTCTTTCTCTTTTCCCTCCTTCCCCCTTCTTCCCGGTAGACTCACACGGGTGAAAAGGAGAAAATCTGTCCATACTGTGGACAGAAGTTTGCAAGCAATGGAACACTGAGAGTACATATTCGAAGTCATACAGGTACAACAATACTTTGTAAGAAACAAATAACATTTCCTAGGCACTTGAATTGCACCATTTCATAGTGTAGACTTGCCTATTTGTATTGAAGGACAGTTGCCATAACTCCCCTGTAAAAATCACTGGTGCCGAAATTTGGAATTAGTTGCTTAAAAAATGAAATCTAATAGGATAATTGTTATAGAGAACCCTAACTACCACTCACCATACTTTAATATTTTTACAATACAGTTTGCAGTGCATGTACTCCTGGAATTTTACTTTAACCCTTTAGTTCCTCTTTACCAAAGGTGCTGATCAGTTTAAACGTTCACATTTGAAACCATGCAAACGCCAACCATGCTTTAAGAAACATCTATGTAGTTTATTCCCTTGTTCAACATATCTTTCTCACTCATGGTTGGGTGCTCATTTCTGATTTAGCTAGTTGGCTTTTCGCCACTGTTTCTCTTGAATGCCAGGCAAAAGCTTTTTTTCCTGCGTAAAAGTTCTTCGCAAGGAACAGCTACATGGGTCCTTCTGTTTTAGACCTGCATTATGCACATTGCTGCTGCTCCCTGTTCTTCTGCTTGTGTTGCAGCCTGCAGTGGCTGTATGTCGCTCAGTTTTTTTTAAAAAAATATTTTTTTATTAAAGACTTTTTTTATTTACAAAGGTAGTGCAATGTCTCTCTTGTATTTTTTCCATGTAACATTTTTTACAAGTCAATTTCATTTGCTGAGACATAAGGAAGAAAAGGGGGAAAGAGGTGGGCGGGATGGGGAGATGGGTGGGGTGGGGTGACAATGTTTCTATTTTACTTAACATATGTAGGGTTTGGTGTCAGAGTTGTTTGTGCAGGTTCTCTGTTGTTCACTTGTGTTCCTTTGGTGGTGAGAGAGGTATGTCACTCAGTTGTAGTAAGCAAGGTACATGTTGTGATGCATGACACTGTGACGCATGTGGTTGGAGAACAACACTATATTACACATACTGATGCACGTTGATGTTGCACTGACTTTCAGAGATACATTAAAATCTCCAAATTCTGGAGAACTTCTGCCCTAGTCTGTGTTGTTGTTGTTGTTGTTGTTTGTTGTTATGCAGCTCCAAACACAACTGATGATGATGATGATGAGGTGATAAAACATCAGACTTTAAAAACTTCCCTGAACAGGGCTGCCTTCAGGTGTCTTCTAAAAGTCAGATAGTTGTTTATCGCCTTGACATCTGATGGGACGGTATTCCACAGGGCGGGTGCCACTACCGAGAAGGCCCTCTGCCTGGTTGAATTTGTAACTCTTCAAGGAAATGATTAATTACTGAGTGGACATCCAATGTAGCTAAAAGTTGGAAGATTCATGACATAAAATGTACCCCTGACCGATAAGTCCGGTTGCGGACGACTCTGGGGTTGCACGCTCATCTCGCTCTATAGGCTGAGGGAGCCAGCGTTTGTCTGCAGACAGCTTCCGGGTCATGTGGCCAGCATGACTAAGCCGCTTCTGGCAAACCAGAGCAGCACACAGAAATAATAATGATAATAATAACAAAATAATATATTTGTTTAACAAACATTATATGCTGCTTGATTCTTACAATACTTCTAAGTGGTTTACAAAAAATATTAAAATGATCAATAAAAATAGTTCCTCAAGGTAGTTGTTGTTGTTATTTGCCCTTCCTCCTAAGGTCCCAGGGTGTGCTACAACAATTAAAATACATTAAAATACAATATTGTAAAAAACCTTACAGTCACAAAAAATAACATGAGGGATAAAAACTTTTATCTGTCCACTTTCTCCATACTGTGCATCATTTTATATAGGCCTCCTCTTATTCGTCTTTTCTCTAAACTAAAATGCCCCGATTGTTGTAACTTTTTCTCATAAGGGAGTTGCTGCATACCTTTGAACATTTTGGTTGTCCTTTTCTGATCTTTCTCCAACTCCACAATATCCTTTCTTGAGGTGAGGTGACCAGAACTGTATATAGTATTCCAAATGCGATTGCACCATAGATTTGTATGGTAGCATTTTGATATTTGCAGTTTGCCTTTCAGCTCCCTTCCTAGTGGTCCCTAACATGAAATTTGCCTTTCTCCCTGCTGCCACACACTGGTCCCAGCTCCAGTTCCCTACTTGTAAGTTTTGCTGGCAATCCCTCAGTGCCATCATGTTCTTACAACTGGCTGTACGTGTCTCTGTCACCTAATATGAAGTAGTTCTACTTATCTATAGATCTGACAGTACATAGAAGACACAAATTTTGAAAACAAAGTAGATGCCCTAGAGCGTTCTGTTTACCACAGACTACGTATTCACGTAATTGGCAAGCTGCAGAGTGTTTTTGTGATGTTTGGTTTCCAACTTAAAAGGGTGAGGATTGGTGTTTGACATGCAAAGCGCTTGTTAACAAATAGTCTTCTTATGACATTCTGTTCGGTTTTGCATAAACAAATTTGGCTTGCTGGAAGATGACAGAACATGTGCACTTAATCACTTGGCTTCCTAATATGTTTGATAAGTCTTAATCACTTCCATCTCTCACGGCCACCTGTTAAGATTAAAGCTGTTTACTTGTTTGGTCTTGTTTGTAATTCTGACTGTAACAAGGGCTGAATACTGATTATTCCAATGAAAATTTAGATTGTGTAGCTGAAACAGAATCTACTTCTTGGAAAGGGCTGAAATTGTAGTTCCTAACTGGAGGGTAAGGACTCAGCAGATGGTCACAGAATCCTTTTTTGCTGGTCACTGTGATGCAGGCGAATAATCCTGGGACAAAAGTTTTGTAAGAGGATATTATCTGACCCTCTGTATGTAGCTGCACATTAACACATTTGCAGTATAGGAAGCTAGTAACGTTGTACTAAATGGTGGACCCTGGTATGATCCATCAGGGCAGTAGCATCTTCATATCATGACTGGTGTAGGATTAAGTTTCATATCTCCAGAATAAAGTGCAATGAATTATGTGTTGACAATCCCGAGACTTGAGCATTGCACCAAACATGTGGGTGTTGTGCTTTAATCTTGTCCTCCTGTTGTAACCTTTTCTACCTGTGTGCAGTGAGGGATGGGGCATAGCAGTGTTTCTCACCTGCTTTCCCAGAGCCAAGCCTTGCTGCCAGTTATTGAGAGGGGGGAAGGTTCAGTTGTGGGAAGCTCAAAGTGGGCGCAGCAGTGGAGCCAATCTGATGTTCCTCACCTCTTGATGATGCTTGGTGGTAGGAAGCCGGCTAGCAATGCTTTGCTGTCTGCACCATCCTGTCAACAGCTGGGTGTCTGTAGGATTAGGTTGTGGTTTTGTAAAAGGGGCTAACATTCATTTTGCCCACAGGCCACCACACAGCTAGCTTCAGGTTTGCTCATTATAGAGTGGTTTGTCCCAGTATTAATTTGCAGAGTAGAAGGTTGTGACCATAAAGCAGACATGCACAACGTGTGACCCCTTAAGCCAAACGGATTCCTCCATCCACATATGTCAACCCAACTGCAGCTCAGTTAAATGTATTTTTCCCTTGGGTTTGCAAAAATGATGGCTGTCAAGCCCTCAGCAGGACAGAGGTGGCATATTGTGTTCCACTTTATGGGTCCCAACTAAAGCAGGCCTGGCTTAAAGGAACATAACAGTAAACTAACTGCCATCAAAATGTTTGCAGAATATTACATTCTGTATCACCTCTCTTTGTTACCGTGAACAGCAGATTGGCTTCCTAGATATTGTAACTGTTTCTTGGGATTCCCATCAAGGGCGTAACTCCAATGAACCAGCCCAAATGTTTCAGCATGTGGCAAATGGCCCAAATATTTCAGCAGTGGAGCTAGAGAACCAGGCAGAGGGCCGTCTTGGTAGTGGTGCCCTCCCTTCACATGTCAAGGAAATAAACAACTATTTTACTTTTGGAAGACATCTGAAGGCAGCCCTATTTAGGGAAGTTTTCAATGTTTGATGTTTTATTATGTTTCAATATATGCTGTGAGCCACCCAGAGTGGCTGGGGAAACCCAGCCAGATGGGCGGAGTATAAATAAAATTATTATTATTATTATTATTATTATTATTATTATTATTATTATTATTATTATTATTGGAGTAATAACCATGAACAGTGATGCACTGAGATATAAGAGCATAGATATACGGGAGGACAGGGTCATGGGTGGCTTTGAAGAGGCTTGAGCTGGATTCAGCAGTAGAAATGAAGTAGCATTGATGTATTAGGAGGACCTTAATTCATATATTCCCAAACAATCCTTATGTTTAACGTGCTTTAGTAAGGAAAGCGAAATTTAGTATTTTATTGTTTCTAACATAGGTCTTGTTTACAATAGGGGGTTCTTATAAGCAGTTGCTCCCCAACACACTTAAATCTCCGAGTTGTTTACACAATTCAGGGTCTATCCCAGAGGCAAGTTAATTGAGTTCAATGTGAAGAAAGCAACCAAAAAAAAGAACCCTTGAATCACCTTGCTGATAAGTAATTGTGTAAACAATAACAGAGTTATCCTGGTTAGGCAAACAAAGTGAAATGTGAATGACCCAAGATAATCTGCAAGGGGTTATGACCGAAGAAGTCTGAAATCCCTTGTTTTTCTGATGAACAAACTTGAGATTGGACTCTTCAAAACTCATTTAGCTACCTTAGATATGTACTTTGCATCTTGGCTAATTAATCTCCTTACATACTGGTATATTGCATTGATGTTGATTATTATTATTATTTCTAAATTCAATTTACATACCAGTCTTCACACACACAAAATCCCAGAGTGGTTTACCCAATAAAAACAAAGGAAAACTTCAAACGTAGGAAAACATCAAATCAGCAACTATGGTTAAATTCCACTGAAACGATCAGCATATTGGGGCGGCAGTAGACAAAGCAATTAAGTAGCAGCACTGCAAATAGCCATGCTAATTCACTAACCTTGCCCAAAGACTTGTGTCAGCAGATGTATCATAAACTGACATTGGTATGTGAGTGTGGCATCCTTATCTCCATAGTGAACAAGTTTCATAGACAAGGGGGTCACCACCAAAGAGGCCCTATCTTACAAGAAATGTTTGCAGAAGGAACCATGAGATGGGTTTCCCCTGTGGACTGCAGGACAAATAAGGGGAGAGGTTCTCCATCAAGTATTTGGGTCCTAAATTGTTCAGGACTTCACACGTTAGAGTTAATGCGTTCAATGCAGCCCAGTAGTAAATAGCCAGTGAAGTTCGCATAGCATTCATGTGTTATTTCTTGCCTTATCCCTCACAATACATGTGGCTGCAGTCTGCAGCAGGTACTATTTCCTGACTCTCCTGAATGGTATAATAAAGGATGGAAAGAGTTTTAGAAAGCGGACACCTATCAAAATAGGCAATAGTGTGGTAAATTTCCTTCCCGTCCTGAATCCCTATTGACTTTATCAAAATTTTAAAGGAGTAAAATTATCCTACTGAAATAAAAACGTGTTTAATATTTCTGACACTGACTCCAGGAGAAGAGAAACAACATTGCCACTGGGGACTCAGATGGTCCCAGTGCCTAGGAGTGCCTATTTCCTTCATCGGCTGGTTCGCCAGCTTTGGCCTCTTTTGAGCAGAGACAATTTAGCAACTCTAGTAACTCACAGACTAGATTACTGCAATGCACTCTACATGGAAACTGCCCTTGAACAAGATTCAGAAATCATTCTGAAGTGCAGGAATCACATTAGTAGCTGGAGTTCCAGCAGAATTGGCCCTCTTGATAGTTCCATCACCTTCAGAAGTTTGGGGACTGGTGGTCCAGGATAAGTTGTTGTCTCTGGCAGCCCCTAAGCTGTGGATTTGCCTCTCCCCATCATTATGCAGTTTTTGTAGTACTGTATGTTTTATGCGCACTTGTGGTCTTGGACTCTAATTTGTTTTAAACTGATTTTAATATTGTATTTTAAAATTGTAACCTGCCCTAGAACTTCACTGTGATGGGCAGGCAAGAAATCTAATAAATAATGATAGCAATAATAAATATTCTCATTTCTTCTTCTTTTTTCTGGGTTCCCTAAAGTCACAGTATCCTTCATCTTGGACACTGCCACATAGTAAATTTCCTTGATCTTACTGCAGCCTTGCTTTATAACAAACACTTGGGTGATTTTTCTTTCCTCTTAAAAGAAAGAATCTGTTGTCTATAAAAATACTTTCATTCTAATAAGCCACAAAGTTAAAGAGTTCTGCATTCCTAGCACTTTGGGGTTGTACATCATTGTCTATTTTATCTTCCTGCGACAGTTAAATCTTCAAAAGTACCTGTAAAGTCTCAGGCAGCTGTCAGCCTCCTGTTGGTTTGCTACTAGTGGATGAGAGAGTCACATTCTTTCAAAGGATGCTTGGCTAGATTGCTAGTGACTTCTTTAGATCAAATGAATTACAACACCCAATAGGTTGAATATTGTGAGGAGCTGGAAAAAGAACCAGCACTGGGTTCACAGGGGTCAGAGATTTTAATCTTCCTTCCTTCCTTCGTGTTTTTTTAAAGAGGGGGTGGTCAGAAATACTGATTCCATCCCATTAAAAACCCAAGGGCCCTCAAATCCAACAAAGAAAACATGCTAAATTTCATTGAAATCAATGGGATCAAATGTAACTTAATTTTTTTTATTGTACTTCAAAATATAAATTGGAGTCCTAAGGGGGAAGGTATTACTAAAGAAAGTGTGACTTATTTCCAAATAAATATATTTAAGTGGCTTTGTCAAGTTTATTTATTTCCTGAAGACATCCTAAGTATGTAGTGCTGTTTCTATTACAGTAACCATACATAGATGGAACCAGGATTATATTACAGTTGAATTCATTATGTTTGTTTGTTTGTTGCCATAACTCAAGATTTGTCTTATACTACCATCTGATGTTTCTTTTTAAGACATCTTACTGCCAGTACTTCGCAAATTCATGAAAGCTTTCCCCAAACCCATTTTTCTGAGCCAGAATATATTTCAAGCTCAATATTGAGCTGGAGCTGATTTGGATTATTTATATCTATTTGGTTTGCAAAATTTGAGCGTTATTTGAATGTTCTGGTTTTGTTTCCTCACTGAACATTTCATAAACAAAAGGTTTACATAACGAAATAAGCAAAAAGTCCTTTCCCAGCCTCATTTATTTCAATCGCTTGGCTATCTGTCAACAAAGTGCATCTCTCATATCCTATGTGTGCTTAGAAAAACATCACCCCTATTTTTGATGTTTCTTGGTCTGTTTGGATAGCTGGGTTGTACTGTATTATAAATTTATTGAAAGCACAGGCCAATGAGTTGTGCACGTGCAGCGCTAACATACTGGTACAGATTCCTATTGGTTTACTTGCCAGTAAGAACTCGGCTATTGTCTTCAATGAAAAGCTTTGTGTAGTGTTGTTTTTTTTTCTCCTGACAAGAAAAAAAATAAAATAAACATCTATCCTATGCAATTAGACAAAGTAAAATTTTTCAGTGATTGCAACAAGAGCTCTATTGCTGCAGTTGACTTTTCTAAATTAGCGAAAAGTGTAAACAAATACTTTTGTACAACATTCTCTAAGCATCTAACAAACTTATGCTGTTCTCCGTTACCTTAACCTTTTGTCCATTCATACTTGTTATTGCCTGCTGTCGTCACCTCACACTATCTCTGATTAGAAAAGCTCTCTTACAGCTTCCTTTCTGGACTGCTCTATTGATCACCTGGCAGGGGGTGTTGAATGTGTGATCCAGATGGCCCCGTCTCCTTCACCTCCCATGACCTCCTGCCCAGGAGAATTACCTTGATTTTGCAGATAGGCTGTGGTCATGGTTTGGTATTGTAGTGCTGGATTGCTGATGCTTCTCTTTCTCCTGTTATCTGATCTAGGATATACTTAAATAAAACGGTCAGAATTCAGGATTAATATTCAGGATTTCTCTTTTTATCAGCAAGGATGTAGTATGGGAGTGATGAAATAAAAAGAAGTCTGGTGAAACCCAATCTGTTTGAGTTCTATAAATAAAATCTGTTTTAACACAATGTGCTGTATCAGACTCACCACCAGTTTTACAAGAGCAAGACTAGTGTTCATGTGCTTCCTTCTCACCTCTCTTTCTCTGGCCCAGCCATGAAGATCTAGAAGCATTTTTTTCATTTTAGAGTACCATCTGAACCCGGCAAACTGTGCTGAACCTTCCTTATAGTTTTTTGAAAAAAGCCAACTTCAAGCAATAGTTTTAAGATAGTTAAGCTTAGGCACCATTGGGAGACTGGACATAATGCTAAACTGTGGTTGATCTAAAGTGGGATTGGATGCTTCTGAACACTTTGTTGCAGTGCTGGAGGATGGGCAGGGAACACATGAGTCCAAAGCTTGCTGCAGTTTGCGGTCATAATGCTAAGCCATGGCTAACTTTACCATTGCATGCAAAACAGCTTCATGTTGGAAACTACCTATTCTTTTGTTGTTGTTGTTTAGTCGTTTAGTCGTGTCCGACTCTTCGTGACCCCATGGACCAGAGCACGCCAGGCACTCCTGTCTTCCACTGCCTCCCGCAGTTTGGTCAGGCTCATGTTGGTAGCTTCGAGAACACTGTCCAACCATCTTGTCCTCTGTCGTCCCCTTCTCCTTGTGCCCTCCATCTTTCCCAACATCAGGGTCTTTTCCAGGGAGTCTTCTCTTCTCATGAGGTGGCCAAAGTATTGGAGCCTCAGCTTCAGGATCTGTCCTTCCACTGAGCACTCAGGGCTGATTTCCTAAAAAATGGATAGCTTTGATCTTCTTGCAGTCCATGGGACTCTCAAGAGTCTCCTCCAGCACCATAATTCAAAAGCATCAATTCTTCGGCGATCAGCCTTCTTTATGGTCCAGCTCTCACTTCCATACATTACTACTGGGAAAACCATAGCTTTAACTATACAGACCTTTGTTGGCAAGGTGATGTCTCTGCTTTTTAAGATGCTGTCTAGGTTTGTCATTGCTTTTCTTGAGAAATATACAGAAATGGAAAAGCCACGGCTAACTAGATGCAGCTCATAGGCATTGCAAAGCCTACTTCTGTTAATTTAGGTTTATTGCTTATTTCACAACATATTTTGGTTTGTGAAAAATACAAACGCATCAATGATTGATCCTTTATGTTTGGATTAGGCAACATGGTGCCCTCCAGGTGATGTTGAATTACAACTTGAATAAGCCCTGGCCACTAGTCAGTGTGATGTGGGTCTGATAGGATTGCTCTGTTAGATATTTATTGCCATAATGTATATATTTTTTAATTGTTAAACAGATTTTAAGATAATCTGATGGGTGCTCATGATTCATTTTTATAAACCAATATAAGTGTAAAATTTACTATGTTAATACTGAGATTTAATTAAAAACCTAGTTTTTAAAAATCCAACAACAGACAATTGTTACAATTGGAATTTAAAAAATCTAGTTTTTAAAAAGTTAAATGAATTGTTTATGCACCTTGAAAGTAATATTTTAAATGGGCCTAAGAATGTAATTTCAAAGTGCTTTGAAAGCACTGAAATTAATGGTACTTACTTAAACATAGGGATTGAAATACGAAGGAATATTTTAAGCTCTTTGTAAAGCTCCTTTGTCAGACCATAACAAAGTAAGCTGCAGAAATATTCAACAACTGTGAAATAATGTTAACTTTTGCTTATGAAAACTGAATATAACTGGAACCAACATTTTTTTTACAAAATCTCCAGCTCTTATTGTCAGCATTGTGCATTCCTATGGCTGCGGTTGTTGTATCCTGTGCTACCACAACAGATTCTTATTATTCTGAAGCATCTCTGTGTACTTCATAAATTGCATGACTGAGCAATCACATTGTCTGCCTGTTTTTTTAAACTTAAATACTGCTCACCAGGGGGCTGGGGGTGGTTATAAATATCATAGCTCATGCAAAGTGGAGGTTTAAGTTTTCTCTCCCCAGCTTCTTTCTCTGTAAAATTTGCTCCCTGATGCAGTAAAAAAAAGTTATCATTGGTGTAAAATGGGACCCTAATGCTAATTGCTGCTTGGGAGGATGAATTTCATTTCAGTGCAGCTGCGGTAGGAATAAGATTGTGACCATCCTGAGCAACATGTAGCAGTGTCCAGAAAAAAACCCACAAAGACTTGCAGTTGATACATAAACACAAACACCACTTCCATCAGTCATAGCAGTATTTCATTAATCCACTAATTAATCCTGAGGGCTACGATTTAGATGTAAAAGCTAAAATTGTCTGTTGTATGGGGTCCTCAGCTAAGCAACAAAAGAATGAGGACACATCAACTGTACATGATGGATGATCCAAGGCAGGTCAAAGCAGGAATAACATTTTGTTATCAGATTCCAGTGTTGCCTTCTACTGACAGTTGATTGTATCCTAACTGTCACATTCATTGAATGGGGAATTCTCACCTTCATCTTTCCCGCGCAGCTCCTCAGAATTTGGGGGTTGGGAGACCCTTTGGAATTCTGTAGGATATTGTGTAAGGGGACTGCAGTGGAGTGGGTTGTTGGTTGAGATGGTCTCTCCTCATGTGAGCCATATTCTTCAAAAGCTACAAATGCTAAGGTTACAAAGGACATTGAGAACAGTGTTCCTATCAGCCCTAAAGCCACCCCATTAAATCAAAGCTCTTCTCTGTAAACAAAGAATGAAAGGGGGGGATCTCAGCACTGGCCTGTCAGCAGTCATCTGCTTATGAATCTTTCCAAACTTTCCCCTTGAAATGCAAAAAGCCTCAGAACATTAAAATGTCAACTGGATTAATTAAATGTTTGAGTCCCAACAGCTCCTGCAGTGTCCAAAGGATGACAGCATGGATTAGTGACATCAAGGGTCACAAGAGATAGTGTCACGTTTCAAACAGATGTGAAATGGGTAAATCGGAGCACTTGGGACAGCTTTCGGGCTTTGTTAAAAAATATTTGCTCAAATCCTTTTATTCAGAGTTAATGAGCTAAGGCAGGGTGATGGGATAGTGGGAAAAGAGAGAGGCAATCACATTTTACAAGTGCACTACTGTTCCCCCACACTTGATTCTTCAGGTGACTTTATTCCTAACAGTGTTAAAGCATACATAGCTAATCTACTAAGACCCATAAAGTAGTATCACACACTGCTTCAAATGTATGGTGTGGGTGTAAAGATGGAGTGTTCATGATATGGCTCCACATCATAAGATGGCTGTGGCCTGGTTCAAAGATTCTGGAAATCAGACTAACGGTTTAGTAACGCTGCCAAAGTATGAGGGGAACTACTGAAGCATGGTCATTCTAGACAAGAA
Source organism: Lacerta agilis (assembly GCF_009819535.1). NCBI lineage: Eukaryota > Metazoa > Chordata > Lepidosauria > Squamata > Lacertidae > Lacerta > Lacerta agilis. The sequence continues at coordinate 46,847,778 of NC_046320.1, forward strand.
TACCATGATCAGAGGGACCAACATCCATCCAAACGTTCCTGTGAAGAGAGAGAATTCAACCTTGCTCTGTCATATGCCAAGACAGTTTTATTTCTGAAACCCAGTGGCTGCCAAAATCAGTTAAATGTGTGGCACTGAAAATCAATGGGATCAATTGTGTAATCAGGGTAGCTCCTTTTGATGAACCTTTTAAAGAACAGTTGTATCACAGCACTATACAACTTCCTTTTGCTTTTGAAAATGTGGGGTGAAAGTTCTGTAATATTATCAGCCATGCATGAAAGTGAAATATTGTATGTTTTGCATTTCGTTGTTTGTTTTGCATGATAGCCCTGATTTTTGCAAGGAGGACGGAAAACGGTAGGCTATGACCCACTGAAGGCATCTAACTAGAAGTTGTGCAGCAGGAGTCACAGCAGGAGCAATCCAGTGGATCTGCTTTTAGTTAAATAAGATACATGAATAGAATGGGTTGAGGTAATTAAATTGGATGGTGACACCCAGATGGCTCTAATGATGAACAGCTGTGAGGTCAGGAAAACATACTGTACTTTTGAATACAATTAATGACTATCCATAAAAATGGCCATAAAGTGACCATTATAGAAGGCCCCCCCCCCTCCCGCAGTCAGCACTGTTGTCACCAGGAGTACGGGGGGTGGATTGTCATATTCATATCTTGTTAAGACAACATCAAGCAGCTGTACTTTGATGTTGCCCTGCTTGATGCAGAACTTAGTGTTCTTTTGTTCTTAAGTGCGCAGTCACTTTAAAGCATAGATGCCCCAGCCTTTCTGGCCTCCTTCACACACAGAAACAGTGTCATGGGAATAGTTTCAGTGTGGCACAGTTGCTCATTGCAGGGCTGTGTGTGTGTGTGTGTGTGTGTGTGTGTCTATTATAACCATACGGACTGTGCCAATTGTGTGGATCTTTCCCATGCAATCAGTAGCCTACTGGGAACGAGGCCCTCATTTGTATGAAGTGAACATTAACATTTGACCACAGAAATATGCCTTTGACAGACATACACGCTGTGCTTCTTTGATCTTCTAAGACAGTACGTTCTTTTTCCTGGGCCACAATTTTTTTAGACCCAGGTCATGGTTTGAAGGCACACATTGCAGCACCATTTCTGATGCGAAGCATGTCTGGATCTGGTCATTGCCTGGATAGGAGAACACTGGTAAACCCTGCTTTGAGGAATATCATCTGAAAATCCTGTCTGTGCTGTTTTGAACTCAGTGGCAGAAAAGTGTGATATAAGTAATAGTAATAATTCTTTTTAAAATCTGGTGTTTACCTTATTTTCAGGTGAGCGTCCGTACCAGTGTCCTTACTGTGACAAAGCTTTCAGCAAGAATGATGGGTTAAAAATGCACATTCGCACCCACACAAGGGTAAGTATGGCTCTGTTACCTTGTGTTATAGCTGTTTGTTTGACAACCTAAAGTGGACCATGGAAATAAAAATATATTGTGTAGTAGGAAATCTTTTCCTCAATAAAAAGGCAAATTTCAAAAGGAAACATTGCAGCAAGATGTATATTCATAAAACTTTTCAACTTGAATGTCAGAATCCTTATCAGATTCTGTGGAATTGCAAAGTCGTTTTTCTATCTGCGTTGTATGATTACGTATTTCGTGGTAAAGGGTGGTGTGGCAAACTTTTTGTTGCATAACAAACCTTCGTATTTAATCCAAATACCCTTGTATTTCTAAAACAGAAAACAGAGCATTTCCACAGTCATTTAACTCAAGCCATGTGTGGCATGATGGTTTAAATAAGTTTGAGACATCATGACTGATGGTCAGATAAGAAGATGAAATGTCACGTACCTCATTGCCTGTGACAAACAACACTATTGGAAATCCCTGCAGCCATGCTAAGTGTGATTTGCAAATCCAGAAAGCAGAGACAAAAAGTCTGTTTGAACCCTCCAAGTTTAGTCCCGTCATGTTGTTTACACACTCTGTTTCTAAAATCTGAAAGTCTTTCTTGTTTATAATCCACTGAGATTTTATGTAACTTCTTGCCAGTTTATGGATCTTTCATTGCAAAATAATAGGAGCTTGCAAGGAGTTTTCAGTGATGCAAATAAACCACCTCCACTTCACACCAAGCAAGAACACAACATAGAGTCTGCTCTTTGAGTATCTGAGTGAATAGATGAATATTTGACGTGTTTATCATAAGATAATTGATCCTGGCTTTGTATAAGATAAAACCTTGCTTTAGCTGCCGTGATACACTGTACTTAAATGACTGGAGAAGAGCAAAGTGAGGGCAAGCTCCTCTCTGGGGCTACCATATTTATGCAGTCCCAGTAAGCCACAGTTCATTGTACCATGAGACCTATGAAGGATGGGATTCTGAGCATCTTTTTTCCCTTTTAAAGCCTAAAAGATATATGCACATGGATAATATGTTTTCCATGGTTGCTTTTCATACATGGACACACTAAAGAAATGTAAATTATTTTGAAATGTTCACTATATCAGCATACCACACTGTTCCTTGGTTTTAGTCAGTGGTCGTATTCACACCAAATGTGTAAAACACACTCACACCCCTTTAAAAGTAATGGCTTCCCATGAGGTATCCTGGGAACTGTAGTTTATTAAGGTAGATGGGAACTGTAGCTCTGTGAGGGATCTCCTGATATCTCTGAGCATCCTTAACAAATTACACCCCCCCCCAAGTTTACTTGATTAATATGGTATACTTTTTACTGTCATGACTGTTGAAGTGGTTTAAGAGTGCTTTAAATGTATGGTATAGACTAGTCTCTCTCTCACCCATCTCCCCAGCTAATAAGCAGCATTGTGGGGGATTCATCAGCATCATAGCAGAAAACACCTCCCCTCCCCATGTATTATGATCCTGATGAAAATTCCCACCTGCTTTTAATTCTTTTTTAAAATGGATAGTCTTTATAATGACACACCTAGCATCATGTCTAGTTTGGCCCAGAGTCAGACTATTGGTCTATCTAGTTCAGGCAGAGCACTAAGCCTTCATAGTCGTGGTCTTTTAAACTGAGATTTGGGGGTCTGAGCTTGGAGCCTTCTAGATACAATGCATGTGCTCTACCAGTGATCCAAGTTCTAGGTTTCCTGAGAATGTTGCAATAGTTTCCATATCCAACGACTACAGAATCTGACAGCATCTGATGTTTTGACCGATTGCTCTTTAGTTATGGTTGTTATCTTTAATGTTTAATGATATCCTTTAAAACTTTAAGCAAAAGCACATGAAGTCTATAGAACTGGGGTGTTCATTTCCCCCCTTTTAAGTTTGGAAATTTAAACAAGATTATGAATTATTACTAATTGAACATCCGTTTTACTGCTCCAAGGAAAAGTTTTAAACCTGCCTTTTATTTTAATGCTTAGATGCATGCTCTCCAGATTAAAATTCTCAGCATTTAAAGAAAAGAAGCAAAGTGGTGCCTCCCGAACTCCTCATTTTTACTTTCAAAGGGAGGGAGCTAGTCTGAACATAAACTTTTCTTCATTTGTAATCACAGGCTTATTAATACATTTTAACTTAATTTCTCTTCATGTAGCTAAGAAATTATTAACATGCAAATAGAAATTAAAAATGCTTAGGGTGCAAGTAAGGCCCATTGAATTCTGTGAGACCTGTTTCTGAGCTCATGTGCCTAGGATTGTGCTGCTAAAGTTTAAAATATAATCACATGTTTATTGGTCGCCCCACAAGCCAAATGCAGCAAAACAATGCAGAAGTTATTGGCTGCAATTTACTTGACAGTGGGCTTGGTTGTATGCTGATAGTTGTCACCATCTTTAAATTTGCTAAAGATGGTTATTTATATACAATATATAAACTATGATTTTTTTTTTTTAATTTGCTTATCTGGTTGCTGAAATGTTGGCACATTTCAATTTCTTCCACATTTCAACTGTTTTGCTGGAATTCCCATCCCAACCCTGGATTTGAATGTGCAAGACCTCTTCATGGCCAAGCAGGAGTAGAATAAGGGAGGCTCAGCTTTGCTTAGGCTGATTTTCATCACACTAGCTATGGTTTAGCATGGTGTCCGAACTTCATGCTGCTTTTACTGTCTCTTGCTTTCATTGAAGTTAATGAGGCTAACATTCAGCAGTCTAGGCTTGAGCACGTGATTGCTAGATCAGTTATTACATCTTCGTAGAAAAGACGTTTCCACAGTTCTTGACTGGAAGCACAATAAGGGCTTTTTAGGGATGCAGGTGGCGCTGTGGTATAAACCACAGACCCTAGGGCTTGCCGATCAGAATGTCGGCGGTTTGAATCCCCACGACGGGGTGAACTCCCATTGCTTGGTCCTTGCTCCTGCCAACCTAGCAGTTCAAAAGCACACCAAGTGCAAGTAGATAAATAAGTACCGCTCCGGTGGGAAGGTAAACAGCATTTCCATGCACTGCTCTTGTTCACCAGAAGCGGCTTAGTCATGCTGGCCACATGACCCAGAAGCTGTCTGCGGACAAATGCTGGCTCCCTCGGCCAGTAAAGCGAGATGAGCGCCACAACCCCAGAGTTGTCCGTGACTGGACCTAATGGTCAGGGGTCCCTTTACCTTTACCTAGGGCTTATTTGGAACTTTCACAAAGCTCTGAGCTTCAGATGTTGAGTAGTTAATAGCATATAGGTGAGTTTTTATTGTCAGCTCTAGGATGCAGCAAGCTACTCTTAGAACCTGGATGCGTAGTGGTTTAAATGCAAAAATGCCAGCTCAGCCTGTGGATTGCATATGATCTCTTGCAGAATCCCACATTGTTCTGCTTTGGGATATTCTCTCAGTTCATTCAGGTCAATGAATGGCTAAAAGCAGGAGATCAGAAGAATAAAATGAACAGAGTATGTAAAACAATGTCAAGAAATACTTCAAACATATTAAATACTATGAGCCGATGTATACATCCACATGCATGGTTGCCATGCAGAGTTGTGCACCATTGCTTTTGGGATTTGAATCTGGTGTGGAATGTACATGGGCATCACTTCCCCATGGGTACTGGATCTGTTTCTGGCCAAAGATTCATAATGGCACCAGCCTGGAAATGTGTGTTTATAGGAATTGGGGAGCCTGTGAATATCTACTCATCTAGAGATAATACTTTGTACAAATTTGCGATTATTATATGGAGGGGCCCAAATTGGTGGCTTCAGTAACATGTCGACTGCACACTATGCTGTCGTTCAGTGTTTGATTAATGGTTTCATTTACTATAGGCTTAACCTGCTGGAATGAAACGGGATGTGTTAGCAGCATTATTGTTTTCGTCACAGAAATGTAACAAAACAAAATGTAATTCAGAATAAGTAAAGGACTGAATTAGATTGCTAACTGAATGCTGAATAATGTTGTTGCTATTCTAAAAAGATACATAATTCTTGTTACCCTTTGGCATGTTCAGAGAAAATCTTCCAGTCTCTTGTTGACTTAAGGACATTGGCCACAATCCAGCATAATTATGTATTCTGAACTTCCTTTGAAATCAGTAGAATTTAAGAACGCTTACCTGTGTACTAGATTGCAGCCATGGCTTTTACTACCCACAGCTTTTACTACTGCTGTGGGTTTGTATTTGACATATTTTTGGGGTCTAGCTTTATAGGTTAGAGGTTTCTCTCTACTGAAGATGAATAATCACCAGATTTTCCAGTAGAGGGAAATGCATTTTAGAAGTTTGCTGCTAAGAATGGAACAAAATATCTCTAGGCCCCTCCTGTCTAAACCAATTTCCAATAAATCCTAGGGTTCATTAAGATTTCAGGTTTATTTTCTCACAAATCTATTGTAGTTCCACAAAAAATTTTTTACACGTCACTGTTATGCTTCTATGGAAAACTGAAAAGCAATGGATCTGGTTGGCAGTCCTCAAGGTCCTTGCCTACAGCTTGACATCACCAGGATTTCTGAAGGGCTATGTGGTTTATGGAGTGGGAGATTCACCTAGCAATAAAATAACTCCCCACCCCCATTTTTATTCACTTTTTTTTAAAGGCTACGTTACGGCTTTGGAGCATTGGTCTGCTACCACAACTGTTACACAAATAATTTCTTTAAATTGCAATCCAAAAGGAAGGACTTTTCCCACTCTGCCTCATTTCATGAAGTCCATAGTCGGTTTCCAGACCAAAGAGGGTTGTAAGAATTTCATAGGTTCTTGTTTCTTTTTTGGTTGGTGGCCTGCCTAACTCCATGGCAGTTTGCTGTTAACTGTGCTCTTGTGGGTAGACCAACCATGCAATGTGTGGATGCTGATGTTATTACTCTGCTGTATACATGGGCTGTATTACATTGGCTGCCAATGGAGTTTTATTCCCCAAACTAAAAGCAAAAGGCAGCTATTATTTACAGGAACTCTGTGAGGAAAGTGCATGATTTTTTTTTAACCTTGGAAAGCATTAGCATAATTCCAAAATTTCATCTGGGATTTGTCATTTTTGACCACACGTATATGTGAACTTTTTCCTATCACACAGTCCCATCAAGCACCTTGAGCCCATATTATGACTAGTCAGATTTTTGGAAAAAGTGAAATATTAAAGCATTTGTGTTTGGGGGGGGGATTATTAGAAACCAGTTGTTTCTTCTTTTAATAAGAAGTGCTGGCTTTGAAATTTTAGGTTGCAAAATGTTATGCTCTAGGGTTGGTATCCATATTGGAAAGTGGCTTCTGATTTTCCTGTGTCTGGACAGTGCCATTGCCTACCACAATTGAGGACTTACTCCTCAAGGGCTAAGGCTGTGCTAGACACCTGGGCTTGACACCGGACTTTCTATGTGGTATCTTATAATTTTCAGTCATGACAGCCATCTGCAATCTGCATTCTGAACTGGTATAGACCAGATAGAGGTTTACCACTTCACTTGTGAAAACTTGGCCTTAGTTTTCTGCATGCAGGAAGATTTTCATGTGGGGATACTTACAAACAAGCTTATGCATTCTGAGGTGCTGGTATGATATCTTGAGAGGATGGTACTGCGTGCCTGTATGAACATTTTAGCCGTCTTGGAGCAAGCCCAAGCAAACAACTTTTATTTCTGCAAACCTCTCCTCTTCTAAAGAAAATGTTCCACTAAACAAAAGCAAGGACTGTAGCTAAATAATAACAACCCTCCAAGTTTCTATTACAAGTAACTGATACTTCAGGCACCAAGAGAACATTAACAATGTGGAAAAAGATGTCGCCTGGCAAGTTCTCCACACTAGTAAATCTATACAAAACATAAAGATAAAAACTATAGCAACAATTTGGGAAGAGAATTAAAGCCATTAGGAAGGACAATGGGGACACCGAAGACATTAAAAGAAAGATGAAAAGATCTAAAAGCACAGAAAAAGAAAGGGAGGGATGGCTTAACTGTCAACAAACAGAAGGTCATCTGGAAGATAATAAAAAACGGATTTCACAGGCACTGAATGGCTGCTAGGACTGTAAATTCCAACTGTTTATGGAGCATCTATCAGATTATAGAAGCAACTACTTCCACTCACCAAAGTAAAATAATGTCATGTGTTTGCGTTTATTGATGACAGGAATATAAAAATGGGTTGTGGGTATGGATCATTGTCACTGTTGCTAAGTAGCTTAGTAAATATAAAATATGCCAATCATAAATCAAACCATATGTAATAAAGGAAATTCTATAACCTGTCTCTTTTATGTGAACCAACACATTGAAAACACATCTCTTGGCCATATATTAAAACTTTAGGTTTCAAAAATTATCTTGCCACCAGTCTTTCTTTCTTCGCTCCTTCCTTGAACCATACTCCATCCCTATCCAACCACATAATGTACATTCACTGAAAGATGTGTGAACCAGCCCTATGTAGGAAAGGGTAAAGAAATGACAAGCTTATTTCATACTAGGTTATGGGAGACTTAAGGGGCAGCCTTCTTTCACAAATTGCAGCCATGGGTTGGGCTGAGGTTACATTAGAAAGATATCTGGAGAGAAGCCAGGTAGATTTTTGGTCCTCTCAGCTTGCCAGATGAGTTGAGTAGCACTAGAAAAAAATCTCATTACACTGTGATAGGTTCCTTTTCCTTTGTGGCCGCTCTGTCTGTTTGCCCTGCTACCAGTGAAGTTGCCAGCTACTGCAGTTGAAGCAGCGTCTCTGACAGAAATAGGTTTAAGTACATTAAACTCAGAAAACAAGACAATGAAAATGCTTGCTCCTGATGGCCTCAGCCCAGATAATTGTTTTCCTGGAATGGAGTGTTTTTTTCTCAGAATTTTTTTTTAAAAGGGTTTCCTCCTTCAAATGTCCTCTTCTTATGAGTCACTTTCAGAGTTGGAGTGAGACATTCACCCAGAGTGGACGAGACAGCATCTTCAAATCACAGTGCAGGCAAACGATAAACAAAACATTTGTAAGGCATGATCAGTAATCCCATAGCTGTGATTGTTCTGTATACTTATCTGCATTTCTTTGCATCTCAGATATGGAACTGCTTACTACACTTTATTTTGAGCTTTTTACTGAGCAGCACATGCAGATAATAAAATGGATTTTCAGAGGGCTTACACCAAATGTGGTTTGCATTAACTACAATACAAAACAAATTAAGGCTATGTTGGTGATGCCTGTTTTTCATATGCCTGAGACATATACTTCTGTAAAAATTACAGGGGCCTGTCTGTGGAATATTTACTCAATCTGTAGTCAGGGAGGGGAAAAAATCCTGTTGACGCAAAAGCCTGAAGACAGGACCCGCAAGATTCTTTTCTAAATATCTTGTTTGCTAGGAAATAGACCTATTCTGATGTATTATTTTTTTTTAAAAAAAATGCTGGTTACCCAAAGTAAAATAAATATTAAAAAGCCACAAAAGTGGATAAACATTTCTCTGAAAGGAAAAACTTACACAAAAGAGCTCCATCATCAGGAGTATGTTGAGACTACATTGAGGAGTTCTTATTCAGAGGGGTCATTTCATCATGCATTTGGTGAGTTTAAAACTAACACTGAAGTATTTTAGAAATATTAATATTATTTATATAGTTGATGTGTGGGGATGGGAGGGGTTCTTGACAGGAATATCTGTCCAGCATTGTCAGTTAAACTGAAGAACACGTCCACAGCCTCTCAATTTCTTTCCATATCGTATGCACAGATAACTACTTTTAATTGTATGATTCTGGAAAACGCTAGCACTTGTGGTCATTGGTATTATGGTTGACAGAATTAAAATGGCTTCAATCAAAATGCTTCTTTTGAAAATGGGTTGTAAATCAAGCTTTCTGAGACATTGTGTTTTTTAGTTATTCATATTAAAAGTTATGGAAAAACAGACACACCTACTTCCCTGAAAAACACTGGTTATGAAAGACAGAGAAAGATTCCTAATTGTTAAAGTGGAAGACAGCTCATATTGCTGCTGAAATATTTTGAGGGGGTATTCAGTAAATTTTTGTTACAAAAATGTAGATAGCCCCAAAATGGAAGGAGTGAGAGATAAGGGCTGCAATCATATACCTACTTATCCTAGAGTAAGCACCATTGAGCTCAATTTATAGTGAGTGTAGCGTTGTACTGTACCTGTTGGATTTTATTGAAATGGTATAAATTTTAAGATTTAGGCAAGGAGGAAAGCTGAAGATGGAGACATGGAACTTAACAGGTTTCTTTGAAGTTGTTACAATAGCTAAATAACTGGATGGAATTGTTTTTAGGTGTGATTTTGCATTTGTAATTTTGTCTCGATGATGACGAATGATAATTGTAGGAACAGTTACACTGGATTGTATAGATTTCATAGTTTGATAAACAAATGATATGATGAGAGAGGGCATGGCCAGGCTTCCAGTGCAGTACAAGGTGGCAGTCTAGAGCTTTCCCACCAGCTATGAAGACTCATTTTGCTGGTGTCTGCACTGAACCTTGTCTCATGAAACTAATACAAAGCCCTCTCACCATCCAGTATGGAATGCTTTCCTGTTAATAGCCTGCTCTCTACACCTAGTCACTTTTAATTCCTTCTCTTGCTCACTGTGTTACAGGAAAAGCCTTATCAGTGCTCCGAGTGCAACAAAGCCTTCAGTCAGAAACGAGGCCTAGACGAGCACATGAGAACCCACACAGGGGAGAAGCCTTTCCAGTGTGACGTGAGTTGGGTTTCCTTTTGGTCTATTTGCGTTTAATCCAAAGATAAACCCCAAAGGGTGCAACCATACCCACGCCAACAGCAGCGGTCAGTGGGGTGGCACAGGTAGGGAGGCATTTCTCACCTGGCTTCCCAAGGCCAAGTGCCATTGCCAGCTTCAGATCGGGGAAGGGGCAAGGTGTGGGAGCTGAGGGCATTTCAGATGCAGCAGAGCCAGTTCCATGCACCTGCCACCCCACTCACCTCATGTTGCGCTCCTCATGCCTCTTTCCTCGGTAATTGGCAGCGACCCTCAGTGTTGGGAAGCCAGGTGAGCAGCTCTGCCTGTACTTTCCACCGACTGCTGCTGCACACTTACCTGTGAGTAAGTCTAACTGAATGGGACTTACTTGTGAATAAATGTATGTTCAAGAAACATTTGCATACAAGGTTCTCAGTCTTTCTCAATCTTTGATTAATTAAAGATGGAGTAGCTAGTGAAATTTCACTCAGACAAATATTATTATTATTATTATTATTATTATTATTATTATCATCATCTTTGCTTTTTGTTGCTTGCTTTGCTAAGGACATCCTAGTATGTTTACTGATTGTATGGTGTACATAGAATCACAGAGTTGGAGGGGACTAAAAGGATCATTTACCGTGTTTCTCCTAAAATAAGACACCGTCTTATATTTTTTTTGCTCAAAAAAACACAGTATGGCTTATTTTCAGGGGATGTCTTATTTTAACCATGTCGCATCGGTACGCTGCATAGCCACGCCTCCCCAGGCTGTTTTAATGGGAGGTACCACGTCACTATGGCTTATTTTCGGGGTATGGCTTATTTTTGGGGAACGGCTTATATTTCACAAATGCATAGAAATCCTGCTATGGCTTATTTTATGGCTATGTCTTATTTTAGGAGAAACAGGGTAAGCAAAGCAGGAATCTTTTGCCCACCGTGGGGCTTCAACCCACAGCCCTCATGCTCTACCGACTGAGCTATCCACATCATTTAAGAATTGTTTTTGCACCATAGCAATTCCTCTGTTTTGTTCTTTTGCGTCTGTTCTTTTGACAGTTTAGACTTGGTGGTTAACTCGTCTGGGATTATAATTTATTTTATTGCAGTTGCTGCAATACATATTAACAGGATAACCCTATGGTTATCCATTAACAAGAAACTCCATTGAGTTCTGTGGGACTTACTCCTAGGCAAAAGTATGCAAAATAAGCAACATTGTGCTGTATAGAGCTTACACCCGAGTAAAGAACAAAGTAGATGATATATGAGATACATAAATACATACGGCTTTTTAAACATTTAAATGCCAACCTAGGTAAAGGACCCCTGGACGGTTAAGTCCCGTCAAAGGCAATTATGGGGTCGTGGAGCAAATCTTGCTTTCCGGTCGAGGGAGCAGGCATTTGTCCACAGACAGCTTTCCAGGTCATCATTACTAAACCGCTTCTGGTGCAACGGAACGCAGTTTACCTTCCCGCCACAGCGGTACCAACCTTGAGGCCTCCTAGTTCAACCTGGCACGCTAACCCTTTCATCCCACACTAAGGTTCTGTTCAAAATTGCCACCCCGGAAGCTGGTATTCCCACTGCCACTGGAAGCTGCTATTGGTGTCTGATCTCCTTCTTGTTGACATTGCTCTTCAATTATATTTAAAAACACATCGATACCTGAAATGCAGTCATGCATTTCTCATAATGTCCAGTTTGGTCCTTTAAGTAAGTAGGACTGCAAGCTTTAGTTTCGAAACTGCTTGCGATGCCTGTGTCATTTTCCCCATAGCAATTTTTCCTAATGTTAGTGTCCATAATTACATGTGTAGACTCCATGCACACATCAAGAATGTCTATTTAGGGAAATGTTTCTGAGACCACATCTTTTTTTGTTTGACCCTGTTTCCTTCTGGTTAGGGAAGTGATATCAGCTAGAGGAAATTACTGCCAAGTTTATGGCTCTTAAAATACCTAGTAAAAATGCTTGGTTTCATTAGAAAAGTTAGCATAAAAAATTAGGATAGTGGCTTTTCATTTTTGGACATTCCTTTTTTCCCTTTGAGTAATTGTCTAAAGCAGCGGTAGGCAACCTAAGGCCCGGGGGCCGGATGCGGCCCAATCGCCTTCTCAATCTGGCCCACAGATGGTCTGGGAATCAGCGTGTTTTTACATGAGTAGAATGTGTTCTTTTATTTAAAATGCATCTCTGGGTTATTTGTGGGGCATAGGAATTCGTTCATCCCCCCAAATATATATATATATATAGTCTGGCCCCCCACATGGTCTGAGGGACAGTGGACCAGCCCACCGCTGAAAAAGGTTGCTGACCCCTGGTCTAAAGGGATAAGGAATTGTTAAAGTACCATTCTCTGGAGTTTAATTCTACTAGGTTCTTAATCAAATTATGATTATCTAGCACCATAAAATATGGCACTTTTAAAAGATGCCTAAACACATAGGGGGAAGCAGTACCTGTACCAGTCTGAGAAGAAGACATTCATTTTTTCTCTGTAATAAATTCCATTTGTGTTAATATGAGTTTTATCTAGAATTTTGGCTAGAAAGGATATGTGCCTGCATGCCAGTTTTATTCAAGATCCTGCCTAGATCATTTGATTACATGCTTTCTTGACAAGGATTTCATGCTCAGATGAGCAAGGAGAACTTAGAACAGGGACAGACTGCATACTCTCAAGCATTTCATAGGCATGCTTTTGTGTACTGCTGACATCTCCACTTTCACATTGTGGCTGAAATCCTATGCACAACTGGCTGGGAATAAATCTCATTGAACACAATGGGACTTACTTCTGAGTGAATATGCATAGTATTGCACCGTAAGGATCATGGCCAGTGCATCATTTACTCACCTACTATTACACATTACTGCTGAAGTATCTTCTCCATCTACTGTATAGTGCAATCATTTATCTTTCAACAGCTTGCTATCCACAGGACATACCCTGTCCTCAATATGGACCTCACAAACTAAAGTATTTCTGTACTTGCATGCTCACCAGTGAAAGCATATATCTTCTCAACCCACAGAATCATATGAGTTGGAAAAGGCCTCAAAGTCATCTAGATCAACCCTTTGCAGATGCATGAAATCTGCTGTTAAGGCATTTCTGATAGTTGACCATCAGCCTCTGTCACTAAAGGAGAGTTCCCCAGCTTCCTAGGCAGGCTGATCCAGCTCATACCGTTAAATAGCTTGTAACTTCAAAAAGTGCTTCCTAACTTTAGTTGAAATCCCCTTTCTTGTCATTTGGACCAGTGCTCTTCAACTTTGAGTCCCCACATGTTGTTGGACTACAACTCACTTCATCCTTGACCATTGGCTAAGTTGTTTGGGGATGATGTGAGCTGTAGACTAGCAACATCTGGAGACCCAAGGTTGAACAATGCTGATTTGGACCTACTACTTTGGATCACATGCCAACACACTGACCACTGGCTTTTGGCCAAGACACTGGGTGACCTCACAGACAAGCAGCTCAAGCCTAGGGTGATCAAATTTGCTCCATCTGCTAAGTGTCAACCAAATATTTGAAGATGGTTATCAGGTGACCGAATATTTGAAGATGGTTATTGGGTGGCGCTGTGGGTTAAACCACAGAGCCTAGGGCTTGCTGATCAGAAGGTCGGCGGTTTGAATCCCCGTGATGGGGTGAGCGCCCGTTGCTCGGTCCCAGCTCCTGCCCACCTAGCAGTTTGAAAGCACATCAAAGTGCAAGTAGATAAATACTTCCCGGCGGGAAGGTAAACGGCATTTCCGTGCACTGCTCTGGTTCGGCAGAAGCGGCTTAGTCATGCTGGCCACACGTCCCGGGAGCTGTATGCCGGCGCCCTCGGCCTATAGAGCGAGATGAGCGCCACAACTCCCAGAGTCATCTGCAACTGGACCTAATGGTCAGGCGTCCCTTTACCTATCAGGTGACCTCTTAATTGTCTCTTCTCCATGCATGGCATACATACCTCCTTCAACTTTTCCTCATAGTCTCCAGGTCCCTCACCATCTTTGTTGCCATTCTCTGGACATGTTCTCATTCCACATTCAGATATTTAGCTCTTAGAGGCCCAGTGAGATTATTATTAACTTTTTTTTCTATTTCCACTGATTTGTAAGAGAATCTGAAAGGTTCACTGAACTCTAGCAACTAGCATAATTCTGTGAGAAACAGACACCATGGGTAACACGAGGCGTTTCTGTTGTTAATATTAATTCAGCAATTAGCATTGAGAAATGCCTTTAGTGACAAAGATTTAAATGAGCTCAGGTTTCGCTTATTGCAGTAAAACACTTTTATGTGCCTCAGGAGAATTCTGCAGTAACAAAGCACCGAGACTCCAGTGCATTAGGAAAAAGATCCTTTTAAAATGTAAATATTCCTTTCCTTCCATAATTAGAATTAAATGTAGGGGCAATTCTTTCCCACTCTGCTTTTCTCCATTCTCATCCAAATGCAGTGTGTGGAGACTGTGTGTGCTTTGTTTTTTTTGTTTTGTCCCCGCCCCTTTTTTTCATACTAGCTTCTATAATGTCTACCCAGATTTAAAAATTGGTTGCGTTCAGAATAATGCAAAACCATGATTTGGAAAGCCTAACCAGGCGTTGGCATTATGTTTGAACCAAAGCTGATTTGCAAACCACAGCCTGAATTCATCATGGACAAACCACTGCTAGGGCCATTGCTGTGCCTAAAAAGGTTGTTGCACCATGCAGATGGTACTGAATTTATGAATAGATCATAGCTGAAACAGAGGAACACCAAAGTTTACTCAAACACATTCAAATTAATGAACCTTGTTGTTGTTCAGTCGTTCAGTCGTGTCCGACTCTTCGTGACCCCATGGACCAGAGCACGCCAGGCACGCCTATCCTTCACTGCCTCTCGCAGTTTGGCCAAACTCATGTTAGTAGCTTCGAGAACACTGTCCAACCATCTCATCCTCTGTCGTCCCCTTCTCCTTGTGCCCTCCATCTTTCCCAACATCAGGGTCTTTTCTAGGGAGTCTTCTCTTCTCATGAGGTGGCCAAAGTACTGGAGCCTCAACTTCAGGATCTGTCCTTCTAGTGAGCACTCACCTTCTAGTGAACCTTAGGTAGCCATATTTGTTAATTTTCAGTGGGTCTGCTCTGAGTATGACTGATTTTGAATACAACCCTAGGCCTGGAAGCTCAATTCATGGTCTGGATTCTGAACTATGGTCTGCAAAGATCATGATTTGGCATGATGGCTCACTTGAACTATTGCAACATTTTTGCCCTGTGCACACTTACCTACAAATAAAAGCCATTGAACTCAGCAGGACTTCGCTCTGTGCAAGCCTGTATAAGATTGCACGGTCAAAACAGCAGTAGCAAGAAAAGTGTCCTGTGTGTGTATAATCCTAATGTTAGCTGGAATATTGTACGGTATGTTTAAATGTAATATGTTTTATGATCATGGATTTTGTGACTTCAGATTGCACAACTCGTTGAACATTTGTGTGTTCGAACAGGATAAATTTATGAATTGCAGGTTTTTATTAGAGTATTTGAAAAGCAGATCATAAAAAATCACCAACAAAATGCATAATAAAAGTTTGCAGGGGTATGGGTGAAGATCTCATTGAAATTTCAATAGCTGTTCCATATTTTGTTTGGTTTGCAAGAAGTTTTCAAAATCCTGAACATTACCACTGTTGTATTTAACAGTCTGTAACAGTTGACACCTGATGGATAGTTTTTCATAAATTTTTTACTCAGAGTAGACCAACTGAAATTAACAGACCTAACTTGGTCATGTTCATTAATTTCAGTGAGACTACTCTGAGTAAAACTTTGTTCAATACTGCTCAGTTTTTTTTAATTTAAAAAACCTGGTATAAAAATAGGTTTGTTCCAATAAAAGTTGTGTGTATGACTGAGCAAATAGTAGCTTTTTGCTTGAAAATATTTGATTCTTAAAGGACTCAACACACATAGGCTTCATTTAGAGTGCTTTAAGAATCAAAATGTGCGCCAGCCCCTTTGGTAATATAACAGACCTTGCACTGCCCACAGGGATGCCACTGAAAAAGGCATCCCTGTGATGAATTTTCTGCTTGCACCAGCTGCTGTAGCATACAACATGCCTTAGAGGCAGGATAATCTATTACTGCCACACATGGAACATTTCCACATCTTGGCATAGCTGCCAAGAATGTCCTGTGGGCCATGTAGATATGATAGCAGCAATCTATGAGGTAAGCTATTCTAGGTATTACTTAGTGATAGGTGTTTTAGTAGAATTCACCCAGGGTTGCTGTTTTTGGTGACATCACCACGTTGTGTATGTGTGCTCCATCTCTCCATTGAGGTGCCTCTGTATCCTTCTTCCACCACATTTTTAAACATGCTTCTTGGACAGAAGACCCCATAGGGCATTTAAAAAATATACTTTCTGCTCCTCTTCCCCTTCTAATGTGGGTGTAGACAGTGGCGTAGCAAGGGAGGGGCGATAGGGGCGGGGCACCCTGGGTTCCAGGGGAGGGAGGTGACACTCGGCGGCCCCTCCTGCCACTCCCCGCTGCCTGGCACCCTGTCCGTGCTGCTCCACGGATGGCCGGGACAGCCCCACGAGCCGCTGCTCACCCGGTGGCTCCCCCGGCCGCCACAGGAGCAGCAGCGCCGGGCCAGATGCACTGCGCATGCCCGGAAATTCTGGGCATGTGCAGTGCATCCGAGTCAGTGCCATTGCTCCCGCAGTGACTGAGCGAACTGCTGAGCGAGCAGCAGCTTGTGGGGCTGCCCCATCCGTAAAGCATCACAGACGGGGCAGCCCCATGACCCGCTGCCCACTCAGCAGGTCGCCCGGTCGCAGCAGTGCCAGGCTGGATGGACTGCGCATGTGCAGCATTCCCACGCATGCGCAGCCCATCCAATGTGCATTGCGACGTCATGGCGCATGCATCACGGCGCCCTGCCCCCAGGGGGGTGCCTCTGCGTGCCACCCTGGGTGGCCAAGAGGCTTCCTCCACGCCTGTGTGTAGAGCCAGCGTGGTGTAGTGCTTAAGACCGGTGGACTCATAATCTGGGGAACCAGGTTCGCGTCTCCACTCCTCCACAAGCAGCTGCTGGGTGACCTTGGGCTAGTCACACTTCTCTGCAGTCTCTCAGCCTCGCTCACCTCACAAAGTGTTTGTTGTGGGGGAGGAAGGGATAGAAGATTGTTAGCCACTTTGAGACTCCTTAAGGGGAGTGAAAGGTGGGATATCAAGTCCAAACTCCCCCTCCTCCTCCTCTTCTTCTCCTTCTCCATGCTACAGGGAGACAGGGCTGGCCCACCCATGAGGCAAGGTGAAGCAACAACTTCAGGCAGCGAGATCCACAGGGGCAACAGATCCAGCCCCCAAGGAATGCATTGCCTGCTGCTGCCACTGTGGTAGCAGCAACAGCTATGACATGCTCCTTGGAGACTGGATCTCACATCTCCTTGGCACCCCTCAACCTCTAGAGCGGCCTCTTGGGGAGTAGGAGGCCCTGCTGGTCTCCCCCCACCCTTGTGTCTAATGTAGATCTTTATCCTGCCCCCGTGTTCCTGATGTAGATGTACACTTAACCCTTCTTCCCTGGTGGCCATGGGGAACTGTTTGCTTCAGGCAACAAAATGTCTTGGGCCAGCCCTAGGCAGAGCCATTGCACTAGCTTCCTGGCAGGTGGGTTGCTTACTTAGAGAGAAGAGACGGCAGGGAGGTCAAACTTTGATTTTGCTGTTGCATTTACACTGCTGCCTTGCCCCCTCCTTCCTGAGAAGCAATAGCAGCCTATCTACCAGGAATGTAGTATGGCAGCTCTGCTCCACCCAATGAGCCACTTCTAAGAATGACATATTTCAAAACTGGGGGAAGCCGACACACTTGGCAGAAAGCTAGAACCCTTTCCCTTCACAAAAAGATTTTTGCATAGGGAGGATGATCATTCAAACATATGATCCTCAACTTGCTGTCTGAACTGGTACAGCACAAGGAAAGGCTGTGCCATGTGATATTTCTGAACGTTCAATTCAACTCTTGAGTGTACATTTCTCATACTGAGATCCTTCCTTGTTCTGTCCAGCTTTTAGCATACATATACTTAAACTGCCCGTTTAAATTCTCACACTAAACATTTAAACCCATTTAACATTAAATTAGCTACATTAAATTCTTTCTCAGCATGTTTCAAAAGCCTTTTCTTTCAGCTTTTGATGCTAGATTCTATAATCTAGTACAGCATCTTAGCTAATAAAAAACTACTTTCAAACTTCAGTTTTTCAGAATGTCACAGAAAAGTTGTATTTTGCATGACTCACCTTTCCTATTTGAGGCAACCCATCTTACGATTTCCTTCATGCATTCCAGCTATCACTTTGCAAACTCTTTGTACTGTTTCTTGGTTTTGTTTTAACCTTGGCAGTGCACACTTCTTTATTTATTTGCAGGCTTTTGAAATGTTACAGTTATAGCATATCAAGGAGAATTTACTGCTCAGCGAGGGATAGGTATTAAGTGTGCATCTGTAAGCAGTTTATTCTTCTCATTTTGCAAAGATAATGTGCCATTGTTAAACTGTCATCACTTGTATGATTGAGACTCATTAAGAACTACTTACTGGTAGCAGAATTTGACACAGCACATCTGCTGAAGATGATATTCCTAGAATTTATTTCCAGGAAGATGAACAATGTGTCTATGATGCTGCATAAGCATATACATTCTTGCAAATGTGGTCATCGGTAGTACTTACTGGATTAATTTGTTTATTTGTAGCATCTACATCTGCTAGAGATTTCATGATATTGGTAAAAGAGGCATTTTTTAGTTGCCATTTAAGTGTGCAAAAGTCACAGTCAGTATTTAATCAGTGTGGTCCAGTGGTCCACATGATTCCATTTGACCATGTTATAATAACATAGGGAAGGCAGAGATTGCAGGCCCTTCAACATGTCCCAGGTGAAAATGGGGAACCATAGTAAGGATCACTGACTGAGCCTATTATCACACAGTGCTGAAGGCTCTAGTCACCCAGCTGTATTTGTTTACTCTGAAATTGCCTGCCCTTCACTGATTTAGAACCCAAGACAGTGTTTGTTCTTTTTGTTTAACTTGTGTTTTGTTTTAATTATATCTTTATCAGCAGTTCAAAATACAGTACAGCTGCTGCAGTCTGTAAAACGGCTGGCTGCGCGCTGCATGCTGCCTTAGCGTTCATGCACATCTATTTACATGCCTGTACATTAATGGCAAGCTGCATCCACACAAACATCCCACATACACACTTAAGAGAATTACGTTATGTCACACTACCAACATTTGTACAAGAGGCCACTGAAAGGCAAAAATAGGATCCAATATAAAAAAGGAACTGATTTTGCTAAAGTGTATGGGACCATAAAGTCTACTGCATGCTATAAATCAGGGTTGGGAACATCTGTACCTCCAGATGTTGTGGGCCTCTAACTGCTATTAGCTGGTAAGGCGAAGGATCACAAATGATGGGAGCTGTAGTCTAGCAACACCTGGAGAGCCACAAGTTCCACACCCATGTATGGCCTGCATTGCAGGCAACTGGACTGGGTGACCATTGAGTCCCAATTCCATGATTCTATGGTGATCACCCTCATTTCCATAGAGACGATTCACAGGGCACTGGATCCTCCATCTCCTTGCCGTCATTAAAACTAGTTTGTTCCAAGCAGAGCTACCAAATTCATAGTTGAAAGTATGAATTTACCTGAAAGTCTTAAGTCTTGATGTTTTTGCTGCAAAAGACTAATATGGCTACTGCCATTTGCATGGCAGAAGGAGCTGCAATAGTGCCTTGCCTTCTCTGGCCCTTTGCAGTAGTGTGTTAGGAAATAGAGGATTTGTCTCGTTGCTTGTTCTTCCCCAGCCCTTGACACCTATTAAAGAGAGAAAGCCCTAGCCATTTTGAAAATTCCGGTCTGGTACCAGGGAATACTTGGGTCTGTGGTTGCTTAATTTAATGGTGCACTGTAGAGGTTGCACACAACGGCTTTTCCTAGATGTGGGTTATGATCTTCTGATTGCATTGCACTTATCCTTAGGTCTTCTGATAACTGGGAATGCATTAAGCCTCTATATTCAAACTCGTAATGTACTAAAATAGGCCTGTTTAGAGCAGAACTGACCATTGGACAGTCATTGAACATAGTGAGGAAAGAATAAGAGTTTCTGGGACAAATTCCTTTTAGGGCAAATACTCTTTTTTTCCAGTGTTTAAATAGCACTCCTTAAAATTATACCTGTAAATGATGCTGATCCAGCATTCTTATTCCTTGACAGAAATATGATGGTACTTTTTCCAAAGGGTTAGGGAAAGCAGTTCATTAATCATTGGTCTTACAGAGAAAGACTCAGCAGTCAGGATGCGTTGTATGTTTTCTCATTCAGTATGTCATTGTATTGTTTTTGCTTGCACAATGAATAATACTAGATATCCTTGGGAAGATAGAACACTGCTTAACTCCCCAGTAGGGAGACACTGTTCAAACATCAGCCTCACCTGAGTTTTACTTCTCATGCAGTTCAATAATAATAATAATAATAATAATAATAATATTTATTATTTGTACCCCGCCCATCTGGCTGGATTTCCCCAGCCACTCTGGGCGGCTTCCAACAGAAATCAAATACAAAAATATCAAACATTAAAAACTTCCCTAAAAAGGGCTGCCTTCAGGTTTTTTCTGAATGTCAGGTAGTTGTTTATTTCCCTGACCTGTGATGGGAGGGCGTTCCACAGGGCGGGCGCCACTACCGAGAAGGCCCTCTGCCTGGTTCCCTGTAGTTTTGCTTCTCGCAGTGAGGGAACCGACAGAAGGCCCTCGGCGCTGGATCTCAGTGTCCGGGCTGAATGATGGGGGTGGAGACGCTCCTTCAGGTATACAGGACCGAGGCCGTTTAGGGCTTTAAAGGTCAGCACCAACACTTTGAATTGTGCTCGGAAACGTACTGGGAGCCAATGCAGATCTCTCAGGACCGGTGTTATGTGGTCCCGGCGGCCACTCCCAGTCACCAGTCTAGCTGCCGCATTTTGGATTAATTGCAGTTTCCGGGTCACCTTCAAAGGTAGCCCCACATAGAGCGCATTGCAGTAGTCCAAGCGGGAGATAACCAGAGCAAGCACCACCTTGGTGAGACAGTCCGCGGGCAGGTAGGGTCTCAGCCTGCGTACCAGGTGGAGCTGGTAGACAGCTGCCCTGGATACAGAATTAACCTGCGCTTCCATGGACAGCTGTGAGTCCAAAATGACTCCCAGGCTGCGCACCTGGTCCTTCAGGGGCACAGTTACCCCATTCAGGACCAGGGAATCCTCCACACCTGCCCTCCTCCTGTCCCCCAAAAACAGTACTTCTGTCTTGTCAGGATTCAACCTCAATCTGTTAGCCGCCATCCATCCTCCAACCGCCTCCAGGCACTCACACAGGACCTTCACGGCCTTCACTGGTTCTGATTTGAAAGAGAGGTAGAGCTGGGTATCATCTGCATACTGATGAACACCCAGCCCAAACCCCCTGATGATCTCTCCCAGCGGCTTCATATAGATATTAAAAAGCATGGGGGAGAGGACAGAACCCTGAGGCACCCCACAAGTGAGAGCCCAGGGGTCTGAACACTCATCCCCCACCACCACTTTCTGAACACGGCCCAGGAGGAAGGAGCGGAACCACTGTATAACAGTGCCTCCAGCTCCCAACCCCTCTAGCCGGTCTAGAAGGATGTTATGGTCGATGGTGTCAAAGGCCGCTGAGAGATCCAGCAGAACTAGGAAACAGCTCTCACCTTTGTCCCTAGCCCGCCGGAGATCATCGACCAGCGCGACCAAGGCGGTTTCAGTCCCATGGTGAGGCCTGAATCATAAGCACAAGTAGTTATATTATTGTTAAATTAAATTAAACCCTTAGACCAGAAAATTACTTTGGGAGGGAGCAGGAAGTACAGATATTGCTACCAACTGACCAGAAAAATAACAGCCTAGCCTTGTTCTCTCTCTTTATCAGAGGTTTGAGATACAGAAATCAGCAGCATGGAGGTAAATATGACCATCTGCTTATGCTGAAGATCAAATACTTTTCAAAGGACAACTTCAGGGCCAGTTCAAATGTTGTCAAGCCTAGTGGAAGTGACTTCCACTTCCTGTTCTTCATACTTCCCTTAGTGAACACAGATGAGCAATTTACCAGGTTCTTAAGTGTTTCAGTAGAGACAGTAGAGACAACTATGGCTGGCTTGGTCTTATTCTGTGGCTGCTATTGGTCCACCCCTGGTTACTGGCTTGTGGAGTGATGATTTTTCATCCATGCATTGCTGTACTAGTTTTATCACTACCTGCTGGTTTTTTGTCTGGGAAATCTTTTTTTGTGTCTTAAAACTTGGTTCATCTTGATAATAGTGCTGTTTCAAAGAAGCCAATAAAACATTTCCCCCTCTCTTTGGAGTTTGCTTCTCTTAGGGAAAAACACCTGGCTTCTTAAAAGGAATATTCTGCAGCATGTGAAAGCTACCTTTACAGAAAGCTGCAGCTAGGATCCAATTCTGATTCAGGTAGGAGAGAGTCAAGTGAACCAGGGACAAATGGGAAGGTCAGCACCAGATCAGGCTAACAATGGCAAGATAGTCAGGCTGATGGTCACATACCAGACTGGGCAAGTGAGATAATCTTTTTGCAACAAAGTTTTATATTCGGTGACATGTCTCCATTGACTTATGAAGTCAGCCGTCCATCTTCAGGCTGACAGTACATAGTTCTACGGCTTAGTGGGCAACCTTGACATCAAGGCCAAGTCAGGCTGGTTGACTGAGTGACCTAAGGTAACAGGATAACAGGTAGAGGCCCTGGTTTGTGAACAACACCTTCCCAGTGCCTTATACTTACTGTTATCATTTTACAGATGGGGAGTTGAAGATGAGAGATAGTCACTTGCTTAACGTTAGAGAGGATAAGCAGCAAAATAGTGAAGGAGTGGTTACCTTCTTTATATCCAAATTGTGTGATCTCATAAAGCCACACAGCCTTGCTGTGTTCTCCAGGAAAAAAGGAGGCAGCTCTGCAGTGGTGCAATCCAGAGATATAGCTAAAGCCTTCTTATATGATTAGATAAAAGATTTCTAAAGTTACCAGCATTTCTCTGGTTCAGAATTGGTGGATGTTACCCTATTGTTTAATCTGGGTTGTGCATAATGTTGGGTGCCCAAATGTGTACTTATGAAATATTCTTCTGAATCATCAACAATCCACTGGTTTCCTTTTTGTCTTTTTATCATTGCTTTAGGTTTGTGACTTGTCGTTCAGTCTGAAGAAAATGCTGATCCGGCACAAACTGACTCACAATCCCAATCGCCCCATGGCGGAATGCCAGCTATGCCACAAAAAGTTTACAAGAAACGACTACCTCAAAGTACACATGGAAAATGTCCATGGAGAAACTGACAGCTAATTTTGGCTTGCACGAAACAGTGTCTAGTGTTTCCTTTGTAGGAGTATAAACTCCAGACTTCTCACCTGATTAGTGAACACAAGACACACACACAAAACTCTAATGTGTTCACATAATCACTTTTTTCATGGTGTCTTGTATTTCTGTTCAGACAAAAAAAAGAGGTACCCTAAATTACATGAGGCTAGAATCAATATAAGTTTACATACTGCGGGTGGATTTATAAGAACATTTTAGAAGGGCAAATTGTCACCCAAATCCATTGCCATTCTGTTATAGGTAAGAGTTCTTTCTGAATGTGCTATCATGTGGTGAAGTAGATAGTTAACTAAAACTGCAATCCAAAGCGCACTTACTGGGTGTAAATTCCAGTCTGCTTACTTCTGAGTAGACATGCTTAGCTTTGCACTGCACAGGGTGTAAATGTTTTGTTGCCAGGATATGGGGAAATAGTTGGTTTCTCTAAGGAAACAATCTGTGAGTTGCTGCCCTCTGAAATAATAGTATAAACTCACTGTATCTCATTCCTCAGACATTCTCACAGTCTAGTTTGAAATTTTACATTTTGAGGATGGTGCTTTGAATTACCTTAATCCACCTCATAATTACACATGATTAGGTTCCATAGAAAGCATTGGGCCTCAGCAAATGTCACCCTGGGACAATAAAGTAAGTACCCTGTACTGCTAACTGAGATATTGCTAAGCCTGTGCAGCACTTTATTACGCTTTAGTAATATTATAATAGTGGCTAGATTTTTATTAACCCAGTAAATTGACTTCAATTCTGTTAACCAGCATGGCTCTTGCAAGCAAAGTTTATTCTGATTTATAAACGTTTTGATTAAATTCAGAACTGATATTGAAATACAGTACTAGAATATTTTTCAAGTGCCACTGTGCTGTGGAGAATGAGATATGGGGACATGCTGTCTCAACTGCTTCAGCATGGTTTATTACTTTGGGTTGCTAGTGTGGAAGGCAAATCAAAAGCAAGCAATGTGAGTAATTTTTGTTGAAATGCTACGTTAGCACTAATGCAATATTTGTAAATGCCAGTGCCAGAGGAAACAAAATCTCAGAATGGTATTCAACATCTGATTAAGTCTAGGAACATGTAATTAAATTGCTAGGATGAATTTTTACCCCATGGAATTCTGCACAGTTTATGCAATTGCAGCTTGTGCAATGAATCTGTCATTCATATTCATTTTTTTATATTCTTATTATAAAGACCAAGACTGGGGTATGAATAATTTGCTAACTACATAACTTTTTCAGCAAGTAGTTTGTCATAATTATTAATGGAAAGCCTGTAAATTCTCTTACTTGGATAAGCCAGTTAATGTTCAAGGAAGCAAATAATGCACCAAGGTGTCATCTTCGTAGGAAACAAAAGGTTTTTTAAAATAAATTTGGTTCTAGGTTGATATTCTTTCAACAGTTTTGTCTACACTACAGCATCCTCTTTGGAGTTAGCTGCTTGTACACCAACCAATAGGCTACAAAAGATTTTTGAGCTGTCACAGACACAATCAGGAGGTATTTTTGTGTCCCTTCTGTAAGTGATATAGACTACTGTAAGGTAGGTCAGACATATTTTACAAGTTGCTGCTTCTGTGTAGATGTAATTTGAGATTCATTGTTCTGTCAAGTCTAGTTTGAGATCTTCATAAACGAACTTTCAGCTGTCAATTGTACTGACAGGCACACATGGGATTTCTAGTTTAAAAGGCTTATAGTAACTGACTTTATTGAATCATGTCATTTGTATTTAGCAGCTATCACTCACTCAAGCATATGGCTGTGTCAAGAATAGCCCAATCAGTTTTGCTAGTGAAAAGCCATGGAGCTCCATGAAGCCTGAAGTATCAGTTCTGCGGCTGTACAATGAACACAACCAAATGGACTATTCAGACAGAAAGCCAGAGAAAGGAAGAGATTGTATGTTGTATACTGCATAAGTTGCTCTTACAGTAAAATATGTGTGTGTGTTTTGTAAACGTGGAAATAAAAATCACAAGAAACAAACACATACACACAATCAAGATGTTCCACAAAGAGTATGCATCACTAATTAAAAGTGTAATTGACAAATGCTTTAAAAAGGTTTATTTAAGAATATAAGAAAGATGCTATGCCCATTTAGTTCAGCATCATGTTCTCATACTGGTCAACCATATACTGGTGGGAAGACCACAAGCAGGACATGAGGACCATAGCAATCTTCCGACTGGTGCTCAGAGGCATGCAGCGTCTTGATACTGGAGGTAGTACAACTCGTAGACTCTGAAAGAAAAAGAACACAAAGTCCTTCAGTGGGGTTTTCTTTGATTTTTTTTCACTAAACCAATGGTAGCCAATGTGATACTCTCTAGATATTGTGGACTATAACTCGTATCATTCATGACCATTGGTCATTTGGCTGGGGCTGGTAGAACGACACCACCCCTTGACTACCCCTGCACTGATTGTTCCAAGGCTGGCCACTCCTCCATAGAGACAGCATTCAGGAGGAACCTTTCTAATACCCTAGAGATGTCCAGTTCCAAAGGGAAATTCTGGTTTACCATAAATTAACAACCCTGCAAGTACCAGTACTAATAGAACAACTTACACACTTTGGCTTAAGTGGTGGCCAGGCCTCTCTCAGTAAATTCTAACCTGTTATCATTGAATTTGTGGCAGAGTCTGGTTTGATGTTCCTTTATTGTCCTCTCTATTTCATTAAATGATGCTAGAGGTTGAAGGTATGCTCCCAGATGTGGTTTAATAAAGCAAGGATGCCTTTGGCATAGTCAGTTTTCCCCACTTTCTGCCATGAGAAGGTCACCTTCATGAATTAGAATTTATTGCAAATCAAAATGCCCCCTTTTTACTTGGCCTTTTAATTTCAAATGCAGGAGAAGCAAACAAGGGCACTTTTCTCTCCTCCTCCCCCACGTCTTACAACTCAGTAGTTAATGCAGTATTGAGTGTTAAGTGACACATTCAGTGTCACTTTCCCTGTTTCTTGTTAGTTCTGCTCATGTGACATTCATCTTTCAGGCAATTGAGGTGATGGTTAACCCTTGGTTATGTCTCGGGTTACAAAAAAGTGAGCTCAGAGACTTTGCATGACATGAACTCTTATCATCACCCTTCAGCGACAAAAGAACACAGGAAGGGAACAGCCACCTAGAATGACAGACAGAGAGAGAGGCCCAGATACTCCCAGTTCCCACTGCAGATTCAATCTGAAGTAGGTGACACTACATTCCTGTGCCTCATGATCTGGCTCTGGCATGAGATTAGCTACCCTGAGATCAGCAAGGCACCAACAGTATGGGGGAGAGGAAGGAGGCAAAGTGAAAACCTGGATGCATTTAATGTTTGGGGAAATGGCTAACATGAAGAGACAACTGAGTGAACTGCTTTGATGCATATTTCCTTTCAAAGAGATTTATAGTGTGTGAAGTTTTGAGGCCACACCAGAGACTGCAGCTGAAAGAAGCCAGGCAAAAGACTAGGTTTGCCTGGGCTGAAATGAAGCATTTTTAAAAGGGGACATATCTATGGAACATGGGACACTTATTTGTTTCTTTTGTCCCTTTGAGGACCAGTTCTCCAAAATGCTTTAAGTAGCTCTATGGATATAACCGTTATCGAGGAAGAAGTACATCACCAGCCATGATCACCGGCCAGTGTGGTGTAGTGGTTAAGAGCTGTAGACTCGTAATCTGGGGAACCGGGTTCGCGTCTCCGCTCCTCCACATGCTGGGTGACCTTGCGCTAGTCACACTTTTCTGAAGTCTCTCAGCCCCACTCACCTCACAGAGTGTTTGTTGTGGGGGAGGAAGGGAAAGGAGAATGTTAGCCGCTTTGAGACTCCTTCAGGTAGTGATAAAATGGGATATCAAATCCAAACTCTTCTTCTTCTACAGTCACTGTGCCTGCAACGTTTCATGCAAACAAGCCAGCTGAAAAATGTGCCATGATCACACCAATCATTGCCCGAAAGCAGCATCTGTCAGTGAGGGCAGACTTGCTGATGAGAATCCTTCCTTCATAGGACTGCATCCATGGGAGACTGTATACTTTTGTACTCCAAATCTTTCATAATTTTAAACACAACTACAGCTTCTTTATAAACTTAACACTGAATACAATCATTTGGGTACACGCAGGGCTCGTCATATAACAATTTTGTAGCAGCAACGGGATAACTTCCCACTTTAATTGATTCCTTTACAAGAGCATTGGTCCAGCACAGTTAATGGGATAATTGGTAACATGATATTTTATGCATGCAGGCATTCATTCATTCATTCATTTCTTTTCTTTTCTTTTTAAAAATATCCTGCCAGTAAGAATTGCTTTCAGGGCAGCCAACAACACATGATAAAGCAATTAGTAACATAAAATCAAAAGCAGTAAATAGTAGGATTAAAACCAGCAAGATGTGAAACAGATAAGCTAAAACCACAAGATAAAAACTCACCCCAGCCAACATTTAGGAAGGTGCCTTATAGAAGTCAGACTATTGGCCCATCTAATGCAGGTTTTATCTTCACTGGCTGGGATAATCTCAGCAGGATTTCAAACAGGGTTCTTCTCCCAGCCCTACATGAAGATGCCGGGGAATGAACCTGAGTTCTTCTGTGTGTAAAGGATGGGTTCTGCCATTGAGTTAGGGCCTGGAAAAATAAAACTTTTTACTGACGCTGAAGAGACTTGAGTAGGTGGCAGCAAGCAAGCATCACAACTGTCAAATGGGTGTTGGAAAGAGCAGCACTGTGTGTGAGAAGGCCTTGCTTCATAAGGCAAACCAGTGAATGCTTAAGTGCAGAGGCTTCACATTTTTATTCAAAGAAAACTATTTTATTATGTGGCAGGGCACTGCTACAGCTTGGAGTGTTGTCTTTCTTCCGTGCTGCCCGCAAGTACTCGAGTGGCACAAAAGGGAATGTGTTCATTCGGTAAAGAACTGAATAAAATTCAGAAATGAGTCCACTGTGGAAAGAACTAACTAAATAAACGGTGCTGACTTTGTTCATGTCACATTGACATATCTGTGGGTGATATTTCAAGTTACCGGTAGTCATACAGTAGCCCCAATGAAATTGACAGACAGGTAATTAAAGTCCATTGATTTCACAGGGTTTGCTCTGAGTCTGACTAACATTGGATACCACACTATAGTTATATACTGAGAGAAAGGGGGCTATAAATTCCCTTTGGACACTGAAAAGTGGAAATATGCCCGTGCTATTTGCAAAAATCCAAAGATCAAAAATCAGTAGGCAGAGACTGTGGACTTTCCTCAAAGAAGGTTCTTGAATAATGGGATTGTTTTTCTTCTCTGAGGAAAGAGGCTGTGTGTTTTCAAATCCACAATCTCATTTCCAGTTTAAACAGCTGTTCAAACACAACTGGAGGAAAATTTGAAGCAGGTTCTGTAGCAGCATTTTGTCAGGATTAACAGGTTTCTGTGGACCTTGATCACTTTTAACTCCCTCAGTTCTATTTTTCCAATAAACTGAACAGACAAATATTGCAGCCTGAAATATATCTGTTTGGGAACAGAATAATTTAAAAGTTGCAGCAACCATAAGTGGAGTGAAACATTCTGGTGTCAGGCTTGGGAGTTTTACCTTTGTTTCCTGTGTCACATGCATGCTGCAGCTTGTAAAGATAACATATGAGAATAAAGAAGCCTCAGTCCATCAGTGATCATAATATCAATATACATATGTAGCAGGGATTTTGTAGAAGGGATCACCTTTCAGGTCCAGTAATCATCTTGTTCTGGCAGTCCTTCTGGATCTTAACATAGGAATTCGCCATATTCCAAGTCAAACCATTATCCCATTTAGTTCAGTATTAGCCACCTCTCCATGGTTTCAGCAAGATTTCCAGTGTAGCCCTTTTAATAACCCTGAATGCATGGTCAGGTTGTTCTTCAGCCACTTGTACTGAACCTGGACTCCCCAATCAATCCAATCCAAATAACTTTATTGTACTAGCCATTGGCCATGTCAAATCTGAAACAAAAATAAATACAAGCAAAAGGGGTGCCATGCCACAAATAATGGTCTCTATTTAGATCTCTGCGTCTCCCTTGCAGTTCACTGCTATAATTGTCCAGGGTCTTCTTTCTGATATTTTTGGCTGCCAAAGCAAAAGGGGTGACTTTATGAGTCACTGAAGCCTTTGTGAGAACCCAAACCCACCTCCCTTGAGTCCCAAGGAGACACTTCTGCCACCAGACATTGATGGCTGATCTAGAAGACTCATGAACAAAAGAACAGCACACCTCAGCTGGAAACTTGCATTAACTTGAAGGAGCCAACAGGAGCAGAAGAAGGCCCCAGCCCTTTAAATGTACAGGAGGCAGCTCTCAGGGTAGGAACTCCATTTGAATAACTGCCTATCCATAGAACTCAGTCAACTAACCCTGAGCTTTGTTGATACAATTTGGATGTTTGGTCTTTGCACGAACACCATCTGTGGTACTGAACCCACATTCTGATCTCTGCAAGGTGCTGGTTTTGCCCTGCCTGGTCAAGTGGCTGGGGAATCAGGAATTCTGGCCTACCTTTGCTTAAGCCATCGTCTCTCCTCAAAGGTGGGCATTCCTGTGGATATTGTCACCAGTCTCCTAGTCCCTAGTCTCCCATCCCTGCTTCCCACTCTTGTTGAAAATAAATGCAGTGTAGGCACTCTTTCTCCTGTCAATAATTCCTTCAATGGTGGGAAGGAATGTGATGAAAATTCCTGCCCTTTTATATTTTGGAGCTTAATGGCCAGTGGAGAGCTCTGCAGGGAAACTGGGTCTTGTGATCATTCTTCTCACTTTCCTTTTAAAGCTGATTCATGTTAGTGAATGCCACAACCACCAGAGGCTAGCAACTTTATTCTCCTCCTCTGCAAGAAATTAAAAGGGATCTACTACCCCACCTCAGTCAGGATATGGCAGCAGTTTGAAAGCACACTGCCCTCAAAGGACCTTCTGAATTTCATTGTGAAGCCTGAGTCAAGGGTCAAGCAAAACCAGCTTGTGGTGGCCTGAGGTGTGAAAGTTAGCTGAGAGACCAAGGCAAAGATATGTTTGAAGCAGCACCTCACCTGCATTGCACAGCAATGAAAAAAAATGAAGAGTTCACATTCCTCTTCTCTTTCCTCTCTCTGGAAATGGAGATGATTTCAACAAGGCCTGATAATACATTTCCAACTCCTTTGTTTTCATATGTGAGTTCGTGCAATACCTTTCATTATTCTTTTTAGTCTTTTCCGTGGACACTCAAGTCAAGGCCTGAAATATGTATTTACTTCCTTGTTTTGTTGTTTTGAACTAGGTGCTCATTAAAGCTGGAGAGGATATATTAAGTCTACCTTTTCCCATCAAATTGGCTGTCATGGTTCAAAAGCTTTCTGCGAAAAAGAAGGAGGAACCTCTGTAGTCAGGCATGTCTTCCCAAAACCAGTTCGGAACAGGGCCAGGCTGGACTTGTGCAGCTCCTGTGTTTGCTCCAAATGGTTGTGGTAACAGACTGTGCTTATTGAAAAAAGGAAAGCTAGATAATGCAGCTGGCCTTGGCTGATCTTTCTCCACCCACTATCCCTCCTTGATAACATTTTGAGAAAAACCAGAACCACAAAAATATACTTTCCCCCTGAAGCCAAAAAAATGCATCACAGATGGCTCCTTGGGTTTATATATTCTCATTCTGAGTTGCTGTAGGTGAATCCACAGCTGTTGTTGATTTTGTGACTAAATTGATAAGCACAGCTCAAGCTCCGTTCAAGAAGTTAGAAAATATATACACATTACATAGCCTTGGATTTTTTTACATACATAAGAACAGATCCCTTGCCCCTCATGAATGCATTTTATATCTGAGGCTGTATCTTTTAGGGTACCCATCTGAAAAAAAATGAATGATTTCATTTTGTTTTATGTTCATCTATTAGGATGATTTACAAAAGTACTTAAATCTTTCTTCATTTTCCTAATTAGAAAATGTTCTCTTACCAATTCACCATTCAAGAAGCTTTTGCTGAAAATAAGTCTGTGATTGTTTGGGTGATCTGTAGTATATTCCTGATAGAACACTTCATTCTGTCTTGCTGTTTTCTACATGGTTCATTGGAAGGCTCTCTCAATCTTGACTACAGAAAAATGTGAACCAGGCTTCCAGAACTGTGCCCTCCTATTGATGGTTGAGATTGTGCCTGGGATAATGTGCTTCCTGTTGTCCAGCACTGCAGTGTGTAAAACTGCACAATAGCCACGCAGGGCCTGCCCTATAAAAGGTAGAGTGAGGCAATTGTTTCAAAAGACTGATAGTTCAGGGACAGCTGTGGCTGTCTCTCGCTACTCTGCCACATGACCTCTTTTGAGCCACCTAATCTGGCCTTGCTGCTTCAGGTGTGCTGGAGGATGCTATCCCATCACCAGCATTGAACTAAGACTTAGCTGTGTCGGGGTTTGGGTGCTGGAGCTCCTCGTGCACGGCCTTGGACTGGTTATGCACGAGGTACCAGTTGCGGGGAAAACGGCCAGCGTTCCGCGTGCTTTTGAGCACGGTCGCCGGCCAAGTCTCACAGTCTGAAGGATGTTGAGTAAGCCAATTGATGACTCCGATGAAGTGTGAGTTCCTAATTGCCTTCTTTAATGAAAAGTTGCCTCGTGAAATAAAATATATACCCTGACTCTGAATAGGCGGACCAGCTTAAAGAAATTAAAATTTTTACTTTACTCCCCCTTTTAACCCCAAAGGAAGACAGACACCGGTTGTATCTTTAGTGGCTTCGGCAGAACCCGCATAGGCTCGTCCCCTAAGCTAAGTTCTCCTAAGCTTAAAGTCCCTGCGCGCCCAATCTTCCGCGAGGCTAACTAAATAAACTAAAACCGAAATATCTTCCGCGGGCCTAACCCTAGGCTAACCTAAAAGAAACCTATCTAAAACTAAAACCGAATGATCTTCCGCGACCTAACTCTAACTAAAGAAAAACCCATCCAACCCATCCAGCCCGCTCCTAATCCCTAAAACTAAACTTGACTTAAACTAAAACCCAAACTGAACATGAACGAACTAACCGCGCCTAAGCGGGGTGCCTCTGCCTTTTATTAGGGAACAAACGTGACATCATCATTAATGCCTTAACCAATAAAATCACTGTTGCTGCCCTCCAAAAAGGCGGGAAGCAAGTTTAACGCTCATTAACAACTTTGAACATGACCGGAACTATAAAATAAAGGCGGATTAATCTCATAAGTGAACCACACTATTCATTCATGCTTTCACTTTCACTTTTACGCGCAGTTATACTAAAAGTAGACCTCGAAAAACTATAAAATAACCAAATAAATATGAATCCATGGCGGATCCGTGAAACGTATTCCGACATAGCTGCCTGTCCAGTCCACCTCTATAGATGATACTGACAGCAGCCATGATCTTGTCCTTTGCCTCAGGCTGTAAAACGTGAAGCCAAACCAATCAGCAGCTGAATCGAGGTGGCATTTGGAACAAGGATGTGGTAGCCAGCAGGGAGTGCAGTGGCTTGGAAGTTATCGAAGGACTTTGCCCAGTTGACAGCCTGTCCTCAAATATGATAGGAAATGGGCATGCTGCTCATGTTCCACATTTCTCAGTGATTTAGGCATAATTGTGGTAAATTCATGTTCTTCAAAATGCCTTACAGAAGGTCAAAATCCTAGAGTTTCCCAGTGCTTCCTTGATCTCCTTTCACTGCCTGGCCCATTGAGGATGAAGCATGTGGTCACTGTGCAGAAAGACAGTGTGACAGACTTTCTCAATGGATGAGTCATAAGAGCAAAGGGTCTTTTCTGTAACTGCATCACACTTCACTTCACTTACCTCCTCGTGTGTCTCATATTGCATTTCCACTCAATCATCCTTTCAGCTGCTTCTTTTTACATCTTCATTTTCATCACGCTTAGGTAGTCTGAAAGGTTTCGGTATTGTTCTAACTGGAGCTCATGCAGAAGCGTGTTAATAAAGCCCCCCCCCCCCCGCCTGACAAGGTACACAAAGTGGAACAGTTGGGTCTGCAGCACCAATGAAAACAGATGGAAGAAACAGGGCTGTTTGTAGTTGAATGTGGAGGATCTTGCCCATTTATCATAGGAGACTGCTGACAAACAAGTGACAGTAATGAATGTGCCTCTTGAGATGCAATCTGGATCTCCTGTATCCGAGGAAAATCTATCCGTTGGCATGCGAGTGGCGAATAGCTGCCTTGCTTAACTGATTTCCAACTGCACCATATTAGAGGGCAGTGTCAGTGAAAAACATACTGCTGAATTGACTGTGTGGAATTGGCGAGTGCCATCCTACCGCCTTGTCATGCTAACTGCTGAACAGTCCATTGCAAGGGATTGGGCCCTTTTAATGGTATGCAGTTGACTAGGCCAGGTTTCAGAGGCAGTATATCTATGGATAGCAGCTTCTGGGAGCAACCACAGTAGGGAGTAAGAGCCTTTATACCCGCTTGTGGGCTTCTCAGAAGCATCTCATTGGCCATTGCAGAAACACGATACTGGACTGGATGGGCGCAGTGGAAGTGATCCAGCAGGGATCTTTTTGTGTTCATTATCTGAACTGAATGTGTTATTTGCTCATGAGAATTCACATGAGCTACCCGCTCAGTGGCTCTTTTAACAATGTATGTGAATGTGGTTCTTTTTTGCACTTTTTTTAAAAATAATAATAATGTTGGATTGAAATGTAATTCATACAATAAGTTGCATGTTATGTAACCTCAGCAGTTGCTGGTCTGCAAGTGCCCATCGTGTTGTGAAACAGCAGGAAAAAAAACAGCCTTATGAGACTCGAGTGTTCTGTGTTAACACACAATTTATGCATACTTTTTTAAAAAAAGCATTTATAGTGCAAAGCAATTTGGCCATACTTCTCTTTGATTCAGTAGGCTCATAAAATACAGCATGAATCTTGAATGCCATTTGTATTTGTTTAGAGTAGGGGAAGAGAGCTCAGATTTCTCAAACACATATTTGTCAAACTAATTGTGGTCGGAAAGGAATAATTCATTTTTGTCTGAGACATACCATGTCAGGTCCAAGGGTTTTGGAGGTGGGGTGCTTTAGGTGACCTTTGTATAGTCATAATCATCATAATAATAATTTATTATATATACCCTGCCATCTGGTTGGGTTTCCTCAGCCACTCTGGGTGGCTCCCAGCAGAATATTAAAAGCACAATAAACATCAAATATTAAAAACTTCCTTAAACAGGGCTGACCTCAGATGTCTTCTAATGTCAGATAGTTGTTTATTCCTTGACATCTGAAGTGAGGGCATTCCACAGGGTGGGAGCAACTACCGAGAAGGCCCTCTGCCTGGTTCCCTGTAACCTCACTTCTCGCAGGGAGAGAATCCTTGGAGGTGGACCTTAGTGTCTGGGCTGAACGATGGTGGTGATGCTCCTTAAGGTTACTGGGCTGAAGCCGTTTAGGGCTTTAAAGGTCAGCACCAATACTTTGAATTGTGCTCAGAAACATACTGGTACAGGTCTTTCAGGACCGGTGTTATGTGGTCCTGGCGGCCACTCCCAGTCACCTGTCTAGCTGTCACATTCTGGATTAGTTGTAGTTTGGTGTTTGTTCCAACTATACAATTCTTTGATTCTATCAGATGGTAACTCAAAGGCATACTCTTCCTGTGTGTTTTAGCAGCAGATGCAGAATAATACCATAACTGCTTTATTCTGTGATCTGTCAGAATGAGATAACAATAATTGAATTCGAAGCCACTTTAGCAACTGGAAATGAATAAGACAATCAAGATGAATGCATACCAAAGTGATCCGAGCCCTGGGCATTATCAACAGTAATTCCCTGTTGTAACAGAAGGCTGCCATCTGGTTTCACATGACTTTTGCAGATCCCTGGTCCACCTTTTTCATTACTTTTACTAGAATACTAACTCCTGTTTAGCAGCCCATCCTTTATTCAAAGGAAGTTCAAAGGAATGTAATGCAAATGCTGCTAATCCTCTGGAACTCCTGAATAACCTGGTCAAGTTCATGGAATCACTCGTATAAGTGGTGCCGGGTACGCAAAGTGTCAATTAATAGAATGTGGGCTATCGGTAAAATAAACAGAAGAGCATGAAAACAGTAACTGAAATGCGAATTCTTTAGCTGAATTGAATGGCACGAGTTAAGTATGAAAAATTAAAATGGGTGTCTGTTGCTGTTGGCATCCATCTGCCTCAAGTGGCAATGGAGTGCACTTCTGGGGGTGACGTCTAGCCGCTGCAATATCAGCAATGAAGTGAGTGCAAGGCTGGGCAGGGTGTATGGAGGTCCTGGCTGTACAGACAAGAAGACCCTCCCACTTGGCCTCGCTGTTGAGGAATGGCTGCTGTCCTTGTTACTGCTTTGCTGCATTACTGCCAAATTGTGGGAATTTTTACCATGGGCTGTACTGGAGGGAGTGTCAAGGAGAGCAATTTGGGAATCAGTTGGATAACAGTGCGAGTTACTATGATAGGTATTTACTGGCAAGCACCTTACTGACCTTTGGAGCCTTGTGATCTCTTTTCCATTGAGATATTTGGCCATATGTGGAGTGCAAATGTCACAGCGCTTAAGCATTTGTCCAGATGCACCCATATTAAAGGGTAAAAAGGGACTATATTGCAACAGCACTGCTCACTTGGTAAGAATCAGTGGGGGTTAGGTAAGCTGCAGAACTGAATTGAACTTTATGCTAATAGCATAAGTGGCCCACCCAAACTGTGCCCTGTTGCAGAATGCAACTATCTGAGAGAAGAACCCTTGCTTAGGGAAGTTCTTAATATTTGATGTTTTATTATGTTTTTAATCTGTTGGGAGTCGCCCAGAGTGGCTGGGCAAACCCAGTCTTATGGGTGGGGTATTATTATTAACAACAACAACAACAACTGGATGAGCCCATCTAACATGGCACAAAAGGGGAACGACACATTCCACATATTCATTAGCTCTTCCAATCTCAGACATATTGGCTGCCATCATTGTTCCACCCATCCTTTGCCGAGGGATAGTGGGCAAAACGAAAGACATCACTTTCCAAATCACATGGAAAGAGTTCCTTTAGCAGGGGTGATCTTTATTCTTTGCTTAAGTTAAATCTGAGATATTTAGAGCTATAAGCCCCCAGACAAAGGGTATTATTGAACATTCCTAGCTTCAAAAGGAATTCCTGGGATATTGGCTCCACAAGCTTCCTGGAGGGGATTTTGTACCATCCATGGCTTCATATCTATATGCTGCACATGTTTTGCTTCCCCCCCCCCCCGCAAACCAACATCACTCACTAGCAATGGTTCCATGATTATTTTAAAAAATGTGTTTACAACTAATATTATTACTACATCATTTTCATTTCTGAAAATTAGATCAAGTGTCTGAGCAACTTTTTCCAGTCTATGCATTCATAACATTGAAAGTCTGTTTCATGTGATAATTTTGCATTTATAGAATAAGCACACTATATTTTTGTGGCATTTAACACACATGCAAATACCACCAAAAAGGCAGGATATAACTGGATCAGTGACTGTAAGCAGCAGCTAATCTCACATCATGGAATTAAATTTAAATGGGCTTAAGTGTTTCAGAGGCCTACCAGACCTGTTTGTTCCATAGCAAAATGTCCTGCTTAAATATAAAAGTCTATTTTTTAATTTTCCAGAACTGACAAATCCCTAACATTCTGTTTACTTAAACATCCAGACATACTTGGTTAGATAAACAGAAAAAATGTAAAGCAGAATAGATCTTGAATATAAATGTCTTCCCTGAGAAAAGCAGTGACTGTCTGAAAGTTTTAAGAATGTCTATCCCAAAGTCTGAAATGCCCACATATGTTTTGATCGGGATGGGGGAGGTGGGGCTACAAACAGACAACAGTGGTACCTCGGGTTAAGAACTTAATTCGTTCTGGAGGTCCGTTCTTAACCTGAAACTGTTCTTAACCTGAAGCACCACTTTAGCTAATGGGGCATCCCGCTGCCGCTGCACGATTTCTGTTCTTATCCTGAAGCAAAGTTCTTAACCCAAGGTACTATTTCTGGGTTAGCAGAGTCTGTAACCTGAAGCGTCTGTAACCCGAGGTACCACTGTATTAGCAAGAACGCACACATCAGCCGCTGACTTTACTGGAGTCATAATTGTCATGCTTTTGCCATACCTGAGTACATAAACATCATGTATTTGTAAAAGAAGTAAGAAATGAGAAAATAGCATTTCTGCTTTTCCTATTAAAAGCAGTGTGTGTGTGTGTGTGTCTACACGTCATCTGTTGCAATACAAGGTACAAATTTATTTTGTATTCCACAGAGCAAGAAAACAACTTTTCTAGGCTACAGATTATAATTTGTCATAAAATACGATATAGCTATCCCTAAAGAAGCTGGGCACCACCTAGCAAAAGTTAAACACTGCGAAGTCCATTGATGCACTTAACTTTACTACTGAATCACTGTATCTTCAATGTGCTCAACTATTATGACTGGATTATGTCAAACCCCCCCTTTTTTAAAAAAGAAAAAAAGAACCCCACTTATGTGTGCAAGAGTAAGTCTGGCCTCCTTCTTCTGAACCCTAATGGCTTCCTTCTGGGTGAGGAAGCAGCACATTTGTAAAATTTGCACCTGTATAAATATCCTGTGTCCATGTGTGCAGAACCTTTCAACAACGAAAGCTGATTGGATTCAAGATGTGCTTTGAATGTTTTCTGCTGCCTTAGTGCAAAGTGACAAGTGTTTGACAACGCCTGTGACTGGGAAGCAGGAACTGCAATGAAATTAAAAGCAATAATATATTATCACTAGCTTTAGGGGTTGTGGAAAGAGAGTTGTAGTGAAGAAAATAACACTCCACACCCACAAAATTATTTGAAGTAATATATTGCCTCTCTTGACTAACAAATCATTTCTGTGCACATCTGTCCTCAGCCCAGCTGAGTTCATTGTGACTTCCTCCCAAGTAAGTGTGTATAGGTAAAAGATAAATGTAAAGGGACCCCTGACCGAGTGTGTGTAGGATTGCAGCCTATATGTAGAATCAAATGTCATGAATGATCTTGACCATTTGTGCAGCATTCTAGAGCATTCAAAGCAATTCAAATCATTGTAAGCATCTCAGCAAACAACTCTACAACATCATTAACTCTAAAAGCATCATTTTGAAATCATCATCATCATCCAGGCTGGTTCACACAATATAATGAATTCTAAATAAAAATTAATACATTGAAAACTAAATGCAACATCCACAGTAAGGCAGAATAATTAGTAAAAGCTTGGCAAATGCTTGGGTGAAAAGGCAAATCCTTAACAGGAGTAAAAACACACCAGGTTTGGCACTTGCCCTTGTTTCAGAGGGGAGATGATTCTAAAGGCTGGTTGCTGCAACAGAAAATGCCCTTTCCTTGGTTTTTGCAAAATGAATTTCAGCAAGCTATGGAAAACGAAGACAGCCTTCTTTGAAATCTGAATGAGTGGGTAGCTTAGTATGGGGGGAAAGTGCTCCCTCAGGTAACCGCATCCCAAGTTGTTTTGTTCATATTCCTTTAAAAATATATATTATTTAAATATATACATCATCCTTCTCCCAAAGGAGCCGAGGGTGACAAACACACAAGCAATAAAACAGTTGAAACACCTAAAAACACAATTCTAATACAGATGCAGATTAAGAAAAAGCTCTACTTAGAAAACTTGCTGCAAGTGGAAGGTCTTCAGTAGATGCTGAAAAGGGAGGCAGAGTCACTGCCTTCTGATATTTTAACAGGAGGGAATTCCAAAGGGTAGGTGCTACAACACGGAAAGCCTTGATTCCTGTCTTGTGCAGAATGGACTTGATATGATACTACATGCAGTCTCTTATCCTATGGGCAGTCAGTGCAGCTGTTTCAGCAAAGAGGTGGCGTGATTGTGATAAGTTGCACCACTCAACAACGTAGCGACTGAATTGTGCATCAGCTGAAATTTCTGGACCAACTTCAAAGGAAACTCCACATAGAGTGCATTACAGTAGTCCAGTTTCAAGGTCACCAGTGCCTGGGGCTGCTATGGCCAGACTCTCCCTGTCCAGAAACAGCCATAAGGTATTAGGCAAATGCTAATAGACACCCTTGGCCAATGCAGCTACCTGCTCCTCCAACAACACCCCACCCGATCCTTCAGAAGGAATGCAGAGAAGCACCCAGAACAAGCAGGCTGCTTAAGTCCTGGAATCAGGAAATGACCACAGAGCATCCATCTTGTCAACATGCAATGCTAGCCCTCATCATCCCTCCACTGCTATCAGGCACTGATCCAGGAATTGCACAGCCACACCTGATTTAGATCTATCAGTGAAGTAGACCTGGGTGCCATCAGCATATTGACAACACTATACTCTGAATCCCTTAATAGCTTACTCTCAATGACTTTAGCAAGATGTTACAGAGACTTGCAGACAAGATGGGGCCTTTTGTACCCCACAGCGTAATTGCTAGGGGGCTAAGATGCAACCACCCAGTGCATTCCAGTATACTGTCCTCATTCCCCGAAGCCTGGAGAAAGGAGAAATGTGTCACAATTATATAAGTGACATGGTTCTGACAAATGACTTTGGTGATTCGACAAATGGTCTCCATTCATAAAATCTTTGCAGCAATTGTTTTAAAGAGCTTGCAAATGGAACACCATGGCAAAAGTATAAATACTTTGCTTGGGAGATTCTTTTGTGGGTGTTTTGATGGAAGGAAACAATAGCAATTGGTGGAAACAAATGCCACCTGCTCATTCTAAATCCCCAGTTGTTCTGAAACATGCATCACATAGTGCCTATAAAAACTCTTAACACCACAAAGTAGTTTCATATTATCAGTGTGGCACAGATAACAATAATTCATAAAATTCATAGAAGCATGAAAGCACCTACAGTAAATCTTCATGCAGCACATAGTCAAACTATGGAACACGTCCCCAAAGGAGGCAGTGATGGGCCACCAACCTAGATGGCTTTAAAAGAAGATTAAACAGATTCATGGAGGAGAGGACTATCAATGGCTACTAGCCATGGTGGCCATTATTTGCCTCCATGATCAGAGACAGTAATGCTTCTGAAAACCAGTTGCTGGAAACCAACAGATGGGGCTCTTGTGCTCAAATCCTGCTTAGTGGGTTACCCACAGGCATCTGGTGGCCACTGTGAGAAGAAGATGCTGGACTAGATGGACCATTGGCATGTTCTTTTCCCAATCCCATGCTTCGGCTATTGCAATAGTGGCCATTCCCCCCCCCCCATCTTAAAATCTTTCAACATTGGCTTTGCAAAGCAGATGTTTGTGAAAGCTGAATAATAGGTTACTGGTCTGGATTTACTGACCAGAAAATAATATGACAAGAGTTGATGTAGTTAAGGTGCAAAAGATACAGTTTCTTCTATAATGGCTAGGTTCTTCCTGGAATCTGACATGTATAAATGACATTAGTGCTCCACGGGGAATCAAATAGCTGAGCTGGTGCTTGCGATAATCTTTGGTTTATACAAGAGCTGGGAAGCTCTTTGAAATGATACCAGCCTGTAATCATGTTATCTAGTGCTGCATATTCATAAATCTCATTTGTGTTCTTTGCAAGGATGGAGAGATTTGTATATATTTTGGAGGCTCAGCACCCACCCACCCCCCAATGAAAATCCAGTTTCTTGATTTAATCTGATGAAACTGGAATGAAAGCCATTTTCAAAGTCCTGATACATGCTATTCCTGTTTCAAGCACTGTGTGTTCATCGCATATGACCTTGCTTCCTGATGATCTGGCGCAATGCCTGGGCACACTTCAATGATCCACTGAATAGCTTGATTCTGCCATGTGGGAGACAATAAAAGAGCATTTGGCATCAATTATCCTTCCCTTACTTCCAGTAAAATTGAAGCACCAAACATTTTAAAAGATTGTATATAAAGTCTGGATTTCCATTAACCAGAAACAGTTGGTGTAAATAATATTTACACAAACTCTTTGACCAGCCCTAGGTAATATATGCTCTCTTTTTCTTATCATGTGACAGATAATTTTTACAAGTGCAAAGTATTTTACACCTGCAAAGAATAAAAAAATCTGGCAAATGAATTATAGAAACATTTTACATAGCATCACATTTGTGAGGGGGGAGAGAGATAGAAACATGAATGTGGCTATATTGCTATATTAGACTACAATTCTGAAACATCAATCATTCAATCATTTTATTTGTACACCGGCTTTCCAAAGTTAAAACCATGCTCAAGGCAGCTTACAACATATAAAAAATTACATAATTACAAACATAACAAAAGTAGCCACAAACAACAAATAAAACATTAGAAAGTACACAACCAAATCGAACAATTTCCATGTAAACTGAGCCAGCGTTTGTCTACAGACAGCTTTCCAGGTCATGTGGCCAGCACAACTAAACTACTTCTGGTGCAACAGAACACCATGACGGAAGCCAGAGTGCAGAGAAACGCCGTTTACCTTCCTGCCACAGTGGTACCTATTTATCTACTTGCACTGGCATGCTTTTGAACCGCTAGATTGTCAGAAGCTGGGACAGAGCAACGGAAGCTCACCCCATTGCATAGATTCGAACCACCAACCTTCTGATCAGCAAGCCCAAGAGGCTCAGTGGTCAAAACCCAGTGGTCTAAACACAGACATAGTTTACTAAGAGGCGTAGCCTGTGGCACAATTGTTTGCAAGGTACCTATTATTGATCCCATTGTGTCACTTA